>NW_027309807.1:949482-1265976 GCF_047496795.1 Chiloscyllium punctatum | reverse complement strand
GGGCTAAAACAGCGGGGCTGAAACAGAGGGCGAGAAATAGAGGGGCTGAAACAGAGGGCGAGAAACAGACGGGCTGAAACAGAGGGCGAGAAACAGAGGGGCTGAAACAGAAGGCGAGAAACAGAGGGGCTGAAACAGAAGGCGAGAAATAGAGGGGCTGAAACAGAGGGGCTGAAACAGAGGGGCTGAAACAGAGGGCCAGAAACAGAGCGGCTGAAAAAGAGGACGAGAAACAGAGGGGCTGAAACAAAGGGGCTGAAACAGTCGGGCTAAAATAGAGGGGCTGAAACAGAGGGCGAGAAACAGAGGGGCTGAAACAGAGGGCGAGAAACATAGGGGCTGAAACAGAGGGCGAGAAACAGAGGGGCTGAAACAGAGGGCGAGAAACAGAGGGGCTGAAACAGAGGGGCTGAAACAGAGGGGCTGAAACAGAGGGGCTGAAACAGAGGGCGAGAAACAGAGCGGCTGAAACGGAGGGCGAGAAACAGAGGGGCTGAATCAGAGGGGCTGAAACAGAGGGCGAGAAACAGAGGGGCTGAAACAGAGGGGCTGAAACAGAGGGGCTGAAACAGAGGGGCTGAAACAGAGGGCGAGAAACAGAGAGGCTGAAACAGAGGGCGAGAAACAGAGTTGCTGAAACAGAGGGCAAGAAACAGAGGGGCTGAAACAGAGGGCGAGAAACAGAGGGGCTGAAACAGAGGGGCTGAAACAGAGGGGCTGAAACAGAGAGCGAGAAACAGAGAGCGAGAAACAGAGGGGCTGAACCAGAGGGCCAGAAACAGAGGGCGAGAAACAGAGGGACTGAAACAGTGGGGCTGAAACAGAGGGGCTGATACAGAGGGCGAGAAACAGAGCGGCTGAAACAGAGGGCGAGAAACAGAGGGGTTGAAACAAAGGGGCTGAAACAGTGGGGCTAAAACAGAGGGGCTGAAACAGAGTGCGAGAAATAGAGGGGCTGAAACAGAGGGCGAGAAACAGAGGGGCTGAAACAGAGGGCGAGAAACAGAGGGGCTGAAACAGAAGGCGAGAAACAGAGGGGCTGAAACTGAGGGGCTGAAACAGAGGGCGTGAAACAGAGGGGCTGAAACAGAGGGCGAGAAACAGAGGGGCTGAAACAGAGAGCGAGAAACAGAGGGGCTGAATCAGAGGGGCTGAAACAGAGGGCGAGAAACAGAGGGGCTGAAACAGAGAGGGAGAAACAGAGGGGCTGAAACAGAGGGGCTGAAACAGAGGTTGAGAAACAGAGGGGCTGAAACAGAGGGGGAGAAACAGAGGGGCTGAAACAGAGGGGCTGAAACAGTGGGGCTGAATCAGAGGGGCTGATTCAGAGGGGCTGAAACAGAGGGGCTTAATCAGAGGGGCTGAAACAGAGGGGCTAAAACAGAGGGGCTGAACCAGAGTGCGAGAAACAGAGGGGCAGAAACAGAGGGCGAGAAACAGAGGAGCTGAAACAGAGGGGCTGAAACAGAGAGCGCGAAACAGAGGGGCTGAACCAGAGTGCGAGAAACAGAGCGGCTGAAACAGATGGCGAGAAACAGAGGGACTGAAACAGAGGTCGAGAAACAGAGGGGCTGAAACAGAGGGCAAGAAACAGAGGGGCTGAAACAGAGTGGCTGAAACAGAAGGGCTGAAACAAAGGGGCTGAAACAGAGGGCGAGAAACAGAGTGGCTGAATCAGAGCGGCTGAATCAGAAGGGCTGAAACAGAGGGGCTGAAACAGAGGGCGAGAAACAGAGTGGCTGAATCAGAGGGGCTGAAACAGAGGGCGAGAAACAGAGGGGCTGAAACAGAGGGGCTGAAACAGAGGGGCTGAAACAGAGGGCGAGAAACAGAGAGGCTGAAACAGAGGGCGAGAAACAGAGTGGCTGAAACAGAGGGCAAGAAACAGAGGGGCTGAAACAGAGGGCGAGAAACAGAGGGGCTGAAACAGAGGGGCTGAAACAGAGGGGCTGAAACAGAGGGCCAGAAACAGAGGGCGAGAAACAGAGGGACTGAAACAGTGGGGCTGAAACAGACGGGCTAATACAGAGGGCGAGAAACAGAGCGGCTGAAACAGAGGGCGAGAAACAGAGGGGCTGAAACAAAGGGGCTGAAACAGTGGGGCTAAAACAGAGGGGCTGAAACAGAGGGCGAGAAATAGAGGGGCTGAAACAGAGGGCGAGAAACAGAGGGGCTGAAACAGAGGGCGAGAAACAGAGGGGCTGAAACAGAAGGCGAGAAACAGAGGGGCTGAAACAGAAGGCGAGAAACAGAGGGGCTGAAACAGAGGGGCTGAAACAGAGGGGCTGAAACAGAGGGCCAGAAACAGAGCGGCTGAAAAAGAGGGCGAGAAACAGAGGGGCTGAAACAAAGGGGCTGAAACAGACCGGCTAAAATAGAGGGGCTGAAACAGAGGGCGAGAAACAGAGGGGCTGAAACAGAGGGCGAGAAACATAGGGGCTGAAACAGAGGGCGAGAAACAGAGGGGCTGAAACAGAGGGCGAGAAACAGAGGGGCTGAAACAGAGGGGCTGAATCAGAGGGGCTGAATCAGAAGGGCTGAAACAGAGGGGCTGAAACAGAGGGGCTGAAACAGAGGGGCTGAAACAGAGGGCGAGAAACAGAGGGGCTGAAACAAAGGGGCTGAAACAGTCGGGCTAAAATAGACGGGCTGAAACAGAGGGCGAGAAACAGAGGGGCTGAAACAGAGGGCGAGAAACATAGGGGCTGAAACAGAGGGCGAGAAACAGAGGGGCTGAAACAGAGGGCGAGAAACAGAGGGGCTGAAACAGAGGGGCTGAAACAGAGGGGCTGAAACAGAGGGGCTGAAACAGAGGGCGAGAAACAGAGCGGCTGAAACGGAGGGCGAGAAACAGAGGGGCTGAATCAGAGGGGCTGAAACAGAGGGCGAGAAACAGAGGGGCTGAAACAGAGGGGCTGAAACAGAGGGGCTGAAACAGAGGGGCTGAAACAGAGGGCGAGAAACAGAGAGGCTGAAACAGAGGGCGAGAAACAGAGTTGCTGAAACAGAGGGCAAGAAACAGAGGGGCTGAAACAGAGGGCGAGAAACAGAGGGGCTGAAACAGAGGGGCTGAAACAGAGGGGCTGAAACAGAGAGCGAGAAACAGAGAGCGAGAAACAGAGGGGCTGAACCAGAGGGCCAGAAACAGAGGGCGAGAAACAGAGGGACTGAAACAGTGGGGCTAAAACAGAGGCGCTGATACAGAGGGCGAGAAACAGAGCGGCTGAAACAGAGGGCGAGAAACAGAGGGGTTGAAACAAAGGGGCTGAAACAGTGGGGCTAAAACAGAGGGGCTGAAACAGAGTGCGAGAAATAGAGGGGCTGAAACAGAGGGCGAGAAACAGAGGGGCTGAAACAGAGTGCGAGAAACAGAGGGGCTGAAACAGAAGGCGAGAAACAGAGGGGCTGAAACAGAGGGGCTGAAACAGAGGGCGAGAAACAGAGGGGCTGAAACAGAGGGCG
This sequence comes from Chiloscyllium punctatum, assembly GCF_047496795.1. Taxonomy (NCBI): domain Eukaryota; kingdom Metazoa; phylum Chordata; class Chondrichthyes; order Orectolobiformes; family Hemiscylliidae; genus Chiloscyllium; species Chiloscyllium punctatum. Next base: position 1,262,514 of record NW_027309807.1, on the reverse strand, counting down.
AGAAACAGAGGGGCTGAAACAGAGAGCGAGAAACAGAGGGGCTGAATCAGAGGGGCTGAAACAGAGGGCGAGAAACAGAGGGGCTGAAACAGAGAGGGAGAAACAGAGGGGCTGAAACAGAGGGGCTGAAACAGAGGTTGAGAAACAGAGGGGCTGAAACAGAGGGGGAGAAACAGAGGGGCTGAAACAGAGGGGCTGAAACAGTGGGGCTGAATCAGAGGGGCTGATTCAGAGGGGCTGAAACAGAGGGGCTTAATCAGAGGGGCTGAAACAGAGGGCGAGAAACAGAGGGGCTGAACCAGAGTGCGAGAAACAGAGGGGCAGAAACAGAGGGCGAGAAACAGAGGAGCTGAAACAGAGGGGCTGAAACAGAGAGCGCGAAACAGAGGGGCTGAACCAGAGTGCGAGAAACAGAGCGGCTGAAACAGATGGCGAGAAACAGTGGGACTGAAACAGAGGTCGAGAAACAGAGGGGCTGAAACAGAGGGCAAGAAACGGAGGGGCTGAAACAGAGTGGCTGAAACAGAAGGGCTGAAACAAAGGGGCTGAAACAGAGGGCGAGAAACAGAGTGGCTGAATCAGAGCGGCTGAATCAGAAGGGCTGAAACAGAGGGGCTGAAACTGAGGGCGAGAAACAGAGGGGCTGAAACAGAGGGGCTGAAACAGAGGGCGAGAAACAGAGGGGCTGAAACAGAGGGGCTGAAACAGAGGGGCTGAAACAGAGGGCGAGAAACAGAGAGGCTGAAACAGAGGGCGAGAAACAGAGTGGCTGAAACAGAGGGCAAGAAACAGAGGGGCTGAAACAGAGGGCGAGAAACAGAGGGGCTGAAACAGAGGGGCTGAAACAGAGGGGCTGAAACAGAGGGCCAGAAACAGAGGGCGAGAAACAGAGGGACTGAAACAGTGGGGCTGAAACAGACGGGCTAATACAGAGGGCGAGAAACAGAGCGGCTGAAACAGAGGGCGAGAAACAGAGGGGCTGAAACAAAGGGGCTGAAACAGTGGGGCTAAAACAGAGGCGCTGAAACAGAGGGCGAGAAATAGAGGGGCTGAAACAGAGGGCGAGAAACAGACGGGCTGAAACAGAGGGCGAGAAACAGAGGGGCTGAAACAGAAGGCGAGAAACAGAGGGGCTGAAACAGAAGGCGAGAAACAGAGGGGCTGAAACAGAGGGGCTGAAACAGAGGGGCTGAAACAGAGGGCCAGAAACAGAGCGGCTGAAAAAGAGGGCGAGAAACAGAGGGGCTGAAACAAAGGGGCTGAAACAGTCCGGCTAAAATAGAGGGGCTGAAACAGAGGGCGAGAAACAGAGGGGCTGAAACAGAGGGCGAGAAACATAGAGGCTGAAACAGAGGGCGAGAAACAGAGGGGCTGAAACAGAGGGCGAGAAACAGAGGGGCTGAAACAGAGGGGCTGAATCAGAGGGGCTGAATCAGAAGGGCTGAAACAGGGGGGCTGAAACAGAGGGGCTGAAACAGAGGGGCTGAAACAGAGGGCGAGAAACAGAGGGGCTGAAACAGAAAGCGAGAAACAGAGGGGATGAATCAGAGGGGCTGAAACAGAGGGCGAGAAACAGAGGGGCTGAAACAGAGGGGCTGAAACAGAGGGGCTGAAACAGAGTGCGAGAAACAGAGATGCTGAAACAGAGGGCGAGAAACAGAGTGGCTGAAACAGAGGGCAAGAAACAGAGGGGCTGAAACAGAGGGCGAGAAACAGAGGGGCTGAAACAGAGAGCGAGAAACAGAGGGGCTGAAACAGAGAGCGAGAAACAGAGGGGCTGAAACAGAGGGCCAGAAACAGAGGGCGAGAAACAGAGGGACTGAAACAGTGGGGCTGAAACAGACGGGCTAATACAGAGGGCGAGAAACAGAGCGGCTGAAACAGAGGGCGAGAAACAGAGGGGCTGAAACAAAGGGGCTGAAACAGTGGGGCTAAAACAGAGGCGCTGAAACAGAGGGCGAGAAATAGAGGGGCTGAAACAGAGGGCGAGAAACAGACGGGCTGAAACAGAGGGCGAGAAACAGAGGGGCTGAAACAGAAGGCGAGAAACAGAGGGGCTGAAACAGAAGGCGAGAAACAGAGGGGCTGAAACAGAGGGGCTGAAACAGAGGGGCTGAAACAGAGGGCCAGAAACAGAGCGGCTGAAAAAGAGGGCGAGAAACAGAGGGGCTGAAACAAAGGGGCTGAAACAGTCCGGCTAAAATAGAGGGGCTGAAACAGAGGGCGAGAAACAGAGGGGCTGAAACAGAGGGCGAGAAACATAGGGGCTGAAACAGAGGGCGAGAAACAGAGGGGCTGAAACAGAGGGCGAGAAACAGAGGGGCTGAAACAGAGGGGCTGAATCAGAGGGGCTGAATCAGAAGGGCTGAAACAGGGGGGCTGAAACAGAGGGGCTGAAACAGAGGGGCTGAAACAGAGGGCGAGAAACAGAGGGGCTGAAACAGAAGGCGAGAAACAGAGGGGATGAATCAGAGGGGCTGAAACAGAGGGCGAGAAACAGAGGGGCTGAAACAGAGGGGCTGAAACAGAGGGGCTGAAACAGAGTGCGAGAAACAGAGATGCTGAAACAGAGGGCGAGAAACAGAGTGGCTGAAACAGAGGGCAAGAAACAGAGGGGCTGAAACAGAGGGCGAGAAACAGAGGGGCTGAAACAGAGAGCGAGAAACAGAGGGGCTGAAACAGAGAGCGAGAAACAGAGGGGCTGAAACAGAGGGCCAGAAACAGAGGGCGAGAAACAGAGGGACTGAAACAGTGGGGCTGAAACAGACGGGCTAATACAGAGGGCGAGAAACAGAGCGGCTGAAACAGAGGGCGAGAAACAGAGGGGCTGAAACAAAGGGGCTGAAACAGTGGGGCTAAAACAGAGGGGCTGAAACAGAGGGCGAGAAATAGAGGGGCTGAAACAGAGGGCGAGAAACAGACGGGCTGAAACAGAGGGCGAGAAACAGAGGGGCTGAAACAGAAGGCGAGAAACAGAGGGGCTGAAACAGAAGGCGAGAAACAGAGGGGCTGAAACAGAGGGGCTGAAACAGAGGGCCAGAAACAGAGCGGCTGAAAAAGAGGACGAGAAACAGAGGGGCTGAAACAAAGGGGCTGAAACAGTCGGGCTAAAATAGCGGGGCTGAAACAGAGAGCGAGAAACAGAGGGGCTGAAACAGAGGGCGAAAAACATAGGTGCTGAAACAGAGGGCGAGAAACAGAGGGGCTGAAACAGAGGGCGAGAAACAGAGGGGCTGAAACAGAGGGGCTGAAACAGAGGGGCTGAAACAGAGGGGCTGAAACAGAGGGCGAGAAACAGAGAGGCTGAAACAGAGGGCGAGAAACAGAGTTGCTGAAACAGAGGGCAAGAAACAGAGGGGCTGAAACAGAGGGGCTGAAACAGAGGGGCTGAAACAGAGAGCGAGAAACAGAGTGGCTGAAACAGAGGGGCTGAAACAGAGGGGCTGATACAGAGGGCGAGAAACAGAGGGGCTGAAACAGAAGGCGAGAAACAAAGGGGCTGAAACAGAGGGGCTGAAACAGAGGGCGAGAAACAGAGGGGCTGAAACAGAGGGCGAGAAACAGAGGGGCTGAATCAGAGGGGCTGAAACAGAGGGCGAGACACAGAGGGGCTGAAACAGAGAGGGAGAAACAGAGGGGCTGAAACAGAGGGGCTGAAACAGAGGGTGAGAAACAGAGGGGCTGAAACAGAGGGCGAGAAACAGAGGGGCTGAAACAGAGGGGCTGAAACAGTGGGGCTGAATCAGAGGGGCTGAAACAGAGGGGCTTAATCAGAGGGGCTGAAACAGAGGGCGAGAAACAGAGGGGCTGAACCAGAGGGCGAGAAACAGAGGGGCAGAAACAGAGGGCGAGAAACAGAGGAGCTGAAACAGAGGGGCTGAAACAGAGAGCGCGAAACAGAGGGGCTGAAACAGATGGCGAGAAACAGAGGGACTGAAACAGAGGTCGAGAAACAGAGGGGCTGAAACAGAGGGCAAAAAAACAGAGGGGCTGAAACAGAGTGGCTGAAACAGAAGGGCTGAAACAAAGGGGCTGAAACAGAGGGCGAGAAACAGAGGGGCTGAAACAGAGGGCGAGAAACAGAGGGGCTGAAACAGAGGGGCTGAAACAGAGGGGCTGAAACAGAGGGGTTGAAACAGAGGGGCTGAAACAGAGGGGCTGAAACAGAGGGGCTGAAACAGAGGGCGAGAAACAGAGAGGCTGAAACAGAGGGCGAGAAACAGAGTGGCTGAAACAGAGGGCAAGAAACAGAGGGGCTGAAACAGAGGGCGAGAAACAGAGGGGCTGAAACAGAGGGGCTGAAACAGAGGGGCTGAAACAGAGAGCGAGAAACAGAGGGGCTGAAACAGAGGGCGAGAAACAGAGGGCGAGAAACAGAGGGACTGAAACAGTGGTGCTGAAACAGACGGGCTAATACAGAGGGCGAGAAACAGAGCGGCTGAAACAGAGGGCGAGAAACAGAGGGGCTGAAACAAAGGGGCTGAAACAGTGGGGCTAAAACAGCGGGGCTGAAACAGAGGGCGAGAAATAGAGGGGCTGAAACAGAGGGCGAGAAACAGAGGGGCTGAAACAGAGGACGAGAAACAGAGGGGCTGAAACAGAGGGGCTGAAACAGAGGGCCAGAAACAGAGCGGCTGAAAAAGAGGGCGAGAAACAGAGGGGCTGAAACAAAGGGGCTGAAACAGTCGGGCTAAAATAGAGGGGCTGAAACAGAGGGCGAGAAACAGAGGGGCTGAAACAGAGGGCGAGAAACTTAGGGGCTGAAACAGAGGGCGAGAAACAGAGGGGCTGAAACAGAGGGCGAGAAACAGAGGGGCTGAAACAGAGGGGCTGAAACAGAGGGGCTGAAACAGAGGGGCTGAAACAGAGGGCGAGAAACAGAGCGGCTGAAACAGAGGGCGAGAAACAGAGGGGCTGAATCAGAGGGGCTGAAACAGAGGGTGAGAAACAGAGGGGCTGAAACAGAGGGGCTGAAACAGAGGGGCTGAAACAGAGGGCGAGAAACAGAGAGGCTGATACAGAGGGCGAGAAACAGAGTTGTTACAACAGAGGGCAAGAAACAGAGCAGCTGAAACAGAGGGCGAGAAACAGAGGGGCTGAAACAGAGGGGCTGAAACAGAGGGGCTGAAACAGAGAGCGAGAAACAGAGAGCGAGAAACAGAGGGGCTGAACCAGAGGGCCAGAAACAGAGGGCGAGAAACAGAGGGACTGAAACAGTGGGGCTGAAACAGAGGGGCTGATACAGAGGGCGAGAAACAGAGCGGCTGAAACAGAGGGCGAGAAACAGAGGGGTTGAAACAAAGGGGCTGAAACAGTGGGATTAAAACAGAGGGGCTGAAACAGAGGGCGAGAAATAGAGGGGCTGAAACAGAGGGCGAGAAACAGAGGGGCTGAAACAGAAGGCGAGAAACAGAGGGGCTGAAACAGAGGGGCTGAAACAGAGGGGCTGAAACAGAGGGCGAGAAACAGAGGGGCTGAAACAGAGGGCGAGAAACAGAGGGGCTGAAACAGAGGGTGAGAAACAGAGGGGCTGAAACAGAGGGGCTGAAACAGAGGGGCTGAAACAGAGGGGCTGAAACAGAGGGCGAGAAACAGAGAGGCTGATACAGAGGGCGAGAAACAGAGTTGTTAAAACAGAGGGCAAGAAACAGAGGGGCTGAAACAGAGGGCGAGAAACAGAGGGGCTGAAACAGAGGGGCTGAAACAGAGGGGCTGAAACAGAGAGCGAGAAACAGAGAGCGAGAAACAGAGGGGCTGAACCAGAGGGCCAGAAACAGAGGGCGAGAAACAGAGGGACTGAAACAGTGGGGCTGAAACAGAGGGGCTGATACAGAGGGCGAGAAACAGAGCGGCTGAAACAGAGGGCGAGAAACAGAGGGGTTGAAACAAAGGGGCTGAAACAGTGGGGCTAAAACAGAGGGGCTGAAACAGAGGGCGAGAAATAGAGGGGCTGAAACAGAGGGCGAGAAACAGAGGGGCTGAAACAGAGGGCGAGAAACAGAGGGGCTGAAACAGAAGGCGAGAAACAGAGGGGCTGAAACAGAGGGGCTGAAACAGAGGGGCTGAAACAGAGGGCGAGAAACAGAGGGGCTGAAACAGAGGGCGAGAAACAGAGGGGCTGAAACAGAGGGCGAGAAACAGAGGGGCTGAATCAGAGGGGCTGAAACAGAGGGCGAGAAACAGAGGGGCTGAAACAGAGAGGGAGAAACAGAGGGGCTGAAACAGAGGGGCTGAAACAGAGGTTGAGAAACAGAGGGGCTGAAACAGAGGGGGAGAAACAGAGGGGCTGAAACAGAGGGGCTGAAACAGTGGGGCTGAATCAGAGGGGCTGATTCAGAGGGGCTGAAACAGAGGGGCTTAATCAGAGGGGCTGAAACAGAGGGGCTGAAACAGAGGGGCTGAACCAGAGTGCGAGAAACAGAGGGGCAGAAACAGAGGGCGAGAAACAGAGGAGCTGAAACAGAGGGGCTGAAACAGAGAGCGCGAAACAGAGGGGCTGAACCAGAGTGCGAGAAACAGAGCGGCTGAAACAGATGGCGAGAAACAGAGGGACTGAAACAGAGGTCGAGAAACAGAGGGGCTGAAACAGAGGGCAAGAAACAGAGGGGCTGAAACAGAGTGGCTGAAACAGAAGGGCTGAAACAAAGGGGCTGAAACAGAGGGCGAGAAACAGAGTGGCTGAATCAGAGGGGCTGAATCAGAAGGGCTGAAACAGAGGGGCTGAAACAGAGGGCGAGAAACAGAGTGGCTGAATCAGAGGGGCTGAAACAGAGGGCGAGAAACAGAGGGGCTGAAACAGAGGGGCTGAAACAGAGGGGCTGAAACAGAGGGCGAGAAACAGAGAGGCTGAAACAGAGGGCGAGAAACAGAGTGGCTGAAACAGAGGGCAAGAAACAGAGGGGCTGAAACAGAGGGCGAGAAACAGAGGGGCTGAAACAGAGGGGCTGAAACAGAGGGGCTGAAACAGAGGGCCAGAAACAGAGGGCGAGAAACAGAGGGACTGAAACAGTGGGGCTGAAACAGACGGGCTAATACAGAGGGCGAGAAACAGAGCGGCTGAAACAGAGGGCGAGAAACAGAGGGGCTGAAACAAAGGGGCTGAAACAGTGGGGCTAAAACAGAGGGGCTGAAACAGAGGGCGAGAAATAGAGGGGCTGAAACAGAGGGCGAGAAACAGACGGGCTGAAACAGAGGGCGAGAAACAGAGGGGCTGAAACAGAAGGCGAGAAACAGAGGGGCTGAAACAGAAGGCGAGAAACAGAGGGGCTGAAACAGAGGGGCTGAAACAGAGGGGCTGAAACAGAGGGCCAGAAACAGAGCGGCTGAAAAAGAGGGCGAGAAACAGAGGGGCTGAAACAAAGGGGCTGAAACAGTCGGGCTAAAATAGAGGGGCTGAAACAGAGGTCGAGAAACAGAGGGGCTGAAACAGAGGGCGAGAAACATAGGGGCTGAAACAGAGGGCGAGAAACTGAGGGGCTGAAACAGAAGGCGAGAAACAGAGGGGCTGAAACAGAGGGGCTGAATCAGAGGGGCTGAATCAGAAGGGCTGAAACAGAGGGGCTGAAACAGAGGGGCTGAAACAGAGGGGCTGAAACAGAGGGCGAGAAACAGAGCGGCTGAAACAGAGAACGAGAAACAGAGGGGCTGAATCAGAGGGGCTGAAACAGAGGGCGAGAAACAGAGGGGCTGAAACAGAGGGGCAGAAACAGAGGGGCTGAAACAGAGGGGCTGAAACAGAGGGCGAGAAACAGAGTTGCTGAAACAGAGGGCAAGAAACAGAGGGGCTGAAACAGAGGGCGAGAAACAGAGGGGCTGAAACAGAGGGGCTGAAACAGAGGGGCTGAAACAGAGGGGCTGAAACAGAGAGCGAGAAACAGAGGGGCTGAAACAGAGGGCCAGAAACAGAGGGCGAGAAACAGAGGGACTGAAACTGTGGGGCTGAAACAGAGGGCGAGAAACAGAGCGGCTGAAACAGAGGGCGAGAAACAGAGGGGTTGAAACAAAGGGGCTGAAACAGTGGGACTAAAACAGAGGGGCTGAAACAGAGGGCGAGAAATAGAGGGGCTGAAACAGATGGCGAGAAACAGAGGGGCTGAAACAGAGGGCGAGAAACAGAGGGGCTGAAACAGAGGGGCTGAAACAGAGGGGCTGAAACAGAGGGCGAGAAACAGAGGGGCTGAAACAGAGGGCGAGAAACAGAGGGGCTGAAACAGAGGACGAGAAACAGAGGGGCTGAATCAGAGGGGCTGAAACAGAGGGGCTGAAACAGAGGGGCTGAAACAGAGGGGCTGAAACAGAGGGGCTGAAACAGAGGGCGAGAAACAGAGCGGCTGAAACAGAGGGCGAGAAACAGAGGGGCTGAATCAGAGGGGCTGAAACAGAGGGCGAGAAACAGAGGGGCTGAAACAGAGGGGCTGAAACAGAGGGGCTGAAACAGAGGGGCTGAAACAGAGGGCGAGAAACAGAGAGGCTGAAACAGAGGGCGAGAAACAGAGTTGCTGAAACAGAGGGCAAGAAACAGAGGGCCTGAAACAGAGGGCGAGAAACAGAGGAGCTGAAACAGAGGGGCTGAAACAGAGGGGCTGAAACAGAGAGCGAGAAACAGAGTTGCTGAAACAGAGGGCCAGAAACAGAGGGCGAGAAACAGAGGGACTGAAACAGTGGGGCTGAAACAGAGGGGCTGATACAGAGGGCGAGAAACAGAGCGGCTGAAACAGAGGGCGAGAAACAGAGGGGTTGAAACAAAGGGGCTGAAACAGTGGGACTAAAACAGAGGGGCTAAAACAGAGGGCGAGAAATAGAGGGGCTGAAACAGAGGGAGAGAAACAGAGGGGCTGAAACAGAGGGCGAGAAACAGAGGGGCTGAAACAGAAGGCGAGAAACAGAGGGGCTGAAACAGAGGGGCTGAAACAGAGGGCGAGAAACAGAGGGGCTGAAACAGAGGGCGAGAAACAGAGGGGCTGAAACAGAGGGCGAGAAACAGAGGGGCTGAATCAGAGGGGCTGAAACAGAGGGCGAGACACAGAGGGGCTGAAACAGAGAGGGAGAAACAGAGGGGCTGAAACAGAGGGGCTGAAACAGAGGGGCTGAAACAGAGGGCCAGAAACAGAGGGCGAGAAACAGAGGGGCTGAAACAGAGGGGCTGAAACAGTGGGGCTGAATCAGAGGGGCTGATTCAGAGGGGCTGAAACAGAGGGGCTTAATCAGAGGGGCTGAAACAGAGGGCGAGAAACAGAGGGGCTGAACCAGAGGGCGAGAAACAGAGGGGCAGAAACAGAGGGCGAGAAACAGAGGAGCTGAAACAGAGGGGCTGAAACAGAGAGCGCGAAACAGAGGGGCTGAAACAGATGGCGAGAAACAGAGGGACTGAAACAGAGGTCGAGAAACATAGGGGCTGAAACAGAGGGCAAAAAAACAGAGGGGCTGAAACAGAGGTTGAGAAACAGAGGGGCTGAAACAGAGGGGGAGAAACAGAGGGGCTGAAACAGAGGGGCTGAAACAGTGGGGCTGAATCAGAGGGGCTGATTCAGAGGGGCTGAAACAGAGGGGCTTAATCAGAGGGGCTGAAACAGAGGGGCTGAAACAGAGGGGCTGAACCAGAGTGCGAGAAACAGAGGGGCAGAAACAGAGGGCGAGAAACAGAGGAGCTGAAACAGAGGGGCTGAAACAGAGAGCGCGAAACAGAGGGGCTGAACCAGAGTGCGAGAAACAGAGCGGCTGAAACAGATGGCGAGAAACAGAGGGACTGAAACAGAGGTCGAGAAACAGAGGGGCTGAAACAGAGGGCAAGAAACAGAGGGGCTGAAACAGAGTGGCTGAAACAGAAGGGCTGAAACAAAGGGGCTGAAACAGAGGGCGAGAAACAGAGTGGCTGAATCAGAGGGGCTGAATCAGAAGGGCTGAAACAGAGGGGCTGAAACAGAGGGCGAGAAACAGAGGGGCTGAATCAGAGGGCGAGAAACAGAGAGGCTGAAACAGAGGGCGAGAAACAGAGTGGCTGAAACAGAGGGCAAGAAACAGAGGGGCTGAAACAGAGGGCGAGAAACAGAGGGGCTGAAACAGAGGGGCTGAAACAGAGGGCCAGAAACAGAGGGCGAGAAACAGAGGGACTGAAACAGTGGGGCTGAAACAGACGGGCTAATACAGAGGGCGAGAAACAGAGCGGCTGAAACAGAGGGCGAGAAACAGAGGGGCTGAAACAAAGGGGCTGAAACAGTGGGGCTAAAACAGAGGGGCTGAAACAGAGGGCGAGAAACAGAGGGGCTGAAACAGAGGGCGAGAAACAGAGGGGCTGAAACAGAAGGCGAGAAACAGAGGGGCTGAATCAGAAGGGCTGAAACAGAGGGGCTGAAACAGAGGGGCTGAAACAGAGGGCGAGAAACAGAGGGGCTGAAACAGAGGGCGAGAAACAGAGGGGCTGAAACAGAGGGGCTGAAACAGAGGGGCTGAAACAGAGGGCGAGAAACAGAGGGGCTGAAACAGAGGGGCTGAAACAGAGGGGCTGAAACAGAGGGCGAGAAACAGAGAGGCTGAAACAGAGGGCGAGAAACAGAGTGGCTGAAACAGTGGGCAAGAAACAGAGGGGCTGAAACAGAGGGCGAGAAACAGAGGGGCTGAAACAGAGGGGCTGAAACAGAGGGGCTGAAACAGAGAGCGAGAAACAGAGGGGCTGAAACAGAGGGCCAGAAACAGAGGGCGAGAAACAGAGGGACTGAAACAGTGGTGCTGAAACAGACGGGCTAATACAGAGGGCGAGAAACAGAGCGGCTGAAACAGAGGGCGAGAAACAGAGGGGCTGAAACAAAGGGGCTGAAACAGTGGGGCTAAAACAGCGGGGCTGAAACAGAGGGCGAGAAATAGAGGGGCTGAAACAGAGGGCGAGAAACAGACGGGCTGAAACAGAGGGCGAGAAACAGAGGGGCTGAAACAGAAGGCGAGAAACAGAGGGGCTGAAACAGAGGGGCTGAAACAGAGGGCGAGAAACAGAGGGGCTGAAACAGAGGGCGAGAAACAGAGGGGCTGAAACAGAGGGCGAGAAACAGAGGGGCTGAATCAGAGGGGCTGAAACAGAGGGCGAGACACAGAGGGGCTGAAACAGAGAGGGAGAAACAGAGGGGCTGAAACAGAGGGGCTGAAACAGAGGGGCTGAAACAGAGGGCCAGAAACAGAGGGCGAGAAACAGAGGGGCTGAAACAGAGGGGCTGAAACAGTGGGGCTGAATCAGAGGGGCTGATTCAGAGGGGCTGAAACAGAGGGGCTTAATCAGAGGGGCTGAAACAGAGGGCGAGAAACAGAGGGGCTGAACCAGAGGGCGAGAAACAGAGGGGCAGAAACAGAGGGCGAGAAACAGAGGAGCTGAAACAGAGGGGCTGAAACAGAGAGCGCGAAACAGAGGGGCTGAAACAGATGGCGAGAAACAGAGGGACTGAAACAGAGGTCGAGAAACATAGGGGCTGAAACAGAGGGCAAAAAAACAGAGGGGCTGAAACAGAGGTTGAGAAACAGAGGGGCTGAAACAGAGGGGGAGAAACAGAGGGGCTGAAACAGAGGGGCTGAAACAGTGGGGCTGAATCAGAGGGGCTGATTCAGAGGGGCTGAAACAGAGGGGCTTAATCAGAGGGGCTGAAACAGAGGGGCTGAAACAGAGGGGCTGAACCAGAGTGCGAGAAACAGAGGGGCAGAAACAGAGGGCGAGAAACAGAGGAGCTGAAACAGAGGGGCTGAAACAGAGAGCGCGAAACAGAGGGGCTGAACCAGAGTGCGAGAAACAGAGCGGCTGAAACAGATGGCGAGAAACAGAGGGACTGAAACAGAGGTCGAGAAACAGAGGGGCTGAAACAGAGGGCAAGAAACAGAGGGGCTGAAACAGAGTGGCTGAAACAGAAGGGCTGAAACAAAGGGGCTGAAACAGAGGGCGAGAAACAGAGTGGCTGAATCAGAGGGGCTGAATCAGAAGGGCTGAAACAGAGGGGCTGAAACAGAGGGCGAGAAACAGAGGGGCTGAATCAGAGGGGCTGAAACAGAGAGCGAGAAACAGAGGGGCTGAAACAGAGGGGCTGAAACAGAGGGGCTGAAACAGAGGGCGAGAAACAGAGAGGCTGAAACAGAGGGCAAGAAACAGAGGGGCTGAAACAGAGGGGCTGAAACAGAGGGCGAGAAACAGAGAGGCTGAAACAGAGGGCGAGAAACAGAGTTGCTGAAACAGAGGGCAAGAAACAGAGGGGCTGAAACAGAGGGCGAGAAACAGAGTGGCTGAATCAGAGGGGCTGAATCAGAAGGGCTGAAACAGAGGGGCTGAAACAGAGAGCGAGAAACAGAGGGGCTGAAACAGAGGGCCAGAAACAGAGGGCGAGAAACAGAGGGACTGAAACTGTGGGGCTGAAACAGAGGGCGAGAAACAGAGCGGCTGAAACAGAGGGCGAGAAACAGAGGGGTTGAAACAAAGGGGCTGAAACAGTGGGACTAAAACAGAGGGGCTGAAACAGAGGGCGAGAAATAGAGGGGCTGAAACAGATGGCGAGAAACAGAGGGGCTGAAACAGAGGGCGAGAAACAGAGGGGCTGAAACAGAGGGGCTGAAACAGAGGGGCTGAAACAGAGGGCGAGAAACAGAGGGGCTGAAACAGAGGGCGAGAAACAGAGGGGCTGAAACAGAGGACGAGAAACAGAGGGGCTGAATCAGAGGGGCTGAAACAGAGGGGCTGAAACAGAGGGGCTGAAACAGAGGGGCTGAAACAGAGGGGCTGAAACAGAGGGCGAGAAACAGAGCGGCTGAAACAGAGGGCGAGAAACAGAGGGGCTGAATCAGAGGGGCTGAAACAGAGGGCGAGAAACAGAGGGGCTGAAACAGAGGGGCTGAAACAGAGGGGCTGAAACAGAGGGGCTGAAACAGAGGGCGAGAAACAGAGAGGCTGAAACAGAGGGCGAGAAACAGAGTTGCTGAAACAGAGGGCAAGAAACAGAGGGCCTGAAACAGAGGGCGAGAAACAGAGGAGCTGAAACAGAGGGGCTGAAACAGAGGGGCTGAAACAGAGAGCGAGAAACAGAGTTGCTGAAACAGAGGGCCAGAAACAGAGGGCGAGAAACAGAGGGACTGAAACAGTGGGGCTGAAACAGAGGGGCTGATACAGAGGGCGAGAAACAGAGCGGCTGAAACAGAGGGCGAGAAACAGAGGGGTTGAAACAAAGGGGCTGAAACAGTGGGACTAAAACAGAGGGGCTAAAACAGAGGGCGAGAAATAGAGGGGCTGAAACAGAGGGAGAGAAACAGAGGGGCTGAAACAGAGGGCGAGAAACAGAGGGGCTGAAACAGAAGGCGAGAAACAGAGGGGCTGAAACAGAGGGGCTGAAACAGAGGGCGAGAAACAGAGGGGCTGAAACAGAGGGCGAGAAACAGAGGGGCTGAAACAGAGGGCGAGAAACAGAGGGGCTGAATCAGAGGGGCTGAAACAGAGGGCGAGACACAGAGGGGCTGAAACAGAGAGGGAGAAACAGAGGGGCTGAAACAGAGGGGCTGAAACAGAGGGGCTGAAACAGAGGGCCAGAAACAGAGGGCGAGAAACAGAGGGGCTGAAACAGAGGGGCTGAAACAGTGGGGCTGAATCAGAGGGGCTGATTCAGAGGGGCTGAAACAGAGGGGCTTAATCAGAGGGGCTGAAACAGAGGGCGAGAAACAGAGGGGCTGAACCAGAGGGCGAGAAACAGAGGGGCAGAAACAGAGGGCGAGAAACAGAGGAGCTGAAACAGAGGGGCTGAAACAGAGAGCGCGAAACAGAGGGGCTGAAACAGATGGCGAGAAACAGAGGGACTGAAACAGAGGTCGAGAAACATAGGGGCTGAAACAGAGGGCAAAAAAACAGAGGGGCTGAAACAGAGGTTGAGAAACAGAGGGGCTGAAACAGAGGGGGAGAAACAGAGGGGCTGAAACAGAGGGGCTGAAACAGTGGGGCTGAATCAGAGGGGCTGATTCAGAGGGGCTGAAACAGAGGGGCTTAATCAGAGGGGCTGAAACAGAGGGGCTGAAACAGAGGGGCTGAACCAGAGTGCGAGAAACAGAGGGGCAGAAACAGAGGGCGAGAAACAGAGGAGCTGAAACAGAGGGGCTGAAACAGAGAGCGCGAAACAGAGGGGCTGAACCAGAGTGCGAGAAACAGAGCGGCTGAAACAGATGGCGAGAAACAGAGGGACTGAAACAGAGGTCGAGAAACAGAGGGGCTGAAACAGAGGGCAAGAAACAGAGGGGCTGAAACAGAGTGGCTGAAACAGAAGGGCTGAAACAAAGGGGCTGAAACAGAGGGCGAGAAACAGAGTGGCTGAATCAGAGGGGCTGAATCAGAAGGGCTGAAACAGAGGGGCTGAAACAGAGGGCGAGAAACAGAGGGGCTGAATCAGAGGGCGAGAAACAGAGAGGCTGAAACAGAGGGCGAGAAACAGAGTGGCTGAAACAGAGGGCAAGAAACAGAGGGGCTGAAACAGAGGGCGAGAAACAGAGGGGCTGAAACAGAGGGGCTGAAACAGAGGGCCAGAAACAGAGGGCGAGAAACAGAGGGACTGAAACAGTGGGGCTGAAACAGACGGGCTAATACAGAGGGCGAGAAACAGAGCGGCTGAAACAGAGGGCGAGAAACAGAGGGGCTGAAACAAAGGGGCTGAAACAGTGGGGCTAAAACAGAGGGGCTGAAACAGAGGGCGAGAAACAGAGGGGCTGAAACAGAGGGCGAGAAACAGAGGGGCTGAAACAGAAGGCGAGAAACAGAGGGGCTGAATCAGAAGGGCTGAAACAGAGGGGCTGAAACAGAGGGGCTGAAACAGAGGGCGAGAAACAGAGGGGCTGAAACAGAGGGCGAGAAACAGAGGGGCTGAAACAGAGGGGCTGAAACAGAGGGGCTGAAACAGAGGGCGAGAAACAGAGGGGCTGAAACAGAGGGGCTGAAACAGAGGGGCTGAAACAGAGGGCGAGAAACAGAGAGGCTGAAACAGAGGGCGAGAAACAGAGTGGCTGAAACAGTGGGCAAGAAACAGAGGGGCTGAAACAGAGGGCGAGAAACAGAGGGGCTGAAACAGAGGGGCTGAAACAGAGGGGCTGAAACAGAGAGCGAGAAACAGAGGGGCTGAAACAGAGGGCCAGAAACAGAGGGCGAGAAACAGAGGGACTGAAACAGTGGTGCTGAAACAGACGGGCTAATACAGAGGGCGAGAAACAGAGCGGCTGAAACAGAGGGCGAGAAACAGAGGGGCTGAAACAAAGGGGCTGAAACAGTGGGGCTAAAACAGCGGGGCTGAAACAGAGGGCGAGAAATAGAGGGGCTGAAACAGAGGGCGAGAAACAGACGGGCTGAAACAGAGGGCGAGAAACAGAGGGGCTGAAACAGAAGGCGAGAAACAGAGGGGCTGAAACAGAGGGGCTGAAACAGAGGGCGAGAAACAGAGGGGCTGAAACAGAGGGCGAGAAACAGAGGGGCTGAAACAGAGGGCGAGAAACAGAGGGGCTGAATCAGAGGGGCTGAAACAGAGGGCGAGACACAGAGGGGCTGAAACAGAGAGGGAGAAACAGAGGGGCTGAAACAGAGGGGCTGAAACAGAGGGGCTGAAACAGAGGGCCAGAAACAGAGGGCGAGAAACAGAGGGGCTGAAACAGAGGGGCTGAAACAGTGGGGCTGAATCAGAGGGGCTGATTCAGAGGGGCTGAAACAGAGGGGCTTAATCAGAGGGGCTGAAACAGAGGGCGAGAAACAGAGGGGCTGAACCAGAGGGCGAGAAACAGAGGGGCAGAAACAGAGGGCGAGAAACAGAGGAGCTGAAACAGAGGGGCTGAAACAGAGAGCGCGAAACAGAGGGGCTGAAACAGATGGCGAGAAACAGAGGGACTGAAACAGAGGTCGAGAAACATAGGGGCTGAAACAGAGGGCAAAAAAACAGAGGGGCTGAAACAGAGGTTGAGAAACAGAGGGGCTGAAACAGAGGGGGAGAAACAGAGGGGCTGAAACAGAGGGGCTGAAACAGTGGGGCTGAATCAGAGGGGCTGATTCAGAGGGGCTGAAACAGAGGGGCTTAATCAGAGGGGCTGAAACAGAGGGGCTGAAACAGAGGGGCTGAACCAGAGTGCGAGAAACAGAGGGGCAGAAACAGAGGGCGAGAAACAGAGGAGCTGAAACAGAGGGGCTGAAACAGAGAGCGCGAAACAGAGGGGCTGAACCAGAGTGCGAGAAACAGAGCGGCTGAAACAGATGGCGAGAAACAGAGGGACTGAAACAGAGGTCGAGAAACAGAGGGGCTGAAACAGAGGGCAAGAAACAGAGGGGCTGAAACAGAGTGGCTGAAACAGAAGGGCTGAAACAAAGGGGCTGAAACAGAGGGCGAGAAACAGAGTGGCTGAATCAGAGGGGCTGAATCAGAAGGGCTGAAACAGAGGGGCTGAAACAGAGGGCGAGAAACAGAGGGGCTGAATCAGAGGGGCTGAAACAGAGAGCGAGAAACAGAGGGGCTGAAACAGAGGGGCTGAAACAGAGGGGCTGAAACAGAGGGCGAGAAACAGAGAGGCTGAAACAGAGGGCGAGAAACAGAGTGGCTGAAACAGAGGGCAAGAAACAGAGGGGCTGAAACAGAGGGCGAGAAACAGAGGGGCTGAAACAGAGGGGCTGAAACAGAGGGCCAGAAACAGAGGGCGAGAAACAGAGGGACTGAAACAGTGGGGCTGAAACAGACGGGCTAATACAGAGGGCGAGAAACAGAGCGGCTGAAACAGAGGGCGAGAAACAGAGGGGCTGAAACAAAGGGGCTGAAACAGTGGGGCTAAAACAGAGGGGCTGAAACAGAGGGCGAGAAACAGAGGGGCTGAAACAGAGGGCGAGAAACAGAGGGGCTGAAACAGAAGGCGAGAAACAGAGGGGCTGAATCAGAAGGGCTGAAACAGAGGGGCTGAAACAGAGGGGCTGAAACAGAGGGCGAGAAACAGAGGGGCTGAAACAGAGGGCGAGAAACAGAGGGGCTGAAACAGAGGGGCTGAAACAGAGGGGCTGAAACAGAGGGCGAGAAACAGAGGGGCTGAAACAGAGGGGCTGAAACAGAGGGGCTGAAACAGAGGGCGAGAAACAGAGAGGCTGAAACAGAGGGCGAGAAACAGAGTGGCTGAAACAGTGGGCAAGAAACAGAGGGGCTGAAACAGAGGGCGAGAAACAGAGGGGCTGAAACAGAGGGGCTGAAACAGAGGGGCTGAAACAGAGAGCGAGAAACAGAGGGGCTGAAACAGAGGGCCAGAAACAGAGGGCGAGAAACAGAGGGACTGAAACAGTGGTGCTGAAACAGACGGGCTAATACAGAGGGCGAGAAACAGAGCGGCTGAAACAGAGGGCGAGAAACAGAGGGGCTGAAACAAAGGGGCTGAAACAGTGGGGCTAAAACAGCGGGGCTGAAACAGAGGGCGAGAAATATAGGGGCTGAAACAGAGGGCGAGAAACAGACGGGCTGAAACAGAGGGCGAGAAACAGAGGGGCTGAAACAGTGGGGCTGAAACAGAGGGGCTGATACAGAGGGCGAGAAACAGAGCGGCTGAAACAGAGGGCGAGAAACAGAGGGGTTGAAACAAAGGGGCTGAAACTGTGGGGCTAAAACAGAGGGGCTGAAACAGAGTGCGAGAAATAGAGCGGCTGAAACAGAGGGCGAGAAACAGAGGGGTTGAAACAAAGGGGCTGAAACAGTGGGGCTAAAACAGAGGGGCTGAAACAGAGTGCGAGAAATAGAGGGGCTGAAACAGAGGGCGAGAAACAGAGGGGCTGAAACAGAGGGCGAGAAACAGAGGGGCTGAAACAGAAGGCGAGAAACAGAGGGGCTGAAACAGAGGGGCTGAAACAGAGGGCGAGAAACAGAGGGGCTGAAACAGAGGGCGAGAAACAGAGGGGCTGAAACAGAGGGCGAGAAACAGAGGGGCTGAATCAGAGGGGCTGAAACAGAGGGCGAGAAACAGAGGGGCTGAAACAGAGAGGGAGAAACAGAGGGGCTGAAACAGAGGGGCTGAAACAGAGGTTGAGAAACAGAGGGGCTGAAACAGAGGGGGAGAAACAGAGGGGCTGAAACAGAGGGGCTGAAACAGTGGGGCTGAATCAGAGGGGCTGATTCAGAGGGGCTGAAACAGAGGGGCTTAATCAGAGGGGCTGAAACAGAGGGGCTGAAACAGAGGGGCTGAACCAGAGTGCGAGAAACAGAGGGGCAGAAACAGAGGGCGAGAAACAGAGGAGCTGAAACAGAGGGGCTGAAACAGAGAGCGCGAAACAGAGGGGCTGAACCAGAGTGCGAGAAACAGAGCGGCTGAAACAGATGGCGAGAAACAGAGGGACTGAAACAGAGGTCGAGAAACAGAGGGGCTGAAACAGAGGGGCTGAAACAGAGGGCGAGAAACAGAGTGGCTGAATCAGAGGGGCTGAATCAGAAGGGCTGAAACAGAGGGGCTGAAACAGAGTGGCTGAATCAGAGGGGCTGAATCAGAGGGGCTGAAACAGAGAGCGAGAAACAGAGGGGCTGAAACAGAGGGGCTGAAACAGAGGGGCTGAAACAGAGAGGCTGAAACAGAGGGCGAGAAACAGAGTGGCTGAAACAGAGGGCAAGAAACAGAGGGGCTGAAACAGAGGGCGAGAAACAGAGGGGCTGAAACAGAGGGGCTGAAACAGAGGGGCTGAAACAGAGGGCCAGAAACAGAGGGCGAGAAACAGAGGGACTGAAACAGTGGGGCTGAAACAGACGGGCTAATACAGAGGGCGAGAAACAGAGCGGCTGAAACAGAGGGCGAGAAACAGAGGGGCTGAAACAAAGGGGCTGAAACAGTGGAGCTAAAACAGAGGGGCTGAAACAGAGGGCGAGAAATAGAGGGGCTGAAACAGAGGGCGAGAAACAGAGGGGCTGAAACAGAGGGCGAGAAACAGAGGGGCTGAAACAGAAGGCGAGAAACAGAGGGGCTGAAACAGAAGGCGAGAAACAGAGGGGCTGAAACAGAGGGGCTGAAACAGAGGGGCTGAAACAGAGGGCGAGAAACAGAGAGGCTGAAACAGAGGGCGAGAAACAGAGTGGCTGAAACAGAGGGCAAGAAACAGAGGGGCTGAAACAGAGGGCGAGAAACAGAGGGGCTGAAACAGAGGGGCTGAAACAGAGGGGCTGAAACAGAGGGCCAGAAACAGAGGGCGAGAAACAGAGGGACTGAAACAGTGGGGCTGAAACAGACGGGCTAATACAGAGGGCGAGAAACAGAGCGGCTGAAACAGAGGGCGAGAAGCAGAGGGGCTGAAACAAAGGGGCTGAAACAGTGGGGCTAAAACAGAGGGGCTGAAACAGAGGGCGAGAAATAGAGGGGCTGAAACAGAGGGCGAGAAACAGAGGGGCTGAAACAGAGGGCGAGAAACAGAGGGGCTGAAACAGAAGGCGAGAAACAGAGGGGCTGAAACAGAAGGCGAGAAACAGAGGGGCTGAAACAGAGGGGCTGAAACAGAGGGGCTGAAACAGAGGGCCAGAAACAGAGCGGCTGAAAAAGAGGGCGAGAAACAGAGGGGCTGAAACAAAGGGGCTGAAACAGTCCGGCTAAAATAGAGGGGCTGAAACAGAGGGCGAGAAACAGAGGGGCTGAAACAGAGGGCGAGAAACATAGGGGCTGAAACAGAGGGCGAGAAACAGAGGGGCTGAAACAGAGGGCGAGAAACAGAGGGGCTGAAACAGAGGGGCTGAATCAGAGGGGCTGAATCAGAAGGGCTGAAACAGAGGGGCTGAAACAGAGGGGCTGAAACAGAGGGGCTGAAACAGAGGGCGAGAAACAGAGGGGCTGAAACAGAAGGCGAGAAACAGAGGGGCTGAATCAGAGGGGCTGAAACAGAGTGCGAGAAACAGAGATGCTGAAACAGAGGGCGAGAAACAGAGTGGCTGAAACAGAGGGCAAGAAACAGAGGGGCTGAAACAGAGGGCGAGAAACAGAGGGGCTGAAACAGAGAGCGAGAAACAGAGGGGCTGAAACAGAGAGCGAGAAACAGAGGGGCTGAAACAGAGGGCCAGAAACAGAGGGCGAGAAACAGAGGGACTGAAACAGTGGGGCTGAAACAGACGGGCTAATACAGAGGGCGAGAAACAGAGCGGCTGAAACAGAGGGCGAGAAACAGAGGGGCTGAAACAAAGGGGCTGAAACAGTGGGGCTAAAACAGAGGGGCTGAAACAGAGGGCGAGAAATAGAGGGGCTGAAACAGAGGGCGGGAAACAGACGGGCTGAAACAGAGGGCGAGAAACAGAGGGGCTGAAACAGAAGGCGAGAAACAGAGGGGCTGAAACAGAAGGCGAGAAACAGAGGGGCTGAAACAGAGGGGCTGAAACAGAGGGCCAGAAACAGAGCGGCTGAAAAAGAGGGCGAGAAACAGAGGGGCTGAAACAAAGGGGCTGAAACAGACGGGCTAATACAGAGGGGCTGAAACAGAGAGCGAGAAACAGAGGGGCTGAAACAGAGGGCGAAAAACATAGGGGCTGAAACAGAGGGCGAGAAACAGAGGGCGAGAAACAGAGGGGCTGAAACAGAGGGGCTGAAACAGAGGGGCTGAAACAGAGGGGCTGAAACAGAGGGCGAGGAACAGAGAGGCTGAAACAGAGGGCGAGAAACAGAGTTGCTGAAACAGAGGGCAAGAAACAGAGGTACTGAAACAGAGGGGCTGAAACAGAGGGGCTGAAACAGAGGGGCTGAAACAGAGAGCGAGAAACAGAGTGGCTGAAACAGAGGGGCTGAAACAGAGGGGCTGATACAGAGGGCGAGAAACAGAGGGGCTGAAACAGAAGGCGAGAAACAAAGGGGCTGAAACAGAGGGGCTGAAACAGAGGGCGAGAAACAGAGGGGCTGAAACAGAGGGCGAGAAACAGAGGGGCTGAAACAGAGGGCGAGAAACAGAGGGGCTGAATCAGAGGGGCTGAAACAGAGGGCGAGACACAGAGGGGCTGAAACAGAGAGGGAGAAACAGAGGGGCTGAAACAGAGGGTGAGAAACAGAGGGGCTGAAACAGAGGGGCTGAAACAGTGGGGCTGAATCAGAGGGGCTGAAACAGAGGGGCTTAATCAGAGGGGCTGAAACAGAGGGCGAGAAACAGAGGGGCTGAACCAGAGGGCGAGAAACAGAGGGGCAGAAACAGAGGGCGAGAAACAGAGGAGCTGAAACAGAGGGGCTGAAACAGAGAGCGCGAAACAGAGGGGCTGAAACAGATGGCGAGAAACAGAGGGACTGAAACAGAGGTCGAGAAACAGAGGGGCTGAAACAGAGGGCAAAAAAACAGAGGGGCTGAAACAGAGTGGCTGAAACAGAAGGGCTGAAACAAAGGGGCTGAAACAGAGGGCGAGAAACAGAGGGGCTGAAACAGAGGGCGAGAAACAGAGGGGCTGAAACAGAGGGGCTGAAACAGAGTGGCTGAAACAGAGGGGCTGAAACAGAGGGGCTGAAACAGAGGGGCTGAAACAGAGGGGCTGAAACAGAGGGCGAGAAACAGAGAGGCTGAAACAGAGGGCGAGAAACAGAGTGGCTGAAACAGAGGGCAAGAAACAGAGGGGCTGAAACAGAGGGCGAGAAACAGAGGGGCTGAAACAGAGGGGCTGAAACAGAGGGGCTGAAACAGAGAGCGAGAAACAGAGGGGCTGAAACAGA
Organism: Chiloscyllium punctatum; assembly: GCF_047496795.1. NCBI lineage: Eukaryota > Metazoa > Chordata > Chondrichthyes > Orectolobiformes > Hemiscylliidae > Chiloscyllium > Chiloscyllium punctatum. Next base: position 1,240,869 of record NW_027309807.1, on the reverse strand, counting down.
GGGCGAGAAACAGAGGGCGAGAAACAGAGGGACTGAAACAGTGGTGCTGAAACAGACGGGCTAATACAGAGGGCGAGAAACAGAGCGGCTGAAACAGAGGGCGAGAAACAGAGGGGCTGAAACAAAGGGGCTGAAACAGTGGGGCTAAAACAGCGGGGCTGAAACAGAGGGCGAGAAATAGAGGGGCTGAAACAGAGGGCGAGAAACAGAGGGGCTGAAACAGAGGGCGAGAAACAGAGGGGCTGAAACAGAAGGCGAGAAACAGAGGAGCTGAAACAGAAGGCGAGAAACAGAGGGGCTGAAACAGAGGGGCTGAAACAGAGGGGCTGAAACAGAGGGCCAGAAACAGAGCGGCTGAAAAAGAGGGCGAGAAACAGAGGGGCTGAAACAAAGGGGCTGAAACAGTCGGGCTAAAATAGAGGGGCTGAAACAGAGGGCGAGAAACAGAGGGGCTGAAACAGAGGGCGAGAAACTTAGGGGCTGAAACAGAGGGCGAGAAACAGAGGGGCTGAAACAGAGGGCGAGAAACAGAGGGGCTGAAACAGAGGGGCTGAAACAGAGGGGCTGAAACAGAGGGGCTGAAACAGAGGGGCTGAAACAGAGGGCGAGAAACAGAGCGGCTGAAACAGAGGGCGAGAAACAGAGGGGCTGAATCAGAGGGGCTGAAACAGAGGGTGAGAAACAGAGGGGCTGAAACAGAGGGGCTGAAACAGAGGGGCTGAAACAGAGGGGCTGAAACAGAGGGCGAGAAACAGAGAGGCTGATACAGAGGGCGAGAAACAGAGTTGTTAAAACAGAGGGCAAGAAACAGAGGGGCTGAAACAGAGGGCGAGAAACAGAGGGGCTGAAACAGAGGGGCTGAAACAGAGGGGCTGAAACAGAGAGCGAGAAACAGAGCGCGAGAAACAGAGGGGCTGAACCAGAGGGCCAGAAACAGAGGGCGAGAAACAGAGGGACTGAAACAGTGGGGCTGAAACAGAGGGGCTGATACAGAGGGCGAGAAACAGAGCGGCTGAAACAGAGGGCGAGAAACAGAGGGGTTGAAACAAAGGGGCTGAAACAGTGGGGCTAAAACAGAGGGGCTGAAACAGTGGGGCTGAAACAGAGGGGCTGATACAGAGGGCGAGAAACAGAGCGGCTGAAACAGAGAGCGCGAAACAGAGGGGCTGAACCAGAGTGCGAGAAACAGAGCGGCTGAAACAGATGGCGAGAAACAGAGGGACTGAAACAGAGGTCGAGAAACAGAGGGGCTGAAACAGAGGGGCTGAAACAGAGGGCGAGAAACAGAGTGGCTGAATCAGAGGGGCTGAATCAGAAGGGCTGAAACAGAGGGGCTGAAACAGAGTGGCTGAATCAGAGGGGCTGAATCAGAGGGGCTGAAACAGAGAGCGAGAAACAGAGGGGCTGAAACAGAGGGGCTGAAACAGAGGGGCTGAAACAGAGAGGCTGAAACAGAGGGCGAGAAACAGAGTGGCTGAAACAGAGGGCAAGAAACAGAGGGGCTGAAACAGAGGGCGAGAAACAGAGGGGCTGAAACAGAGGGGCTGAAACAGAGGGGCTGAAACAGAGGGCCAGAAACAGAGGGCGAGAAACAGAGGGACTGAAACAGTGGGGCTGAAACAGACGGGCTAATACAGAGGGCGAGAAACAGAGCGGCTGAAACAGAGGGCGAGAAACAGAGGGGCTGAAACAAAGGGGCTGAAACAGTGGAGCTAAAACAGAGGGGCTGAAACAGAGGGCGAGAAATAGAGGGGCTGAAACAGAGGGCGAGAAACAGAGGGGCTGAAACAGAGGGCGAGAAACAGAGGGGCTGAAACAGAAGGCGAGAAACAGAGGGGCTGAAACAGAAGGCGAGAAACAGAGGGGCTGAAACAGAGGGGCTGAAACAGAGGGGCTGAAACAGAGGGCGAGAAACAGAGAGGCTGAAACAGAGGGCGAGAAACAGAGTGGCTGAAACAGAGGGCAAGAAACAGAGGGGCTGAAACAGAGGGCGAGAAACAGAGGGGCTGAAACAGAGGGGCTGAAACAGAGGGGCTGAAACAGAGGGCCAGAAACAGAGGGCGAGAAACAGAGGGACTGAAACAGTGGGGCTGAAACAGACGGGCTAATACAGAGGGCGAGAAACAGAGCGGCTGAAACAGAGGGCGAGAAACAGAGGGGCTGAAACAAAGGGGCTGAAACAGTGGGGCTAAAACAGAGGGGCTGAAACAGAGGGCGAGAAATAGAGGGGCTGAAACAGAGGGCGAGAAACAGAGGGGCTGAAACAGAGGGCGAGAAACAGAGGGGCTGAAACAGAAGGCGAGAAACAGAGGGGCTGAAACAGAAGGCGAGAAACAGAGGGGCTGAAACAGAGGGGCTGAAACAGAGGGGCTGAAACAGAGGGCCAGAAACAGAGCGGCTGAAAAAGAGGGCGAGAAACAGAGGGGCTGAAACAAAGGGGCTGAAACAGTCCGGCTAAAATAGAGGGGCTGAAACAGAGGGCGAGAAACAGAGGGGCTGAAACAGAGGGCGAGAAACATAGGGGCTGAAACAGAGGGCGAGAAACAGAGGGGCTGAAACAGAGGGCGAGAAACAGAGGGGCTGAAACAGAGGGGCTGAATCAGAGGGGCTGAATCAGAAGGGCTGAAACAGAGGGGCTGAAACAGAGGTTGAGAAACAGAGGGGCTGAAACAGAGGGCGAGAAACAGAGGGGCTGAAACAGAAGGCGAGAAACAGAGGGGCTGAATCAGAGGGGCTGAAACAGAGGGCGAGAAACAGAGGGGCTGAAACAGAGGGGCTGAAACAGAGGGGCTGAAACAGAGTGCGAGAAACAGAGATGCTGAAACAGAGGGCGAGAAACAGAGTGGCTGAAACAGAGGGCAAGAAACAGAGGGGCTGAAACAGAGGGCGAGAAACAGAGGGGCTGAAACAGAGAGCGAGAAACAGAGGGGCTGAAACAGAGAGCGAGAAACAGAGGGGCTGAAACAGAGGGCCAGAAACAGAGGGCGAGAAACAGAGGGACTGAAACAGTGGGGCTGAAACAGACGGGCTAATACAGAGGGCGAGAAACAGAGCGGCTGAAACAGAGGGCGAGAAACAGAGGGGCTGAAACAAAGGGGCTGAAACAGTGGGGCTAAAACAGAGGGGCTGAAACAGAGGGCGAGAAATAGAGGGGCTGAAACAGAGGGCGGGAAACAGACGGGCTGAAACAGAGGGCGAGAAACAGAGGGGCTGAAACAGAAGGCGAGAAACAGAGGGGCTGAAACAGAAGGCGAGAAACAGAGGGGCTGAAACAGAGGGGCTGAAACAGAGGGCCAGAAACAGAGCGGCTGAAAAAGAGGGCGAGAAACAGAGGGGCTGAAACAAAGGGGCTGAAACAGTCGGGCTAAAATAGAGGGGCTGAAACAGAGAGCGAGAAACAGAGGGGCTGAAACAGAGGGCGAAAAACATAGGGGCTGAAACAGAGGGCGAGAAACAGAGGGGCTGAAACAGAGGGCGAGAAACAGAGGGGCTGAAACAGAGGGGCTGAAACAGAGGGGCTGAAACAGAGGGGCTGAAACAGAGGGCGAGGAACAGAGAGGCTGAAACAGAGGGCGAGAAACAGAGTTGCTGAAACAGAGGGCAAGAAACAGAGGTACTGAAACAGAGGGGCTGAAACAGAGGGGCTGAAACAGAGGGGCTGAAACAGAGAGCGAGAAACAGAGTGGCTGAAACAGAGGGGCTGAAACAGAGGGGCTGATACAGAGGGCGAGAAACAGAGGGGCTGAAACAGAAGGCGAGAAACAAAGGGGCTGAAACAGAGGGGCTGAAACAGAGGGCGAGAAACAGAGGGGCTGAAACAGAGGGCGAGAAACAGAGGGGCTGAAACAGAGGGCGAGAAACAGAGGGGCTGAATCAGAGGGGCTGAAACAGAGGGCGAGACACAGAGGGGCTGAAACAGAGAGGGAGAAACAGAGGGGCTGAAACAGAGGGTGAGAAACAGAGGGGCTGAAACAGAGGGGCTGAAACAGTGGGGCTGAATCAGAGGGGCTGAAACAGAGGGGCTTAATCAGAGGGGCTGAAACAGAGGGCGAGAAACAGAGGGGCTGAACCAGAGGGCGAGAAACAGAGGGGCAGAAACAGAGGGCGAGAAACAGAGGAGCTGAAACAGAGGGGCTGAAACAGAGAGCGCGAAACAGAGGGGCTGAAACAGATGGCGAGAAACAGAGGGACTGATTCAGAGGTCGAGAAACAGAGGGGCTGAAACAGAGGGCAAAAAAACAGAGGGGCTGAAACAGAGTGGCTGAAACAGAAGGGCTGAAACAAAGGGGATGAAACAGAGGGCGAGAAACAGAGGGGCTGAAACAGAGGGCGAGAAACAGAGGGGCTGAAACAGAGGGGCTGAAACAGAGTGGCTGAAACAGAGGGGCTGAAACAGAGGGGCTGAAACAGAGGGGCTGAAACAGAGGGGCTGAAACAGAGGGCGAGAAACAGAGAGGCTGAAACAGAGGGCGAGAAACAGAGTGGCTGAAACAGAGGGCAAGAAACAGAGGGGCTGAAACAGAGGGCGAGAAACAGAGGGGCTGAAACAGAGGGGCTGAAACAGAGGGGCTGAAACAGAGAGCGAGAAACAGAGGGGCTGAAACAGAGGGCGAGAAACAGAGGGCGAGAAACAGAGGGACTGAAACAGTGGTGCTGAAACAGACGGGCTAATACAGAGGGCGAGAAACAGAGCGGCTGAAACAGAGGGCGAGAAACAGAGGGGCTGAAACAAAGGGGCTGAAACAGTGGGGCTAAAACAGCGGGGCTGAAACAGAGGGCGAGAAATAGAGGGGCTGAAACAGAGGGCGAGAAACAGAGGGGCTGAAACAGAGGGCGAGAAACAGAGGGGCTGAAACAGAAGGCGAGAAACAGAGGGGCTGAAACAGAAGGCGAGAAACAGAGGGGCTGAAACAGAGGGGCTGAAACAGAGGGGCTGAAACAGAGGGCCAGAAACAGAGCGGCTGAAAAAGAGGGCGAGAAACAGAGGGGCTGAAACAAAGGGGCTGAAACAGTCGGGCTAAAATAGAGGGGCTGAAACAGAGGGCGAGAAACAGAGGGGCTGAAACAGAGGGCGAGAAACTTAGGGGCTGAAACAGAGGGCGAGAAACAGAGGGGCTGAAACAGAGGGCGAGAAACAGAGGGGCTGAAACAGAGGGGCTGAAACAGAGGGGCTGAAACAGAGGGGCTGAAACAGAGGGGCTGAAACAGAGGGCGAGAAACAGAGCGGCTGAAACAGAGGGCGAGAAACAGAGGGGCTGAATCAGAGGGGCTGAAACAGAGGGTGAGAAACAGAGGGGCTGAAACAGAGGGGCTGAAACAGAGGGGCTGAAACAGAGGGGCTGAAACAGAGGGCGAGAAACAGAGAGGCTGATACAGAGGGCGAGAAACAGAGTTGTTAAAACAGAGGGCAAGAAACAGAGGGGCTGAAACAGAGGGCGAGAAACAGAGGGGCTGAAACAGAGGGGCTGAAACAGAGGGGCTGAAACAGAGAGCGAGAAACAGAGCGCGAGAAACAGAGGGGCTGAACCAGAGGGCCAGAAACAGAGGGCGAGAAACAGAGGGACTGAAACAGTGGGGCTGAAACAGAGGGGCTGATACAGAGGGCGAGAAACAGAGCGGCTGAAACAGAGGGCGAGAAACAGAGGGGTTGAAACAAAGGGGCTGAAACAGTGGGGCTAAAACAGAGGGGCTGAAACAGAGGGCGAGAAATAGAGGGGCTGAAACAGAGGGCGAGAAACAGAGGGGCTGAAACAGAGGGCGAGAAACAGAGGGGCTGAAACAGAGGGGCTGAAACAGAGGGGCTGAAACAGAGGGCCAGAAACAGAGGGCGAGAAACAGAGGGACTGAAACAGTGGGGCTGAAACAGACGGGCTAATACAGAGGGCGAGAAACAGAGCGGCTGAAACAGAGGGCGAGAAACAGAGGGGCTGAAACAAAGGGGCTGAAACAGTGGGGCTAAAACAGAGGGGCTGAAACAGAGGGCGAGAAATAGAGGGGCTGAAACAGAGGGCGAGAAACAGAGGGGCTGAAACAGAGGGCGAGAAACAGAGGGGCTGAAACAGAAGGCGAGAAACAGAGGGGCTGAAACAGAAGGCGAGAAACAGAGGGGCTGAAACAGAGGGGCTGAAACAGAGGGGCTGAAACAGAGGGCGAGAAACAGAGAGGCTGAAACAGAGGGCGAGAAACAGAGTGGCTGAAACAGAGGGCAAGAAACAGAGGGGCTGAAACAGAGGGCGAGAAACAGAGGGGCTGAAACAGAGGGGCTGAAACAGAGGGGCTGAAACAGAGGGCCAGAAACAGAGGGCGAGAAACAGAGGGACTGAAACAGTGGGGCTGAAACAGACGGGCTAATACAGAGGGCGAGAAACAGAGCGGCTGAAACAGAGGGCGAGAAACAGAGGGGCTGAAACAGAGGGCGAGAAACAGAGGGGCTGAAACAGAGGGCGAGAAACAGAGGGGCTGAAACAGAGGGGCTGAATCAGAGGGGCTGAATCAGAAGGGCTGAAACAGAGGGGCTGAAACAGAGGGGCTGAAACAGAGGGGCTGAATCAGAGGGCGAGAAACAGAGGGGTTGAAACAGAAGGCGAGAAACAGAGGGGCTGAATCAGAGGGGCTGAAACAGAGGGCGAGAAACAGAGGGGCTGAAACAGAGGGGCTGAAACAGAGGGGCTGAAACAGAGTGCGAGAAACAGAGATGCTGAAACAGAGGGCGAGAAACAGAGTGGCTGAAACAGAGGGCAAGGAACAGAGGGGCTGAAACAGAGGGCGAGAAACAGAGGGGCTGAAACAGAGAGCGAGAAACAGAGGGGCTGAAACAGAGAGCGAGAAACAGAGGGGCTGAAACAGAGGGCCAGAAACAGAGGGCGAGAAACAGAGGGACTGAAACAGTGGGGCTGAAACAGACGGGCTAATACAGAGGGCGAGAAACAGAGCGGCTGAAACAGAGGGCGAGAAACAGAGGGGCTGAAACAAAGGGGCTGAAACAGTGGGGCTAAAACAGAGGGGCTGAAACAGAGGGCGAGAAATAGAGGGGCTGAAACAGAGGGCGGGAAACAGACGGGCTGAAACAGAGGGCGAGAAACAGAGGGGCTGAAACAGAAGGCGAGAAACAGAGGGGCTGAAACAGAAGGCGAGAAACAGAGGGGCTGAAACAGAGGGGCTGAAACAGAGGGCCAGAAACAGAGCGGCTGAAAAAGAGGGCGAGAAACAGAGGGGCTGAAACAAAGGGGCTGAAACAGTCGGGCTAAAATAGAGGGGCTGAAACAGAGAGCGAGAAACAGAGGGGCTGAAACAGAGGGCGAAAAACATAGGGGCTGAAACAGAGGGCGAGAAACAGAGGGGCTGAAACAGAGGGCGAGAAACAGAGGGGCTGAAACAGAGGGGCTGAAACAGAGGGGCTGAAACAGAGGGGCTGAAACAGAGGGCGAGGAACAGAGAGGCTGAAACAGAGGGCGAGAAACAGAGTTGCTGAAACAGAGGGCAAGAAACAGAGGTACTGAAACAGAGGGGCTGAAACAGAGGGGCTGAAACAGAGGGGCTGAAACAGAGAGCGAGAAACAGAGTGGCTGAAACAGAGGGGCTGAAACAGAGGGGCTGATACAGAGGGCGAGAAACAGAGGGGCTGAAACAGAAGGCGAGAAACAAAGGGGCTGAAACAGAGGGGCTGAAACAGAGGGCGAGAAACAGAGGGGCTGAAACAGAGGGCGAGAAACAGAGGGGCTGAAACAGAGGGCGAGAAACAGAGGGGCTGAATCAGAGGGGCTGAAACAGAGGGCGAGACACAGAGGGGCTGAAACAGAGAGGGAGAAACAGAGGGGCTGAAACAGAGGGTGAGAAACAGAGGGGCTGAAACAGAGGGGCTGAAACAGTGGGGCTGAATCAGAGGGGCTGAAACAGAGGGGCTTAATCAGAGGGGCTGAAACAGAGGGCGAGAAACAGAGGGGCTGAACCAGAGGGCGAGAAACAGAGGGGCAGAAACAGAGGGCGAGAAACAGAGGAGCTGAAACAGAGGGGCTGAAACAGAGAGCGCGAAACAGAAGGGCTGAAACAGATGGCGAGAAACAGAGGGACTGAAACAGAGGTCGAGAAACAGAGGGGCTGAAACAGAGGGCAAAAAAACAGAGGGGCTGAAACAGAGTGGCTGAAACAGAAGGGCTGAAACAAAGGGGCTGAAACAGAGGGCGAGAAACAGAGGGGCTGAAACAGAGGGCGAGAAACAGAGGGGCTGAAACAGAGGGGCTGAAACAGAGTGGCTGAAACAGAGGGGCTGAAACAGAAGGGCTGAAACAGAGGGGCTGAAACAGAGGGGCTGAAACAGAGAGCGAGAAACAGAGAGGCTGAAACAGAGGGCGAGAAACAGAGTGGCTGAAACAGAGGGCAAGAAACAGAGGGGCTGAAACAGAGGGCGAGAAACAGAGGGGCTGAAACAGAGGGGCTGAAACAGAGGGGCTGAAACAGAGAGCGAGAAACAGAGGGGCTGAAACAGAGGGCGAGAAACAGAGGGCGAGAAACAGAGGGACTGAAACAGTGGTGCTGAAACAGACGCGCTAATACAGAGGGCGAGAAACAGAGCGGCTGAAACAGAGGGCGAGAAACAGAGGGGCTGAAACAAAGGGGCTGAAACAGTGGGGCTAAAACAGCGGGGCTGAAACAGAGGGCGAGAAATAGAGGGGCTGAAACAGAGGGCGAGAAACAGAGGGGCTGAAACAGAGGGCGAGAAACAGAGGGGCTGAAACAGAAGGCGAGAAACAGAGGAGCTGAAACAGAAGGCGAGAAACAGAGGGGCTGAAACAGAGGGGCTGAAACAGAGGGGCTGAAACAGAGGGCCAGAAACAGAGCGGCTGAAAAAGAGGGCGAGAAACAGAGGGGCTGAAACAAAGGGGCTGAAACAGTCGGGCTAAAATAGAGGGGCTGAAACAGAGGGCGAGAAACAGAGGGGCTGAAACAGAGGGCGAGAAACTTAGGGGCTGAAACAGAGGGCGAGAAACAGAGGGGCTGAAACAGAGGGCGAGAAACAGAGGGGCTGAAACAGAGGGGCTGAAACAGAGGGGCTGAAACAGAGGGGCTGAAACAGAGGGGCTGAAACAGAGGGCGAGAAACAGAGCGGCTGAAACAGAGGGCGAGAAACAGAGGGGCTGAATCAGAGGGGCTGAAACAGAGGGTGAGAAACAGAGGGGCTGAAACAGAGGGGCTGAAACAGAGGGGCTGAAACAGAGGGGCTGAAACAGAGGGCGAGAAACAGAGAGGCTGATACAGAGGGCGAGAAACAGAGTTGTTAAAACAGAGGGCAAGAAACAGAGGGGCTGAAACAGAGGGCGAGAAACAGAGGGGCTGAAACAGAGGGGCTGAAACAGAGGGGCTGAAACAGAGAGCGAGAAACAGAGCGCGAGAAACAGAGGGGCTGAACCAGAGGGCCAGAAACAGAGGGCGAGAAACAGAGGGACTGAAACAGTGGGGCTGAAACAGAGGGGCTGATACAGAGGGCGAGAAACAGAGCGGCTGAAACAGAGGGCGAGAAACAGAGGGGTTGAAACAAAGGGGCTGAAACAGTGGGGCTAAAACAGAGGGGCTGAAACAGAGGGCGAGAAATAGAGGGGCTCAAACAGAGGGCGAGAAACAGAGGGGCTGAAACAGAGGGCGAGAAACAGAGGGGCTGAAACAGAAGGCGAGAAACAGAGGGGCTGAAACAGAGGGGCTGAAACAGAGGGGCTGAAACAGAGGGCGAGAAACAGAGGGGCTGAAACAGAGGGCGAGAAACAGAGGGGCTGAAACAGAGGGCGAGAAACAGAGGGGCTGAATCAGAGGGGCTGAAACAGAGGGCGAGAAACAGAGGGGCTGAAACAGAGAGGGAGAAACAGAGGGGCTGAAACAGAGGGGCTGAAACAGAGGTTGAGAAACAGAGGGGCTGAAACAGAGGGGGAGAAACAGAGGGGCTGAAACAGAGGGGCTGAAACAGTGGGGCTGAATCAGAGGGGCTGATTCAGAGGGGCTGAAACAGAGGGGCTTAATCAGAGGGGCTGAAACAGAGGGGCTGAAACAGAGGGGCTGAACCAGAGTGCGAGAAACAGCGGGGCAGAAACAGAGGGCGAGAAACAGAGGAGCTGAAACAGAGGGGCTGAAACAGAGAGCGCGAAACAGAGGGGCTGAACCAGAGTGCGAGAAACAGAGCGGCTGAAACAGATGGCGAGAAACAGAGGGACTGAAACAGAGGTCGAGAAACAGAGGGGCTGAAACAGAGGGCAAGAAACAGAGGGGCTGAAACAGAGTGGCTGAAACAGAAGGGCTGAAACAAAGGGGCTGAAACAGAGGGCGAGAAACAGAGTGGCTGAATCAGAGGGGCTGAATCAGAAGGGCTGAAACAGAGGGGCTGAAACAGAGGGCGAGAAACAGAGTGGCTGAATCAGAGGGGCTGAAACAGAGGGCGAGAAACAGAGGGGCTGAAACAGAGGGGCTGAAACAGAGGGGCTGAAACAGAGGGCGAGAAACAGAGAGGCTGAAACAGAGGGCGAGAAACAGAGTGGCTGAAACAGAGGGCAAGAAACAGAGGGGCTGAAACAGAGGGCGAGAAACAGAGGGGCTGAAACAGAGGGGCTGAAACAGAGGGGCTGAAACAGAGGGCCAGAAACAGAGGGCGAGAAACAGAGGGACTGAAACAGTGGGGCTGAAACAGACGGGCTAATACAGAGGGCGAGAAACAGAGCGGCTGAAACAGAGGGCGAGAAACAGAGGGGCTGAAACAAAGGGGCTGAAACAGTGGGGCTAAAACAGAGGGGCTGAAACAGAGGGGCTGAAACAGAGGGCGAGAAACAGAGCGGCTGAAACAGAGGGCGAGAAACAGAGGGGCTGAATTAGAGGGGCTGAAACAGAGGGTGAGAAACAGAGGGGCTGAAACAGAGGGGCTGAAACAGAGGGGCTGAAACAGAGGGGCTGAAACAGAGGGCGAGAAACAGAGAGGCTGATACAGAGGGCGAGAAACAGAGTTGTTAAAACAGAGGGCAAGAAACAGAGGGGCTGAAACAGAGGGCGAGAAACAGAGGGGCTGAAACAGAGGGGCTGAAACAGAGGGGCTGAAACAGAGAGCGAGATACAGAGAGCGAGAAACAGAGGGGCTGAACCAGAGGGCCAGAAACAGAGGGCGAGAAACAGAGGGACTGAAACAGTGGGGCTGAAACAGAGGGGCTGATACAGAGGGCGAGAAACAGAGCGGTTGAAACAGAGGGCGAGAAACAGAGGGGTTGAAACAAAGGGGCTGAAACAGTGGGGCTAAAACAGAGGGGCTGAAACAGAGGGCGAGAAATAGAGGGGCTGAAACAGAGGGCGAGAAACAGAGGGGCTGAAACAGAGGGCGAGAAACAGAGGGGCTGAAACAGAAGGCGAGAAACAGAGGGGCTGAAACAGAGGGGCTGAAACAGAGGGGCTGAAACAGAGGGCGAGAAACAGAGGGGCTGAAACAGAGGGCGAGAAACAGAGGGGCTGAAACAGAGGGCGAGAAACAGAGGGGCTGAATCAGAGGGGCTGAAACAGAGGGCGAGAAACAGAGGGGCTGAAACAGAGAGGGAGAAACAGAGGGGCTGAAACAGAGGGGCTGAAACAGAGGTTGAGAAACAGAGGGGCTGAAACAGAGGGGGAGAAACAGAGGGGCTGAAACAGAGGGGCTGGAACAGTGGGGCTGAATCAGAGGGGCTGATTCAGAGGGGCTGAAACAGAGGGGCTTAATCAGAGGGGCTGAAACAGAGGGGCTGAAACAGAGGGGCTGAACCAGAGTGCGAGAAACAGAGGGGCAGAAACAGAGGGCGAGAAACAGAGGAGCTGAAACAGAGGGTTTGAAACAGAGAGCGCGAAACAGAGGGGCTGAACCAGAGTGCGAGAAACAGAGCGGCTGAAACAGATGGCGAGAAACAGAGGGACTGAAACAGAGGTCGAGAAACAGAGGGGCTGAAACAGAGGGCAAGAAACAGAGGGGCTGAAACAGAGTGGCTGAAACAGAAGGGCTGAAACAAAGGGGCTGAAAAAGAGGGCGAGAAACAGAGTGGCTGAATCAGAGGGGCTGAATCAGAAGGGCTGAAACAGAGGGGCTGAAACAGAGGGCGAGAAACAGAGGGGCTGAAACAGAGGGGCTGAAACAGAGGGGCTGAAACAGAGGGCGAGAAACAGAGAGGCTGAAACAGAGGGCGAGAAACAGAGTGGCTGAAACAGAGGGCAAGAAACAGAGGGGCTGAAACAGAGGGCGAGAAACAGAGGGGCTGAAACAGAGGGGCTGAAACAGAGGGGCTGAAACAGAGGGCCAGAAACAGAGGGCGAGAAACAGAGGGACTGAAACAGTGGGGCTGAAACAGACGGGCTAATACAGAGGGCGAGAAACAGAGCGGCTGAAACAGAGGGCGAGAAACAGAGGGGCTGAAACAAAGGGGCTGAAACAGTGGGGCTAAAACAGAGGGGCTGAAACAGAGGGCGAGAAATAGAGGGGCTGAAACAGAGGGCGAGAAACAGAGGGGCTGAAACAGAGGGCGAGAAACAGAGGGGCTGAAACAGAAGGCGAGAAACAGAGGGGCTGAAACAGAAGGCGAGAAACAGAGGGGCTGAAACAGAGGGGCTGAAACAGAGGGGCTGAAACAGAGGGCCAGAAACAGAGCGGCTGAAAAAGAGGGCGAGAAACAGAGGGGCTGAAACAAAGGGGCTGAAACAGTCGGGCTAAAATAGAGGGGCTGAAACAGAGGTCGAGAAACAGAGGGGCTGAAACAGAGGGCGAGAAACATAGGGGCTGAAACAGAGGGCGAGAAACTGAGGGGCTGAAACAGAAGGCGAGAAACAGAGGGGCTGAAACAGAGGGGCTGAATCAGAGGGGCTGAATCAGAAGGGCTGAAACAGAGGGGCTGAAACAGAGGGGCTGAAACAGAGGGGCTGAAACAGAGGGCGAGAAACAGAGCGGCTGAAACAGAGGGCGAGAAACAGAGGGGCTGAATCAGAGGGGCTGAAACAGAGGGCGAGAAAGAGAGGGGCTGAAACAGAGGGCGAGAAACAGAGGGGCTGAAACAGAGGGGCTGAAACAGAGGACGAGAAACAGAGTTGCTGAAACAGAGGGCAAGAAACAGAGGGGCTGAAACAGAGGGCGAGAAACAGAGGGGCTGAAACAGAGGGGTTGAAACAGAGGGGCTGAAACAGAGGGGCTGAAACAGAGAGCGAGAAACAGAGGGGCTGAAACAGAGGGCCAGAAACAGAGGGCGAGAAACAGAGGGACTGAAACTGTGGGGCTGAAACAGAGGGCGAGAAACAGAGGGGCTGAAACAGAGGGGGAGAAACAGAGGGGCTGAAACAGAGGGGCTGAAACAGTGGGGCTGAATCAGAGGGGCTGATTCAGAGGGGCTGAAACAGAGGGGCTTAATCAGAGGGGCTGAAACAGAGGGGCTGAAACAGAGGGGCTGAACCAGAGTGCGAGAAGCAGAGGGGCAGAAACAGAGGGCGAGAAACAGAGGAGCTGAAACAGAGGGTTTGAAACAGAGAGCGCGAAACAGAGGGGCTGAACCAGAGTGCGAGAAACAGAGCGGCTGAAACAGATGGCGAGAAACAGAGGGACTGAAACAGAGGTCGAGAAACAGAGGGTCTGAAACAGAGGGGCTGAAACAGAGGTTGAGAAACAGAGGTTGAGAAACAGAGGGGCTGAAACAGAGGGGGAGAAACAGAGGGGCTGAAACAGAGGGGCTGAAACAGTGGGGCTGAATCAGAGGGGCTGATTCAGAGGGGCTGAAACAGAGGGGCTTAATCAGAGGGGCTGAAACAGAGGGGCTGAAACAGAGGGGCTGAACCAGAGTGCGAGAAACAGAGGGGCAGAAACAGAGGGCGAGAAACAGAGGAGCTGAAACAGAGGGTTTGAAACAGAGAGCGCGAAACAGAGGGGCTGAACCAGAGTGCGAGAAACAGAGCGGCTGAAACAGATGGTGAGAAACAGAGGGACTGAAACAGAGGTCGAGAAACAGAGGGGCTGAAACAGAGGGCAAGAAACAGAGGGGCTGAAACAGAGTGGCTGAAACAGAAGGGCTGAAACAAAGGGGCTGAAAAAGAGGGCGAGAAACAGAGTGGCTGAATCAGAGGGGCTGAATCAGAAGGGCTGAAACAGAGGGGCTGAAACAGAGGGCGAGAAACAGAGTGGCTGAATCAGAGGGGCTGAAACAGAGGGCGAGAAACAGAGGGGCTGAAACAGAGGGGCTGAAACAGAGGGGCTGAAACAGAGGGCGAGAAACAGAGGGGCTGAAACAGAGGGCGAGAAACAGAGGGGCTGAAACAGAGGGCGAGAAACAGAGGGGCTGAATCAGAGGGGCTGAAACAGAGGGCGAGAAACAGAGGGGCTGAAACAGAGAGGGAGAAACAGAGGGGCTGAAACAGAGGGGCTGAAACAGAGGTTGAGAAACAGAGGGGCTGAAACAGAGGGGGAGAAACAGAGGGGCTGAAACAGAGGGGCTGAAACAGTGGGGCTGAATCAGAGGGGCTGATTCAGAGGGGCTGAAACAGAGGGGCTTAATCAGAGGGGCTGAAACAGAGGGGCTGAAACAGAGGGGCTGAACCAGAGTGCGAGAAACAGAGGGGCAGAAACAGAGGGCGAGAAACAGAGGAGCTGAAACAGAGGGTTTGAAACAGAGAGCGCGAAACAGAGGGGCTGAACCAGAGTGCGAGAAACAGAGCGGCTGAAACAGATGGCGAGAAACAGAGGGACTGAAACAGAGGTCGAGAAACAGAGGGGCTGAAACAGAGGGCAAGAAACAGAGGGGCTGAAACAGAGTGGCTGAAACAGAAGGGCTGAAACAAAGGGGCTGAAAAAGAGGGCGAGAAACAGAGTGGCTGAATCAGAGGGGCTGAATCAGAAGGGCTGAAACAGAGGGGCTGAAACAGAGGGCGAGAAACAGAGTGGCTGAATCAGAGGGGCTGAAACAGAGGGCGAGAAACAGAGGGGCTGAAACAGAGGGGCTGAAACAGAGGGGCTGAAACAGAGGGCGAGAAACAGAGAGGCTGAAACAGAGGGCGAGAAACAGAGTGGCTGAAACAGAGGGCAAGAAACAGAGGGGCTGAAACAGAGGGCGAGAAACAGAGGGGCTGAAACAGAGGGGCTGAAACAGAGGGGCTGAAACAGAGGGCCAGAAACAGAGGGCGAGAAACAGAGGGACTGAAACAGTGGGGCTGAAACAGACGGGCTAATACAGAGGGCGAGAAACAGAGTGGCTGAAACAGAGGGCGAGAAACAGAGGGGCTGAAACAAAGGGGCTGAAACAGTGGGGCTAAAACAGAGGGGCTGAAACAGAGGGCGAGAAATAGAGGGGCTGAAACAGAGGGCGAGAAACAGAGGGGCTGAAACAGAGGGCGAGAAACAGAGGGGCTGAAACAGAAGGCGAGAAACAGAGGGGCTGAAACAGAAGGCGAGAAACAGAGGGGCTGAAACAGAGGGGCTGAAACAGAGGGGCTGAAACAGAGGGCCAGAAACAGAGCGGCTGAAAAAGAGGGCGAGAAACAGAGGGGCTGAAACAAAGGGGCTGAAACAGTCGGGCTAAAATAGAGGGGCTGAAACAGAGGTCGAGAAACAGAGGGGCTGAAACAGAGGGCGAGAAACATAGGGGCTGAAACAGAGGGCGAGAAACTGAGGGGCTGAAACAGAAGGCGAGAAACAGAGGGGCTGAAACAGAGGGGCTGAATCAGAGGGGCTGAATCAGAAGGGCTGAAACAGAGGGGCTGAAACAGAGGGGCTGAAACAGAGGGGCTGAAACAGAGGGCGAGAAACAGAGCGGCTGAAACAGAGGGCGAGAAACAGAGGGGCTGAATCAGAGGGGCTGAAACAGAGGGCGAGAAACAGAGGGGCTGAAACAGAGGGCGAGAAACAGAGGGGCTGAAACAGAGGGGCTGAAACAGAGGACGAGAAACAGAGTTGCTGAAACAGAGGGCAAGAAACAGAGGGGCTGAAACAGAGGGCGAGAAACAGAGGGGCTGAAACAGAGGGGTTGAAACAGAGGGGCTGAAACAGAGGGGCTGAAACAGAGAGCGAGAAACAGAGGGGCTGAAACAGAGGGCCAGAAACAGAGGGCGAGAAACAGAGGGACTGAAACTGTGGGGCTGAAACAGAGGGCGAGAAACAGAGGGGCTGAAACAGAGGGGGAGAAACAGAGGGGCTGAAACAGAGGGGCTGAAACAGTGGGGCTGAATCAGAGGGGCTGATTCAGAGGGGCTGAAACAGAGGGGCTTAATCAGAGGGGCTGAAACAGAGGGGCTGAAACAGAGGGGCTGAACCAGAGTGCGAGAAGCAGAGGGGCAGAAACAGAGGGCGAGAAACAGAGGAGCTGAAACAGAGGGTTTGAAACAGAGAGCGCGAAACAGAGGGGCTGAACCAGAGTGCGAGAAACAGAGCGGCTGAAACAGAGGGACTGAAACAGAGGTCGAGAAACAGAGGGTCTGAAACAGAGGGGCTGAAACAGAGGTTGAGAAACAGAGGTTGAGAAACAGAGGGGCTGAAACAGAGGGGGAGAAACAGAGGGGCTGAAACAGAGGGGCTGAAACAGTGGGGCTGAATCAGAGGGGCTGATTCAGAGGGGCTGAAACAGAGGGGCTTAATCAGAGGGGCTGAAACAGAGGGGCTGAAACAGAGGGGCTGAACCAGAGTGCGAGAAACAGAGGGGCAGAAACAGAGGGCGAGAAACAGAGGAGCTGAAACAGAGGGTTTGAAACAGAGAGCGCGAAACAGAGGGGCTGAACCAGAGTGCGAGAAACAGAGCGGCTGAAACAGATGGTGAGAAACAGAGGGACTAAAACAGAGGTCGAGAAACAGAGGGGCTGAAACAGAGGGCAAGAAACAGAGGGGCTGAAACAGAGTGGCTGAAACAGAAGGGCTGAAACAAAGGGGCTGAAAAAGAGGGCGAGAAACAGAGTGGCTGAATCAGAGGGGCTGAATCAGAAGGGCTGAAACAGAGGGGCTGAAACAGAGGGCGAGAAACAGAGTGGCTGAATCAGAGGGGCTGAAACAGAGGGCGAGAAACAGAGGGGCTGAAACAGAGGGGCTGAAACAGAGGGGCTGAAACAGAGGGCGAGAAACAGAGAGGCTGAAACAGAGGGCGAGAAACAGAGTGGCTGAAACAGAGGGCAAGAAACAGAGGGGCTGAAACAGAGGGCGAGAAACAGAGGGGCTGAAACAGAGGGGCTGAAACAGAGGGGCTGAAACAGAGGGCCAGAAACAGAGGGCGAGAAACAGAGGGACTGAAACAGTGGGGCTGAAACAGACGGGCTAATACAGAGGGCGAGAAACAGAGCGGCTGAAACAGAGGGCGAGAAACAGAGGGGCTGAAACAAAGGGGCTGAAACAGTGGGGCTAAAACAGAGGGGCTGAAACAGAGGGCGAGAAATAGAGGGGCTGAAACAGAGGGCGAGAAACAGACGGGCTGAAACAGAGGGCGAGAAACAGAGGGGCTGAAACAGAAGGCGAGAAACAGAGGGGCTGAAACAGAAGGCGAGAAACAGAGGGGCTGAAACAGAGGGGCTGAAACAGAGGGGCTGAAACAGAGGGCCAGAAACAGAGCGGCTGAAAAAGAGGGCGAGAAACAGAGGGGCTGAAACAAAGGGGCTGAAACAGTCCGGCTAAAATAGAGGGGCTGAAACAGAGGTCGAGAAACAGAGGGGCTGAAACAGAGGGCGAGAAACATAGGGGCTGAAACAGAGGGCGAGAAACTGAGGGGCTGAAACAGAAGGCGAGAAACAGAGGGGCTGAAACAGAGGGGCTGAATCAGAGGGGCTGAATCAGAAGGGCTGAAACAGAGGGGCTGAAACAGAGGGGCTGAAACAGAGGGGCTGAAACAGAGGGCGAGAAACAGAGCGGCTGAAACAGAGGGCGAGAAACAGAGGGGCTGAATCAGAGGGGCTGAAACAGAGGGCGAGAAAGAGAGGGGCTGAAACAGAGGGCGAGAAACAGAGGGGCTGAAACAGAGGGGCTGAAACAGAGGACGAGAAACAGAGTTGCTGAAACAGAGGGCAAGAAACAGAGGGGCTGAAACAGAGGGCGAGAAACAGAGGGGCTGAAACAGAGGGGTTGAAACAGAGGGGCTGAAACAGAGGGGCTGAAACAGAGAGCGAGAAACAGAGGGGCTGAAACAGAGGGCCAGAAACAGAGGGCGAGAAACAGAGGGACTGAAACTGTGGGGCTGAAACAGAGGGCGAGAAACAGAGCGGCTGAAACAGAGGGCGAGAAACAGAGGGGTTGAAACAAAGGGGCTGAAACACTGGGACTAAAACAGAGGGGCTGAAACAGAGGGCGAGAAATAGAGGGGCTGAAACTGATGGCGAGAAACAGAGGGGCTGAAACAGAGGGCGAGAAACAGAGGGGCTGAAACAGAGGGGCTGAAACAGAGGGGCTGAAACAGAGGGCGAGAAACAGAGGGGCTGAAACAGAGGGCGAGAAACAGAGGGGCTGAAACAGAGGGCGAGAAACAGAGGGGCTGAATCAAAGGGGCTGAAACAGAGGGGCTGAAACAGAGGGGCTGAAACAGAGGGGCTGAAACAGAGGGCGAGAAACAGAGCGGCTGAAACAGAGGGCGAGAAACAGAGGGGCTGAATCAGAGGGGCTGAAACAGAGGGCGAGAAACAGAGGGGCTGAAACAGAGGGGCTGAAACAGAGGGGCTGAAACAGAGGGGCTGAAACAGAGGGCGAGAAACAGAGAGGCTGAAACAGAGGGCGAGAAACAGAGTTGCTGAAACAGAGGGCAAGAAACAGAGGGGCTGAAACAGAGGGCGAGAAACAGAGGAGCTGAAACAGAGGGGCTGAAACAGAGGGGCTGAAACAGAGAGCGAGAAACAGAGTTGCTGAAACAGAGGGCCAGAAACAGAGGGCGAGAAATAGAGGGGCTGAAACAGAGGGCGAGAAACAGAGGGGCTGAAACAGAGGGCGAGAAACAGAGGGGCTGAAACAGAAGGCGAGAAACAGAGGGGCTGAAACAGAGGGGCTGAAACAGAGGGCGAGAAACAGGGGCTGAAACAGAGGGCGAGAAACAGAGGGGCTGAAACAGAGGGCGAGAAACAGAGGGGCTGAATCAGAGGGGCTGAAACAGAGGGCGAGACACAGAGGGGCTGAAACAGAGAGGGAGAAACAGAGGGGCTGAAACAGAGGGGCTGAAACAGAGGGTGAGAAACAGAGGGGCTGAAACAGAGGGCGAGAAACAGAGGGGCTGAAACAGAGGGGCTGAAACAGTGGGGCTGAATCAGAGGGGCTGATTCAGAGGGGCTGAAACAGAGGGGCTTAATCAGAGGGGCTGAAACAGAGGGCGAGAAACAGAGGGGCTGAACCAGAGGGCGAGAAACAGAGGGGCAGAAACAGAGGGCGAGAAACAGAGGAGCTGAAACAGAGGGGCTGAAACAGAGAGCGCGAAACAGAGGGGCTGAAACAGATGGCGAGAAACAGAGGGACTGAAACAGAGGTCGAGAAACATAGGGGCTGAAACAGAGGGCAAAAAAACAGAGGGGCTGAAACAGAGTGGCTGAAACAGAGGGGCTGAAACAGAGGGCGAGAAACAGAGGGGCTGAATCAGAGGGGCTGAAACAGAGAGCGAGAAACAGAGGGGCTGAAACAGAGGGCCAGAAACAGAGGGCGAGAAACAGAGGGACTGAAACAGTGGGGCTGAAACAGACGGGCTAATACAGAGGGCGAGAAACAGAGCGGCTGAAACAGAGGGCGAGAAACAGAGGGGCTGAAACAAAGGGGCTGAAACAGTGGGGCTAAAACAGAGGGGCTGAAACAGAGGGCGAGAAATAGAGGGGCTGAAACAGAGGGCGAGAAACAGACGGGCTGAAACAGAGGGCGAGAAACAGAGGGGCTGAAACAGAAGGCGAGAAACAGAGGGGCTGAAACAGAAGGCAAGAAACAGAGGGGCTGAAACAGAGGGGCTGAAACAGACGGGCTAATACAGAGGGCGAGAAACAGAGCGGCTGAAACAGAGGGCGAGAAACAGAGGGGCTGAAACAAAGGGGCTGAAACAGTGGGGCTAAAACAGAGGGGCTGAAACAGAGGGCGAGAAATAGAGGGGCTGAAACAGAGGGCGAGAAACAGAGGGGCTGAAACAGAGGGCGAGAAACAGAGGGGCTGAAACAGAAGGCGAGAAACAGAGGGGCTGAAACAGAAGGCGAGAAACAGAGGGGCTGAAACAGAGGGGCTGAAACAGAGGGGCTGAAACAGAGGGCAAGAAACAGAGGGCCTGAAACAGAGGGCGAGAAACAGAGGGGCTGAAACAGAGGGCGAGAAACAGAGGGGCTGAATCAGAGAGGCTGAAACAGAGGGCGAGAAACAGAGGGGCAGAAACAGAGAGCGAGAAACAGAGGGGCTGAAACAGAGGGGCTGAAACAGAGGGTGAGAAACAGAGGGGCTGAAACAGAGGGCGAGAAACAGAGGGGCTGAAACAGAGGGGCTTAAACAGAGGGGCTGAATCAGAGGGGCTGATTCAGAGGGGCAGAAACAGAGGGGCTGAAACAGAGGGGCTGAAACAGAGGGCGAGAAACAGAGAGGCTGAAACAGAGGGCGAGAAACAGAGTGGCTGAAACAGAGGGCAAGAAACAGAGGGGCTGAAACAGAGGGCGAGAAACAGAGGGGCTGAAACAGAGGGGCTGAAACAGAGGGGCTGAAACAGAGAGCGAGAAACAGAGGGGCTGAAACAGAGGGCCAGAAACAGAGGGCGAGAAACAGAGGGACTGAAACTGTGGGGCTGAAACAGACGGGCTAATACAGAGGGCGAGAAACAGAGCGGCTGAAACAGAGGGCGAGAAACAGAGGGGCTGAAACAAAGGGGCTGAAACAGTGGGGCTAAAACAGAGGGGCTGAAACAGAGGGCGAGAAATAGAGGGGCTGAAACAGAGGGCGAGAAACAGACGGGCTGAAACAGAGGGCGAGAAACAGAGGGGCTGAAACAGAAGGCGAGAAACAGAGGGGCTGAAACAGAGGGGCTGAAACAGACGGGCTAAAACAGAGGGCGAGAAACAGAGCGGCTGAAACAGAGGGCGAGAAACAGAGGGGCTGAAACAAAGGGGCTGAAACAGTGGGGCTAAAACAGAGGGGCTGAAACAGAGGGCGAGAAATAGAGGGGCTGAAACAGAGGGCGAGAAACAGAGGGGCTGAAACAGAGGGCGAGAAACAGAGGGGCTGAAACAGAAGGCGAGAAACAGAGGGGCTGAAACAGAAGGCGAGAAACAGAGGGGCTGAAACAGAGGGGCTGAAACAGAGGGGCTGAAACAGAGGGCAAGAAACAGAGGGCCTGAAACAGAGGGCGAGAAACAGAGGGGCTGAAACAGAGGGCGAGAAACAGAGGGGCTGAATCAGAGAGGCTGAAACAGAGGGCGAGAAACAGAGGGGCAGAAACAGAGAGCGAGAAACAGAGGGGCTGAAACAGAGGGGCTGAAACAGAGGGTGAGAAACAGAGGGGCTGAAACAGAGGGCGAGAAACAGAGGGGCTGAAACAGAGGGGCTTAAACAGAGGGGCTGAATCAGAGGGGCTGATTCAGAGGGGCTGAAACAGAGGGGCTTAATCAGAGGGGCTGAAACAGAGGGCGAGAAACAGAGAGGCTGAAACAGAGGGCGAGAAACAGAGGGGCAGAAACAGAGGGCGAGAAACAGAGGAGCTGAAACAGAGGGGCTGAAACAGAGAGCGCGAAACAGAGGGGCTGAAACAGATGGCGAGAAACAGAGGGACTGAAACAGAGGTCGAGAAACAGAGGGGCTGAAACAGAGGGCAAGAAACAGAGGGGCTGAAACAGAGTGGCTGAAACAGAAGGGCTGAAACAGAGGGGCTGAAACAGAAGGGCTGAAACAGAGGGGCTGAATCAGAGGGGCTGAAACAGAGGGCGAGAAACAGAGGGGCTGAAACAGAGGGCGAGAAACAGAGGGGCTGAAACAGAGGGCGAGAAACAGAGGGGCTGAAACAGAGGGGCTGAAACAGAGGGGCTGAAACAGAGGGCGAGAAACAGAGGGGCTGAAACAGAGAGCGAGAAACAGAGGGGCGGAAACAGAGGGCGAGAAACAGAGGGGCTGAAACAGAGGGCGAGAAACAGAGGGGCTGAAACAGAGGGGCTGAAACAGAGGGGCTGAAACAGAGGGCGAGAAACAGAGGGGCTGAAACAGAGGGCGAGAAACAGAGGGGCTGGAACAGAGGGGCTGAAACAGAGGGCGAGAAACAGAGAGGCTGAAACAGAGGGCGAGAAACAGAGAGGCTGAAACAGAGGGCAAGAAACAGAGGGGCTGAAACAGAGGGCGAGAAACAGAGGGGCCGAAACAGAGGGGCTGAAACAGAGGGGCTGAAACAGAGAGTGAGAAACAGAGGGGCTGATACAGAGGGCGAGAAACAGAGCGGCTGAAACAGAGGGCGAGAAACAGAGGGGCTGAAACAAAGGGGCTGAAACAGTGGGGCTAAAACAGAGGGGCTGAAACAGAGTGCGAGAAATAGAGGGGCTGAAACAGAGGGCGAGAAACAGAGGGGCTGAAACAGAGGGCGAGAAACAGAGGGGCTGAAACAGAAGGCGAGAAACAGAGGGGCGGAAACAGTGGGGCTGAAACAGAGGGCGAGAAACAGAGGGGCTGAAACAGAGGGCGAGAAACAGAGGGGCTGAATCAGAGGGGCTGAAAAAGAGGGCGAGAAACAGAGGGGCTGAAACAGAGAGCGAGAAACAGAGGGGCTGAAACAGAGGGTGAGAAACAGAGGGGCTGAAACAGAGGGCGAGAAACAGAGGGGCTGAAACAGAGGGGCTGAAACAGGGGCTGAATCAGAGGGGCTGATTCAGAGGGGCTGAAACAGAGGGGCTTAATCAGAGGGGCTGAAACAGAGGGTGAGAAACAGAGGGGCTGAAACAGAGGGCGAGAAACAGAGGGGCAGAAACAGAGGGCGAGAAACAGAGGAGCTGAAACAGTGGGGCTGAAACAGAGAGCGCGAAACAGAGGGGCTGAAACAGATGGCGAGAAACAGAGGGACTGAAACAGAGGTCGAGAAACAGAGGGGCTGAAACAGAGGGCAAGAAACAGAGGGGCTGAAACAGAGTGGCTGAAACAGAAGGGCTGAAACAGAGGGGCTGAAACAGAGGGCGAGATACAGAGGGGCTGAATCAGAGGGGCTGAATCAGAAGGGCTGATACAGAGGGGCTGAATCAGAGGGGCTGAAACAGAAGGCGAGAAACAGAGGGGCTGAAACAGAGGGCGAGAAACTGAGGGGCAGAAACAGAGTGCGAGAAACAGAGGGGCTGAAACAGAGTGGCTGAAACAGAGGGCGAGAAACAGAGGGGCTGAAACAGAGGGCGAGAAACAGCGGGGCAGAAATTGAGGGCGAGAAACAGAGGGGCTGAAACAGAGGGGCTGAAACAGAGGGGCTGAAACAGAGGGGCTGAAACAGAGGGCGAGAAGCAAAGGGGCTGAAACAGCGGCCGAGAAACAGAGGTGCTGAAACAGAGGGGCTGAAACAGAGGGGCTGAAACAGACGGGCTGAAACAGAGAGCCTGAAACAGAGGGGCTGAAACAGAGGGCGAAAAACAGAGGGGCTGAAACAGAGGGGCAGAAACAGAGGGGCTGAAACAGAGGGGCTGAAACAGAGGTCGAGAAACAGAGGGGCTGAATCAGAGGGGCTGAATCAGAGGGACTGAAACAGAGGGGCTGAAACAGAGGGCGAGAAACAAAGGGGCTGAAACAGCGGGCGAGAAACAGAGGGCGAGAAACAGAGGGGCTGAAACAGAGGGGCTGAAACAGACGGGCTGAAACAGAGAGCCTGAAACAGAGGGCGAGAAACAGTGTGGCTGAAACAGAGGGCGAAAAACAGAGGGCCTGAAACAGAGGGCGAGAAACAGAGGGTGAGAAACAGAGGGCGAGAAACACAGTGGATGAAACAGAGGGGCTGAAACAAAGGGGCTGAAATAGACGGGCTGAAACAGAGGGGCTGAATCAGAGGGGCTGAAACAGAGTGGCTGAATCAGAGGGGCTGAAACAGAGGGCGAGAAACAGAGGGGCTGAAACAGAGGGCGAGAAACAGAGGGGCTGAAACAGAGGGGCTGAAACAGAGGGGCTGAAACAGAGGGGCTGAATCCGAGGGCATGAAACAGAGAGGCTGAAACAGAGGGCGAGAAACAGAGGGGCTGAAACAGAGGGCAAGAAACAGAGGGGCTGAAACAGAGGGCGAGAAACAGAGGGGCTGAAACAGAGGGGCTGAAACAGAGGGGCTGAAACAGAGGGCGAGAAACAGAGGGGCTGAAACAGAGGGCGAGAAACAGAGGGGCTGAAACAGAGGGCGAGAAACAGAGGGCGAGAAACAGAGGGACTGAAACAGAGGGGCTGAAACAGAGGGGCTGAAACAGAGGGCGAGAAACAGAGGGGCTGAAACAGAGGGGCTTAAACAGAGGGCGAGAAACAGAGGGACTGAAACAGAGGGGCTGAAACAGTGGAGCTGAAACAGAGCGGCTGAAACAGAGGGCGAGAAATAGAGGGGCTGAAACACAGGGCGAGAAATACAGGGGCTGAAACAGAGGGCGAGAAACAGAGGGGCTGAAACAGAGGCGCTGAAACAGAGGGGCTGAAACAGAGGGCGAGAAACAGAGGGGCTGAAACAGAGGGCGAGAAACAGAGGGGCTGAAACAGAGGGCGAGAAACAGAGGGGCTGAATCAGAGGAGCTGAAACAGAGGGCGAGAAACAGAGGGGCTGAAACAGAGGGCGCGAAACAGTGGGGCTGAAACAGAGGGGCTGAACAGAGGGTGAGAAACTGAGGGGCTGAAACAGAGGGCGAGAAACAGGGGGACTGAAACAGAGGGTCTGAAACAGAGGGGCTGAAACAGAGGGCCTGATTCAGAGGGGCTGAAACAGTGGGGCTGAATCAGAGGGGCTGAAACAGAGGGCGAGAAACAGAGGGGCTGAAACAAAGGGGCTGAAACAGTGGGGCTGAAACAGAGGGGCTGAAACAGAGGGCGAGAAATAGAGGGGCTGAAACAGAGGGCGAGAAACAGAGGGGCTGAAACAGAGGGCGAGAAACAGAGGGGCTGAAACAGAGGGGCTGAAACAGAGGGGCTGAAACAGAGGGTGAGAAACAGAGGGGCTGAAACAGATGGCGAGAAACAGAGGGGCTTGAACAGAGGGCGAGAAACAGAGGGGCTGAATCAGTTTGGCTGAAACAGAGGGGCTGAAACAGAGGGCGAGAAACAGAGGGGCTGAATCAGAGGGGCTGAATCAGAGGGACTGAAACAGAGGGGCTGAAACAGAGGGCGAGAAACAAAGGGGCTGAAACAGCAGGCGAGAAACAGAGGGCGAGAAACAGAGGGGCTGAAACAGAGGGGCTGAAACAGACGGGCTGAAACAGAGAGCCTGAAACAGAGGGCGAGAAACAGAGTGGCTGAAACAGCGGGCGAAAAACAGAGGGGCTGAAACAGAGGGCGAGAAACAGAGGGTGAGAAACAGAGGGCGAGAAACAGAGTGGATGAAACAGAGGGGCTGAAACAAAGGGGCTGAAATAGAGGGGCTGAAACAGAGGGGCTGAATCAGAGGGGCTGAAACAGATTGGCTGAATCAGAGGGAATGAAACAGAGGGCGAGAAACAGAGGGGCTGAAACAGAGGGCGAGAAACAGAGGGGCTGAAACAGAGGGGCTGAAACCGAGGGGCTGAAACAGAGGGGCTGAATCCGAGGGCAAGAAACAGAGAGGCTGAAACAGAGGGCGAGAAACAGAGGGGCTGAAACAGAGGGCAAGAAACAGAGGGGCTGAAACAGAGGGCGAGAAACAGAGGGGCTGAAACAGAGGGGCTGAAACAGAGGGGCTGAAACAGAGGGCGAGAAACAGAGGGGCTGAAACAGAGGGCGAGAAAAAGAGGGCGAGAAACAGAGGGACTGAAACAGAGGGGCTGAAACAGAGGGGCTGAAACAGAGGGCGAGAAACAGAGGGGCTGAAACAGAGGGCGAGAAACAGAGGGGATTAAACAGAGGGCGAGAAACAGAGGGGCTGAAACAGAGGGGCTGAAACAGTGGGGCTGAAACAGAGCGGCTGAAACAGAGGGCGAGAAATAGAGGGGCTCAAACACAGGGCGAGAAATACAGGGGCTGAAACAGAGGGCGAGAAACAGAGGGGCTGAAACATAGGCGCTGAAACAGAGGGGCTGAAACAGAGGGCGAGAAACAGAGGGGCTGAAACAGAGGGCGAGAAACAGAGGGGCTGAAACAGAGGGCGAGAAACAGAGGGGCTGAATCAGAGGAGCTGAAACAGAGGGCGAGAAACAGAGGGGCTGAAACAGAGGGCGAGAAACAGTGGGGCTGAAACAGAGGGGCTGAAACAGAGGGTGAGAAACAGAGGGGCTGAAACAGTGGGGCTGAAACAGAGGGAGAGAAATAGAGGGGCTGAAACAGAGGGCGAGAAACAGAGGGGCTGAAACAGAGGGCGAGAAACAGAGGGGCTGAAACAGAGGGGCTGAAACAGAGGGGCTGAAACAGAGGGCGAGAAACAGAGGGGCTGAAACAGATGGCGAGAAACAGAGGGGCTTGAACAGAGGGCGAGAAACAGAGGGGCTGAATCAGAGGGGCTGAAACAGAGGGCGAGAAACAGAGGGGCTGAAACAGATGGAGAGAAACAGAGGGGCTGAAACAGAGATGCTGTAACAGAGGGTGAGAAACAGAGGGGCTGAAACACAGGGCGAGAAACAGAGGGGCTGAAACAGAGGGGCTGAAACAGAGGGGCTGATTCAGAGTGGCTGAAACAGAGGGGCTGAATCAGAGGGGCTGAAACAGAGGGCGAGAAACAGAGGGGCTGAAACAGAGGGCGAGAAACAGAGGAGCAGAAACAGAGGGCGAGAAACAGAGGGGCTGAAACAGAGGGGCTGAACCAGAGAGTGCGAAACAGAGGGGCTGAAACAGAGGGCGAGAAACAGAGGGGCTGAAACAGAGGGCGAGAAACAGGAGCTGAAACACAGGGCAAGAAACAGAGGGGCTGAAACCGAGTGGCTGAAACAGAAGGGCTGAAACAGAGGGGCTGAAACAGAGGGCGAGAAACAGAGGGTCTGAATCAGAGGGGCTGAATCAGAGGGGCTGAAACAGAGGGAGAGAAATAGAGGGGCTGAAACAGAGGGCGAGAAACAGAGGGGCTGAAACAGAGGGCGAGAAACAGAGGGGCTGAAACAGAGGGGCTGAAACAGAGGGGCTGAAACAGAGGGCGAGAAACAGAGGGGCTGAAACATATGGCGAGAAACAGAGGGGCTTGAACAGAGGGCGAGAAACAGAGGGGCTGAATCAGAGGGGCTGAAACAGAGGGCGAGAAACAGAGGGGCTGAAACAGATGGAGAGAAACAGAGGGGCTGAAACAGAGGTGCTGTAACAGAGGGTGAGAAACAGAGGGGCTGAAACTCAGGGCGAGAAACAGAGGGGCTGAAACAGAGGGGCTGAAACAGAGGGGCTGATTCAGAGTGGCTGAAACAGAGGGGCTGAATCAGAGGGGCTGAAACAGAGGGCGAGAAACAGAGGGGCTGAAACAGAGGGCGAGAAACAGAGGAGCAGAAACAGAGGGCGAGAAACAGAGGGGCTGAAACAGAGGGGCTGAAACAGAGAGTGCGAAACCGAGGGGCTGAAACAGAGGGCGAGAAACAGAGGGGCTGAAACAGAGGGCGAGAAACAGGAGCTGAAACACAGGGCAAGAAACAGAGGGGCTGAAACCGAGTGGCTGAAACAGAAGGGCTGAAACAGAGGGGCTGAAACAGAGGGCGAGAAACAGAGGGTCTGAATCAGAGGGGCTGAATCAGAGGGGCTGAAACAGAGGGGCTGTATCAGAGGGGCTGAAACAGAAGGCGAGAAACAGAGGGGCTGAAACAGAGGGCGAGAAACAGAGGGGCAGAAACAGAGGGGCTGAAACAGAGGGGCTGAAACAGAGGGCAAGAAACAGAGGGGCTGAAACAGAGGGCGAGAAACAGAGGGGCTGAAACAGAGGGGCTGAAACAGAGGGGATGAAACAGAGGGCGAGAAACAGAGGGGCTGAAACAGAGGGCGACAAACAGAGGGGCTGAAACAAAGGGCGAGAAACAGAGGGGCTGAAACAGAGGGGCTGAAACAGAGGGGCTGAATCGGAGGGGCTGAAACAGAGGGCCTGAAACGGAGGGGCTGAAACAGAGGGCAAGAAACAGAGGGGCTGAAACAGAGGGGCAGAAACAGAGGGCGAGAAACAGAGGGGCTGAATCAGAGGGGCTGAATCAGAGGGGCTGAAACAGAGGGGCTGAAACAGAGGGCGAGATACAGAGGGGCTGAATCAGAGGGGATGAATCAGAGGGGCTGAATCAGAGGGGCTGAAACAGAGGGCGAGAAACAGAGGCGCTGAAACAGAGGGGCTGAATCAGAGGGGCTGAAACAGAGAGGCTGAAACAGAGGGCGAGAAACAGAGGGGCTGAAACAGAGGGAGAGAAACAGAGGGGCTGAAACAGAGGGGCTGAAACAGAGGGGCTGAAACAGAGGGCGAGAAACAGAGGGGCGGAAACTAAGGGCGAGAAACAGAGGGGCTGAAACAGAGGGCGAGAAACAGAGGGGCTGAAACAGAGGGCGAGAAACAGAGGGTCTGAAACAGAGGGGCTGAATCAGAGGGGCTGAAACAGAGGGCGAGAAACAGAGGCGCTGAAACAGAGGGGCTGAATCAGAGGGGCTGAAACAGAGAGGCTGAAACAGAGGGCGAGAAACAGAGGGGCTGAAACAGAGGGCGAGAAACAGAGGGGCGGAAACTAAGGGCGAGAAACAGAGGGGCTGAAACAGAGGGCGAGAAACAGAGGGGCTGAATCAGAGGGGCTGAAACAGAGGGGGAGAAACAGAGGGGCTAAAACAGAGGGCGAGAAAGAGAGGGGCTGAAACAGAGGTGCTGATACAGAGGGTGAGAAACAGAGGGGCTGAAACAGAGGGCGAGAAACAGAGGGGCTGAAACAGAGGGGCTGAAACAGAGGGGCTGATTCAGAGGGGCTGAAACGGAGGGGCTGAATCAGAGGGGCTGAAACAGAGGGCGAGAAACAGAGGGGCTGAAACAGAGGGCGAGAAACAGAGGGGCTGAAACAGAGGGCGAGAAACAGAGGGCGAGAAACAGAGGGACTGAAACAGAGGGGCTGAAACAGAGGGGCTGAAACAGAGGGTCTGAAACAGAGGGGCTGAAACAGAGGGGCTGAAACAGAGGGCGAGAAACAGAGGGGCTGAAACAGCAGGCGAGAAACAGAGGGCGAGAAACAGAGGGGCTGAAACAGAGGGGCTGAAACAGAGGGGCTGAAACAGACGGGCTGAAACAGAGAGCCTGAAACAGAGGGCGAGAAACAGAGTGGCTGAAACAGCGGGCGAAAAACAGAGGGGCTGAAACAGAGGGCGAGAAACAGAGGGTGAGAAACAGAGGGCGAGAAACAGAGTGGATGAAACAGAGGGGCTGAAACAAAGGGGCTGAAATAGAGGGGCTGAAAGAGAGGGGCTGAATCAGAGGGGCTAAAACAGAGTGGCTGAATCAGAGGGTCTGAAACAGAGGGCGAGAAACAGAGGGGCTGAAACAGAGGGCGAGAAACAGAGGGGCTGAAACAGAGGGGCTGAAACAGAGGGGCTGAATCCGAGGGCAAGAAACAGAGAGGCTGAAACAGAGGGCGAGAAACAGAGGGGCTGAAACAGAGGGCAAGAAACAGAGGGGCTGAAACAGAGGGCGAGAAACAGAGGGGCTGAAACAGAGGGGTTGAAACAGAGGGGCTGAAACAGAGGGCGAGAAACAGAGGGGCTGAAACAGAGGGCGAGAAACAGAGGGCGAGAAACAGAGGGACTGAAACAGAGGGGCTGAAACAGAGGGGCTGAAACAGAGGGCGAGAAACAGAGGGGCTGAAACAGAGGGCGAGAAACACAGGGGCTTAAACAGAGGGCGAGAAACAGAGGGGCTGAAACAGAGGGGCTGAAACAGTGGGGCTGAAACAGAGCGGCTGAAACAGAGGGCGAGAAATAGAGGGGCTCAAACACAGGGCGAGAAATACAGGGGCTGAAACAGAGGGCGAGAAACAGAGGGGCTGAAACATAGGCGCTGAAACAGAGGGGCTGAAACAGAGGGCGAGAAACAGAGGGGCTGAAACAGAGGGCGAGAAACAGAGGGGCTGAAACAGAGGGCGAGAAACAGAGCGGCTGAATCAGAGGAGCTGAAACAGAGGGCGAGAAACAGAGGGGCTGAAACAGAGGGCGAGAAACAGTGGGGCTGAAACAGAGGGGCTGAAACAGAGGGTGAGAAACAGAGGGGCTGAAACAGAGGGCGAGAAACAGAGGGGCTGAAACAGAGGGTCTGAAACAGAGGGGCTGAATCAGAGGGGCTGATTCAGAGGGGCTGAAACAGTGGTGCTGAATCAGAGGGGCTGAAACAGAGGGCGAGAAACAGAGGGGCTGAAACAGTGGGGCTGAAACAGAGGGGCTGAAACAGAGGGCGAGAAATAGAGGGGCTGAAACAGAGGGCGAGAAACAGAGGGGCTGAAACAGAGGGCGAGAAACAGAGGGGCTGAAACAGAAGGGCTGAAACAGAGGGTCTGAAACAGAGGGCGAGAAACAGAGGGGCTGAAACAGATGGCGAGAAACAGAGGGGCTTGAACAGAGGGCGAGAAACAGAGGGGCTGAATCAGAGGGGCTGAAACAGAGGGCGAGAAACACAGGGGCTGAAACAGATGGAGAGAAACAGAGGGGCTGAAACAGAGGTGCTGTAACAGAGGGTGAGAAACAGAGGGGCTGAAACAGAGGGCGAGAAACAGAGGGGCTGAAACAGAGGGACTGAAACAGAGGGGCTGATTCAGAGTGGCTGAAACAGAGGGGCTGAATCAGAGGGGCTGAAACAGAGGGCGAGAAACAGAGGGGCTGAAACAGAGGGCGAGAAACAGAGGAGCAGAAACAGAGGGCGAGAAACAGAGGGGCTGAAACAGAGGGACTGAAACAGAGAGTGCGAAACAGAGGGGCTGAAACAGAGGGCGAGAAACAGAGGGGCTGAAACAGAGGGCGAGAAACAGGGGCTGAAACACAGGGCAAGAAACAGAGGGGCTGAAACCGAGTGGCTGAAACAGAAGGGCTGAAACAGAGGGGCTGAAACAGAGGGCGAGAAACAGAGGGGCTGAATCAGAGGGGCTGAATCAGAGGGGCTGAAACAGAGGGGCTGAATCAGAGGGGCTGAAACAGAAGGCGAGAAACAGAGGGGCTGAAACAGAGGGCGAGAAACAGAGGGGCAGAAACAGAGGGGCTGAAACAGAGGGGCTGAAACAGAGGGCAAGAAAGAGAGGGGCTGAAACAGAGGGCGAGAAACAGAGGGGCTGAAACAGAGGGGCTGAAACAGAGGGGCTGAAACAGAGGGCGAGAAACAGAGGGGCTGAAACAGAGGGCGACAAACAGAGGGGCTGAAACAAAGGGCGAGAAACAGAGGGCTGAAACAGAGGGGCTGAAACAGAGGGGCTGAATCGGAGGGGCTGAAACAGAGGGGCTGAAACAGAGGGGCTGAAACAGAGGGCAAGAAACAGAGGGGCTGAAACAGAGGGGCTGAAACAGAGGGGCAGAAACAGAGGGCGAGAAACAGAGGGGCTGAATCAGAGGGGCTGAATCAGAGGGGCTGAAACAGAGGGGCTGAAACAGAGGGCGATAAACAGAGGGGCTGAATCAGAGGGGCTGAATCAGAGGGGCTGAATCAGAGGGGCTGAAACAGAGGGCGAGAAACAGAGGCGCTGAAACAGAGGGGCTGAATCAGAGGGGCTGAAACAGAGAGGCTGAAACAGAGGGCGAGAAACAGAGGGGCTGAAACAGAGGGGGAGAAACAGAGGGGCTGAAACAGAGGGGCTGAAACAGAGGGGCTGAAACAGAGGGCGAGAATCAGAGGGGCGGAAACTAAGGGCGAGAAACAGAGGGGCTGAAACAGAGGGCGAGAAACAGAGGGGCTGAAACAGAGGGCGAGAAACAGAGGGTCTGAAACAGAGGGGCTGAATCAGAGGGGCTGAAACAGAGGGGCAGAATCAGAGGGGCTGAAACAGAGGGCGAGAAACAGAGGCGCTGAAACAGAGGGCGAGAAACAGAGGGGTGGAAACTAAGGGCGAGAAACAGAGGGGCTGAAACAGAGGGCGAGAAACATAGGGGCTGAATCAGAGGGGCTGAAACAGAGGGCGAGAAACAGAGGGGCTAAAACAGAGGGCGAGAAAGAGAGGGGCTGAAACAGAGGTGCTGATACAGAGGGTGAGAAACAGAGGGCGAGAAACAGAGGGGCTGAAACAGAGGGGCTGAAACAGAGGGGCTGATTCAGAGGGGCTGAAACAGAGGGGCTGAATCAGAGGGGCTGAAACAGAGGGCGAGAAACAGAGGGGCTGAAACAGAGGGCGAGAAACAGAGGGGCTGAAACAGAGGGCGAGAAACAGAGGGCGAGAAACAGAGGGACTGAAACAGAGGGGCTGAAACAGAGGGGCTGAAACAGAGGGCGAGAAACAGAGGGGCTGAAACAGAGGGGCTTAAACAGAGGGCGAGAAACAGAGGGGCTGAAACAGAGGGCGAGAAACAGAGGGGCTGAAACAGAGGGGCTGAAACAGAGGGCGAGAAACAGAGGGGCTGAAACAGAGGGCGAGAAACAGACGGGCTGAAACAGAGGGCGAGAAACAGAGGGCGAGAAACAGAGGGACTGAAACAGAGGGGCTGAAACAGAGGGGCTGAAACAGAGGGCGAGAAACAGAGGGGCTGAAACAGAGGGGCTTAAACAGAGGGCGAGAAACAGAGGGGCTGAAACAGAGGGGCTTAAACAGTGGAGCTGAAACAGAGCGGCTGAAACAGAGGGCGAGAAATAGAGGGGCTGAAACACAGGGCGAGAAATACAGGGGCTGAAACAGAGGGCGAGAAACAGAGGGGCTGAAACAGAGGGAGAGAAACAGAGGGGCTGAAACAGAGGGGCTGAAACAGAGGGGCTGAAACAGAGGGCGAGAAACAGAGGGGCTGAAACAGAGGGCGAGAAACAGAGTGGCTGAATCAGAGGAGCTGAAACAGAGGGCGAGAAACAGAGGGGCTGAAACAGAGGGCGAGAAACAGTGGGGCTGAAACAGAGGGGCTGAAACAGAGGGTGAGAAACTGAGGGGCTGAAACAGAGGGCGAGAAACAGAGGGGCTGAAACAGAGGGTCTGAAACAGAGGGGCTGAAACAGAGGGCCTGATTCAGAGGGGCTGAAACAGTGGGGCTGAATCAGAGGGGCTGAAACAGATGGCGAGAAACAGAGGGGCTGAAACAAAGGGGCTGAAACAGTGGGGCTGAAACAGAGGGGCTGAAACAGAGGGCGAGAAATAGAGGGGCTGAAACAGAGGGCGAGAAACAGAGGGGCTGAAACAGAGGACGAGAAACAGAGGGGCTGAAACAGAGGGGCTGAAACAGAGGGGCTGAAACAGAGGGTGAGAAACAGAGGGGCTGAAACAGATGGCGAGAAACAGAGGGGCTTGAACAGAGGGCGAGAAACAGAGGGGCTGAATCAGTTTGGCTGAAACAGAGGGGCTGAAACAGAGGGCGAGAAACAGAGGGGCTGAATCAGAGGGGCTGAATCAGAGGGACTGAAACAGAGGGGCTGAAACAGAGGGCGAGAAACAAAGGGGCTGAAACAGCAGGCGAGAAACAGAGGGCGAGAAACAGAGGGGCTGAAACAGAGGGGCTGAAACAGACGGGCTGAAACAGAGAGCCTGAAACAGAGGGCGAGAAACAGAGTGGCTGAAACAGCGGGCGAAAAACAGAGGGGCTGAAACAGAGGGCGAGAAACAGAGGGTGAGAAACAGAGGGCGAGAAACAGAGGGGCTGAAACAAAGGGGCTGAAATCGAGGGGCTGAAACAGAGGGGCTGAATCAGAGGGGCTGAAACAGAGTGGCTGAATCAGAGGGTCTGAAACAGAGGGCGAGAAACAGAGGGGCTGAAACAGAGGGGCTGAAACAGAGGGGCTGAAACAGAGGGGCTGAATCCGAGGGCAAGAAACAGAGTGGCTGAAACAGAGGGCGAGAAACAGAGGGGCTGAAACAGAGGGCAAGAAACAGAGGGGCTGAAACAGAGGGCGAGAAACAGAGGGGCTGAAACAGAGGGGCTGAAACAGAGGGGCTGAAACAGAGGGCGAGAAACAGAGGGGCTGAAACAGAGGGGCTGAAACAGAGGGCGAGAAACAGAGGGGCTGAAACAGAGGGCGAGAAACAGACGGGCTGAAACAGAGGGCGAGAAACAGAGGGCGAGAAACAGAGGGACTGAAACAGAGGGGCTGAAACAGAGGGGCTGAAACAGAGGGCGAGAAACAGAGGGGCTGAAACAGAGGGGCTTAAACAGAGGGCGAGAAACAGAGGGGCTGAAACAGAGGGGCTGAAACAGTGGAGCTGAAACAGAGCGGCTGAAACAGAGGGCGAGAAATAGAGGGGCTGAAACACAGGGCGAGAAATACAGGGGCTGAAACAGAGGGCGAGAAACAGAGGGGCTGAAACAGAGGGAGAGAAACAGAGGGGCTGAAACAGAGGGGCTGAAACAGAGGGGCTGAAACAGAGGGCGAGAAACAGAGGGGCTGAAACAGAGGGCGAGAAACAGAGTGGCTGAATCAGAGGAGCTGAAACAGAGGGCGAGAAACAGAGGGGCTGAAACAGAGGGCGAGAAACAGTGGGGCTGAAACAGAGGGGCTGAAACAGAGGGTGAGAAACTGAGGGGCTGAAACAGAGGGCGAGAAACAGAGGGGCTGAAACAGAGGGTCTGAAACAGAGGGGCTGAAACAGAGGGCCTGATTCAGAGGGGCTGAAACAGTGGGGCTGAATCAGAGGGGCTGAAACAGATGGTGAGAAACAGAGGGGCTGAAACAAAGGGGCTGAAACAGTGGGGCTGAAACAGAGGGGTTGAAACAGAGGGCGAGAAATAGAGGGGCTGAAACAGAGGGCGAGAAACAGAGGGGCTGAAACAGAGGACGAGAAACAGAGGGGCTGAAACAGAGGGGCTGAAACAGAGGGGCTGAAACAGAGGGTGAGAAACAGAGGGGCTGAAACAGATGGCGAGAAACAGAGGGGCTTGAACAGAGGGCGAGAAACAGAGGGGCTGAATCAGTTTGGCTGAAACAGAGGGGCTGAAACAGAGGGCGAGAAACAGAGGGGCTGAATCAGAGGGGCTGAATCAGAGGGACTGAAACAGAGGGGCTGAAACAGAGGGCGAGAAACAAAGGGGCTGAAACAGCAGGCGAGAAACAGAGGGCGAGAAACAGAGGGGCTGAAACAGAGGGGCTGAAACAGACGGGCTGAAACAGAGAGCCTGAAACAGAGGGCGAGAAACAGAGTGGCTGAAACAGCGGGCGAAAAACAGAGGGGCTGAAACAGAGGGCGAGAAACAGAGGGTGAGAAACAGAGGGCGAGAAACAGAGTGGATGAAACAGAGGGGCTGAAACAAAGGGGCTGAAATCGAGGGGCTGAAACAGAGGGGCTGAATCAGAGGGGCTGAAACAGAGTGGCTGAATCAGAGGGTCTGAAACAGAGGGCGAGAAACAGAGGGGCTGAAACAGAGGGGCTGAAACAGAGGGGCTGAAACAAAGGGGCTGAATCCGAGGGCAAGAAACAGAGTGGCTGAAACAGAGGGCGAGAAACAGAGGGGCTGAAACAGAGGGCAAGAAACAGAGGGGCTGAAACAGAGGGCGAGAAACAGAGGGGCTGAAACAGAGGGGCTGAAACAGAGGGGCTGAAACAGAGGGCGAGAAACAGAGGGGCTGAAACAGAGTGCGAGAAACAGAGGGCGAGAAACAGAGGGACTGAAACAGAGGGGCTGAAACAGAGGGGCTGAAACAGAGGGCGAGAAACAGAGGGGCTGAAACAGAGGGCGAGAAACAGAGGGGCTTAAACAGAGGGCGAGAAACAGAGGGGCTGAAACAGAGGGGCTGAAACAGTGGGGCTGAAACAGAGCGGCTGAAACAGAGGGCGAGAAATAGAGGGGCTCAAACACAGGGCGAGAAATACAGGGGCTGAAACAGAGGGCGAGAAACAGAGGGGCTGAAACATAGGCGCTGAAACAGAGGGGCTGAAACAGAGGGCGAGAAACAGAGGGGCTGAAACAGAGGGCGAGAAACAGAGGGGCTGAAACAGAGGGCGAGAAACAGAGGGGCTGAAACAGAGGGCGAGAAACAGAGGGGCTGAATCAGAGGAGCTGAAACAGAGGGCGAGAAACAGAGGGGCTGAAACAGAGGGCGAGAAACAGTGGGGCTGAAACACAGGGCGAGAAATACAGGGGCTGAAACAGAGGGCGAGAAACAGAGGGGCTGAAACAGAGGCGCTGAAACAGAGCGGCTGAAACAGAGGGCGAGAAATAGAGGGGCTGAAACACAGGGCGAGAAATACAGGGGCTGAAACAGAGGGCGAGAAACAGAGGGGCTGAAACAGAGGCGCTGAAACAGAGGGGCTGAAACAGAGGGCGAGAAACAGAGGGGCTGAAACAGAGGGCGAGAAACAGAGGGGCTGAAACAGAGGGCGAGAAACAGAGGGGCTGAATCAGAGGAGCTGAAACAGAGGGCGAGAAACAGAGGGGCTGAAACAGAGGGCGAGAAACAGTGGGGCTGAAACAGAGGGGCTGAACAGAGGGTGAGAAACTGAGGGGCTGAAACAGAGGGCGAGAAACAGGGGGACTGAAACAGAGGGTCTGAAACAGAGGGGCTGAAACAGAGGGCCTGATTCAGAGGGGCTGAAACAGTGGGGCTGAATCAGAGGGGCTGAAACAGAGGGCGAGAAACAGAGGGGCTGAAACAAAGGGGCTGAAACAGTGGGGCTGAAACAGAGGGGCTGAAACAGAGGGCGAGAAATAGAGGGGCTGAAACAGAGGGCGAGAAACAGAGGGGCTGAAACAGAGGGCGAGAAACAGAGGGGCTGAAACAGAGGGGCTGAAACAGAGGGGCTGAAACAGAGGGTGAGAAACAGAGGGGCTGAAACAGATGGCGAGAAACAGAGGGGCTTGAACAGAGGGCGAGAAACAGAGGGGCTGAATCAGTTTGGCTGAAACAGAGGGGCTGAAACAGAGGGCGAGAAACAGAGGGGCTGAATCAGAGGGGCTGAATCAGAGGGACTGAAACAGAGGGGCTGAAACAGAGGGCGAGAAACAAAGGGGCTGAAACAGCAGGCGAGAAACAGAGGGCGAGAAACAGAGGGGCTGAAACAGAGGGGCTGAAACAGACGGGCTGAAACAGAGAGCCTGAAACAGAGGGCGAGAAACAGAGTGGCTGAAACAGCGGGCGAAAAACAGAGGGGCTGAAACAGAGGGCGAGAAACAGAGGGTGAGAAACAGAGGGCGAGAAACAGAGTGGATGAAACAGAGGGGCTGAAACAAAGGGGCTGAAATAGAGGGGCTGAAACAGAGGGGCTGAATCAGAGGGGCTGAATCAGAGTGGCTGAATCAGAGGGTCTGAAACAGAGGGCGAGAAACAGAGGGGCTGAAACAGAGGGCGAGAAACAGAGGGGCTGAAACAGAGGGGCTGAAACCGAGGGGCTGAAACAGAGGGGCTGAATCCGAGGGCAAGAAACAGAGAGGCTGAAACAGAGGGCGAGAAACAGAGGGGCTGAAACAGAGGGCAAGAAACAGAGGGGCTGAAACAGAGGGCGAGAAACAGAGGGGCTGAAACAGAGGGGCTGAAACAGAGGGGCTGAAACAGAGGGCGAGAAACAGAGGGGCTGAAACAGAGGGCGAGAAAAAGAGGGCGAGAAACAGAGGGACTGAAACAGAGGGGCTGAAACAGAGGGGCTGAAACAGAGGGCGAGAAACAGAGGGGCTGAAACAGAGGGCGAGAAACAGAGGGGATTAAACAGAGGGCGAGAAACAGAGGGGCTGAAACAGAGGGGCTGAAACAGTGGGGCTGAAACAGAGCGGCTGAAACAGAGGGCGAGAAATAGAGGGGCTCAAACACAGGGCGAGAAATACAGGGGCTGAAACAGAGGGCGAGAAACAGAGGGGCTGAAACATAGGCGCTGAAACAGAGGGGCTGAAACAGAGGGCGAGAAACAGAGGGGCTGAAACAGAGGGCGAGAAACAGAGGGGCTGAAACAGAGGGCGAGAAACAGAGGGGCTGAATCAGAGGAGCTGAAACAGAGGGCGAGAAACAGAGGGGCTGAAACAGAGGGCGAGAAACAGTGGGGCTGAAACAGAGGGGCTGAAACAGAGGGTGAGAAACAGAGGGGCTGAAACAGTGGGGCTGAAACAGAGGGAGAGAAATAGAGGGGCTGAAACAGAGGGCGAGAAACAGAGGGGCTGAAACAGAGGGCGAGAAACAGAGGGGCTGAAACAGAGGGGCTGAAACAGAGGGGCTGAAACAGAGGGCGAGAAACAGAGGGGCTGAAACAGATGGCGAGAAACAGAGGGGCTTGAACAGAGGGCGAGAAACAGAGGGGCTGAATCAGAGGGGCTGAAACAGAGGGCGAGAAACAGAGGGGCTGAAACAGATGGAGAGAAACAGAGGGGCTGAAACAGAGGTGCTGTAACAGAGGGTGAGAAACAGAGGGGCTGAAACACAGGGCGAGAAACAGAGGGGCTGAAACAGAGGGGCTGAAACAGAGGGGCTGATTCAGAGTGGCTGAAACAGAGGGGCTGAATCAGAGGGGCTGAAACAGAGGGCGAGAAACAGAGGGGCTGAAACAGAGGGCGAGAAACAGAGGAGCAGAAACAGAGGGCGAGAAACAGAGGGGCTGAAACAGAGGGGCTGAACCAGAGAGTGCGAAACAGAGGGGCTGAAACAGAGGGCGAGAAACAGAGGGGCTGAAACAGAGGGCGAGAAACAGGAGCTGAAACACAGGGCAAGAAACAGAGGGGCTGAAACCGAGTGGCTGAAACAGAAGGGCTGAAACAGAGGGGCTGAAACAGAGGGCGAGAAACAGAGGGTCTGAATCAGAGGGGCTGAATCAGAGGGGCTGAAACAGAGGGAGAGAAATAGAGGGGCTGAAACAGAGGGCGAGAAACAGAGGGGCTGAAACAGAGGGCGAGAAACAGAGGGGCTGAAACAGAGGGGCTGAAACAGAGGGGCTGAAACAGAGGGCGAGAAACAGAGGGGCTGAAACAGATGGCGAGAAACAGAGGGGCTTGAACAGAGGGCGAGAAACAGAGGGGCTGAATCAGAGGGGCTGAAACAGAGGGCGAGAAACAGAGGGGCTGAAACAGATGGAGAGAAACAGAGGCGCTGAAACAGAGGTGCTGTAACAGAGGGTGAGAAACAGAGGGGCTGAAACTCAGGGCGAGAAACAGAGGGGCTGAAACAGAGGGGCTGAAACAGAGGGGCTGATTCAGAGTGGCTGAAACAGAGGGGCTGAATCAGAGGGGCTGAAACAGAGGGCGAGAAACAGAGGGGCTGAAACAGAGGGCGAGAAACAGAGGAGCAGAAACAGAGGGCGAGAAACAGAGGGGCTGAAACAGAGGGGCTGAAACAGAGAGTGCGAAACAGAGGGGCTGAAACAGAGGGCGAGAAACAGAGGGGCTGAAACAGAGGGCGAGAAACAGGAGCTGAAACACAGGGCAAGAAACAGAGGGGCTGAAACCGAGTGGCTGAAACAGAAGGGCTGAAACAGAGGGGCTGAAACAGAGGGCGAGAAACAGAGGGTCTGAATCAGAGGGGCTGAATCAGAGGGGCTGAAACAGAGGGGCTGTATCAGAGGGGCTGAAACAGAAGGCGAGAAACAGAGGGGCTGAAACAGAGGGCGAGAAACAGAGGGGCAGAAACAGAGGGGCTGAAACAGAGGGGCTGAAACAGAGGGCAAGAAACGGAGGGGCTGAAACAGAGGGCGAGAAACAGAGGGGCTGAAACAGAGGGGCTGAAACAGAGGGGATGAAACAGAAGGCGAGAAACAGAGGGGCTGAAACAGAGGGCGACAAACAGAGGGGCTGAAACAAAGGGCGAGAAACAGAGGGGCTGAAACAGAGGGTCTGAAACAGAGGGGCTGAATCGGAGGGGCTGAAACAGAGGGGCTGAAACGGAGGGGCTGAAACAGAGGGCAAGAAACAGAGGGGCTGAAACAGAGGGGCAGAAACAGAGGGCGAGAAACAGAGGGGCTGAATCAGAGGGGCTGAATCAGAGGGGCTGAAACAGAGGGGCTGAAACAGAGGGCGAGATACAGAGGGGCTGAATCAGAGGGGATGAATCAGAGGGGCTGAATCAGAGGGGCTGAAACAGAGGGCGAGAAACAGAGGCGCTGAAACAGAGGGGCTGAATCAGAGGGGCTGAAACAGAGAGGCTGAAACAGAGGGCGAGAAACAGAGGGGCTGAAACAGAGGGAGAGAAACAGAGGGGCTGAAACAGAGGGGCTGAAACAGAGGGGCTGAAACAGAGGGCGAGAAACAGAGGGGCGGAAACTAAGGGCGAGAAACAGAGGGGCTGAAACAGAGGGCGAGAAACAGAGGGGCTGAAACAGAGGGCGAGAAACAGAGGGTCTGAAACAGAGGGGCTGAATCAGAGGGGCTGAAACAGAGGGGCTGAATCAGAGGGGCTGAAACAGAGGGCGAGAAACAGAGGAGCTGAAACAGAGGGGCTGAATCAGAGGGGCTGAAACAGAGAGGCTGAAACAGAGGGCGAGAAACAGAGGGGCTGAAACAGAGGGCGAGAAACAGAGGGGCGGAAACTAAGGGCGAGAAACAGAGGGGCTGAAACAGAGGGCGAGAAACAGAGGGGCTGAATCAGAGGGGCTGAAACAGAGGGGGAGAAACAGAGGGGCTAAAACAGAGGGCGAGAAAGAGAGGGGCTGAAACAGAGGTGCTGATACAGAGGGTGAGAAACAGAGGGGCTGAAACAGAGGGCGAGAAACAGAGGGGCTGAAACAGAGGGGCTGAAACAGAGGGGCTGATTCAGAGGGGCTGAAACGGAGGGGCTGAATCAGAGGGGCTGAAACAGAGGGCGAGAAACAGAGGGGCTGAAACAGAGGGCGAGAAACAGAGGTGCTGAAACAGAGGGCGAGACACAGAGGGCGAGAAACAGAGGGACTGAAACAGAGGGGCTGAAACAGAGGGGCTGAAACAGAGGGCGAGAAACAGAGGGGCTGAAACAGAGGGGCTGAAACAGAGGGCGAGAAACAGAGGGGCTGAAACAGCAGGCGAGAAACAGAGGGCGAGAAACAGAGGGGCTGAAACAGAGGGGCTGAAACAGACGGGCTGAAACAGAGAGCCTGAAACAGAGGGCGAGAAACAGAGTGGCTGAAACAGCGGGCGAAAAACAGAGGGGCTGAAACAGAGGGCGAGAAACAGAGGGTGAGAAACAGAGGGCGAGAAACAGAGTGGATGAAACAGAGGGGCTGAAACAAAGGGGCTGAAATAGAGGGGCTGAAAGAGAGGGGCTGAATCAGAGGGGCTAAAACAGAGTGGCTGAATCAGAGGGTCTGAAACAGAGGGCGAGAAACAGAGGGGCTGAAACAGAGGGCGAGAAACAGAGGGGCTGAAACAGAGGGGCTGAAACAGAGGGGCTGAATCCGAGGGCAAGAAACAGAGAGGCTGAAACAGAGGGCGAGAAACAGAGGGGCTGAAACAGAGGGCAAGAAACAGAGGGGCTGAAACAGAGGGCGAGAAACAGAGGGGCTGAAACAGAGGGGTTGAAACAGAGGGGCTGAAACAGAGGGCGAGAAACAGAGGGGCTGAAACAGAGGGCGAGAAACAGAGGGCGAGAAACAGAGGGACTGAAACAGAGGGGCTGAAACAGAGGGGCTGAAACAGAGGGCGAGAAACAGAGGGGCTGAAACAGAGGGCGAGAAACAGAGGGGCTTAAACAGAGGGCGAGAAACAGAGGGGCTGAAACAGAGGGGCTGAAACAGTGGGGCTGAAACAGAGCGGCTGAAACAGAGGGCGAGAAATAGAGGGGCTCAAACACAGGGCGAGAAATACAGGGGCTGAAACAGAGGGCGAGAAACAGAGGGGCTGAAACATAGGCGCTGAAACAGAGGGGCTGAAACAGAGGGCGAGAAACAGAGGGGCTGAAACAGAGGGCGAGAAACAGAGGGGCTGAAACAGAGGGCGAGAAACAGAGCGGCTGAATCAGAGGAGCTGAAACAGAGGGCGAGAAACAGAGGGGCTGAAACAGAGGGCGAGAAACAGTGGGGCTGAAACAGAGGGGCTGAAACAGAGGGTGAGAAACAGAGGGGCTGAAACAGAGGGCGAGAAACAGAGGGGCTGAAACAGAGGGTCTGAAACAGAGGGGCTGAATCAGAGGGGCTG
This sequence comes from Chiloscyllium punctatum, assembly GCF_047496795.1. Lineage (NCBI taxonomy): Eukaryota > Metazoa > Chordata > Chondrichthyes > Orectolobiformes > Hemiscylliidae > Chiloscyllium > Chiloscyllium punctatum. Next base: position 1,198,736 of record NW_027309807.1, on the reverse strand, counting down.
ATTCAGAGGGGCTGAAACAGTGGTGCTGAATCAGAGGGGCTGAAACAGAGGGCGAGAAACAGAGGGGCTGAAACAGTGGGGCTGAAACAGAGGGGCTGAAACAGAGGGCGAGAAATAGAGGGGCTGAAACAGAGGGCGAGAAACAGAGGGGCTGAAACAGAGGGCGAGAAACAGAGGGGCTGAAACAGAGGGGCTGAAACAGAGGGGCTGAAACAGAGGGCGAGAAACAGAGGGGCTGAAACAGATGGCGAGAAACAGAGGGGCTTGAACAGAGGGCGAGAAACAGAGGGGCTGAATCAGAGGGGCTGAAACAGAGGGCGAGAAACACAGGGGCTGAAACAGATGGAGAGAAACAGAGGGGCTGAAACAGAGGTGCTGTAACAGAGGGTGAGAAACAGAGGGGCTGAAACAGAGGGCGAGAAACAGAGGGGCTGAAACAGAGGGACTGAAACAGAGGGGCTGATTCAGAGTGGCTGAAACAGAGGGGCTGAATCAGAGGGGCTGAAACAGAGGGCGAGAAACAGAGGGGCTGAAACAGAGGGCGAGAAACAGAGGAGCAGAAACAGAGGGCGAGAAACAGAGGGGCTGAAACAGAGGGACTGAAACAGAGAGTGCGAAACAGAGGGGCTGAAACAGAGGGCGAGAAACAGAGGGGCTGAAACAGAGGGCGAGAAACAGGGGCTGAAACACAGGGCAAGAAACAGAGGGGCTGAAACCGAGTGGCTGAAACAGAAGGGCTGAAACAGAGGGGCTGAAACAGAGGGCGAGAAACAGAGGGGCTGAATCAGAGGGGCTGAATCAGAGGGGCTGAAACAGAGGGGCTGAATCAGAGGGGCTGAAACAGAAGGCGAGAAACAGAGGGGCTGAAACAGAGGGCGAGAAACAGAGGGGCAGAAACAGAGGGGCTGAAACAGAGGGGCTGAAACAGAGGGCAAGAAAGAGAGGGGCTGAAACAGAGGGCGAGAAACAGAGGGGCTGAAACAGAGGGGCTGAAACAGAGGGGCTGAAACAGAGGGCGAGAAACAGAGGGGCTGAAACAGAGGGCGACAAACAGAGGGGCTGAAACAAAGGGCGAGAAACAGAGGGCTGAAACAGAGGGGCTGAAACAGAGGGGCTGAATCGGAGGGGCTGAAACAGAGGGGCTGAAACAGAGGGGCTGAAACAGAGGGCAAGAAACAGAGGGGCTGAAACAGAGGGGCTGAAACAGAGGGGCAGAAACAGAGGGCGAGAAACAGAGGGGCTGAATCAGAGGGGCTGAATCAGAGGGGCTGAAACAGAGGGGCTGAAACAGAGGGCGATAAACAGAGGGGCTGAATCAGAGGGGCTGAATCAGAGGGGCTGAATCAGAGGGGCTGAAACAGAGGGCGAGAAACAGAGGCGCTGAAACAGAGGGGCTGAATCAGAGGGGCTGAAACAGAGAGGCTGAAACAGAGGGCGAGAAACAGAGGGGCTGAAACAGAGGGGGAGAAACAGAGGGGCTGAAACAGAGGGGCTGAAACAGAGGGGCTGAAACAGAGGGCGAGAATCAGAGGGGCGGAAACTAAGGGCGAGAAACAGAGGGGCTGAAACAGAGGGCGAGAAACAGAGGGGCTGAAACAGAGGGCGAGAAACAGAGGGTCTGAAACAGAGGGGCTGAATCAGAGGGGCTGAAACAGAGGGGCAGAATCAGAGGGGCTGAAACAGAGGGCGAGAAACAGAGGCGCTGAAACAGAGGGCGAGAAACAGAGGGGTGGAAACTAAGGGCGAGAAACAGAGGGGCTGAAACAGAGGGCGAGAAACATAGGGGCTGAATCAGAGGGGCTGAAACAGAGGGCGAGAAACAGAGGGGCTAAAACAGAGGGCGAGAAAGAGAGGGGCTGAAACAGAGGTGCTGATACAGAGGGTGAGAAACAGAGGGCGAGAAACAGAGGGGCTGAAACAGAGGGGCTGAAACAGAGGGGCTGATTCAGAGGGGCTGAAACAGAGGGGCTGAATCAGAGGGGCTGAAACAGAGGGCGAGAAACAGAGGGGCTGAAACAGAGGGCGAGAAACAGAGGGGCTGAAACAGAGGGCGAGAAACAGAGGGCGAGAAACAGAGGGACTGAAACAGAGGGGCTGAAACAGAGGGGCTGAAACAGAGGGCGAGAAACAGAGGGGCTGAAACAGAGGGGCTTAAACAGAGGGCGAGAAACAGAGGGGCTGAAACAGAGGGCGAGAAACAGAGGGGCTGAAACAGAGGGGCTGAAACAGAGGGCGAGAAACAGAGGGGCTGAAACAGAGGGCGAGAAACAGACGGGCTGAAACAGAGGGCGAGAAACAGAGGGCGAGAAACAGAGGGACTGAAACAGAGGGGCTGAAACAGAGGGGCTGAAACAGAGGGCGAGAAACAGAGGGGCTGAAACAGAGGGGCTTAAACAGAGGGCGAGAAACAGAGGGGCTGAAACAGAGGGGCTGAAACAGTGGAGCTGAAACAGAGCGGCTGAAACAGAGGGCGAGAAATAGAGGGGCTGAAACACAGGGCGAGAAATACAGGGGCTGAAACAGAGGGCGAGAAACAGAGGGGCTGAAACAGAGGGAGAGAAACAGAGGGGCTGAAACAGAGGGGCTGAAACAGAGGGGCTGAAACAGAGGGCGAGAAACAGAGGGGCTGAAACAGAGGGCGAGAAACAGAGTGGCTGAATCAGAGGAGCTGAAACAGAGGGCGAGAAACAGAGGGGCTGAAACAGAGGGCGAGAAACAGTGGGGCTGAAACAGAGGGGCTGAAACAGAGGGTGAGAAACTGAGGGGCTGAAACAGAGGGCGAGAAACAGAGGGGCTGAAACAGAGGGTCTGAAACAGAGGGGCTGAAACAGAGGGCCTGATTCAGAGGGGCTGAAACAGTGGGGCTGAATCAGAGGGGCTGAAACAGATGGCGAGAAACAGAGGGGCTGAAACAAAGGGGCTGAAACAGTGGGGCTGAAACAGAGGGGCTGAAACAGAGGGCGAGAAATAGAGGGGCTGAAACAGAGGGCGAGAAACAGAGGGGCTGAAACAGAGGACGAGAAACAGAGGGGCTGAAACAGAGGGGCTGAAACAGAGGGGCTGAAACAGAGGGTGAGAAACAGAGGGGCTGAAACAGATGGCGAGAAACAGAGGGGCTTGAACAGAGGGCGAGAAACAGAGGGGCTGAATCAGTTTGGCTGAAACAGAGGGGCTGAAACAGAGGGCGAGAAACAGAGGGGCTGAATCAGAGGGGCTGAATCAGAGGGACTGAAACAGAGGGGCTGAAACAGAGGGCGAGAAACAAAGGGGCTGAAACAGCAGGCGAGAAACAGAGGGCGAGAAACAGAGGGGCTGAAACAGAGGGGCTGAAACAGACGGGCTGAAACAGAGAGCCTGAAACAGCGGGCGAAAAACAGAGGGGCTGAAACAGAGGGCGAGAAACAGAGGGTGAGAAACAGAGGGCGAGAAACAGAGTGGATGAAACAGAGGGGCTGAAACAAAGGGGCTGAAATAGAGGGGCTGAAAGAGAGGGGCTGAATCAGAGGGGCTGAAACAGAGGGCGAGAAACAGAGGGGCTGAAACAGAGGGCGAGAAACAAAGGGGCTGAAACAGCAGGCGAGAAACAGAGGGTGAGAAACAGAGGGGCTGAAACAGTGGGGCTGAAACAGAGGGAGAGAAATAGAGGGGCTGAAACAGAGGGCGAGAAACAGAGGGGCTGAAACAGAGGGCGAGAAACAGAGGGGCTGAAACAGAGGGGCTGAAACAGAGGGGCTGAAACAGAGGGCGAGAAACAGAGGGGCTGAAACAGATGGCGAGAAACAGAGGGGCTTGAACAGAGGGCGAGAAACAGAGGGGCTGAATCAGAGGGGCTGAAACAGAGGGCGAGAAACAGAGGGGCTGAAACAGATGGAGAGAAACAGAGGGGCTGAAACAGAGGTGCTGTAACAGAGGGTGAGAAACAGAGGGGCTGAAACACAGGGCGAGAAACAGAGGGGCTGAAACAGAGGGGCTGAAACAGAGGGGCTGATTCAGAGTGGCTGAAACAGAGGGGCTGAATCAGAGGGGCTGAAACAGAGGGCGAGAAACAGAGGGGCTGAAACAGAGGGCGAGAAACAGAGGAGCAGAAACAGAGGGCGAGAAACAGAGGGGCTGAAACAGAGGGGCTGAACCAGAGAGTGCGAAACAGAGGGGCTGAAACAGAGGGCGAGAAACAGAGGGGCTGAAACAGAGGGCGAGAAACAGGAGCTGAAACACAGGGCAAGAAACAGAGGGGCTGAAACCGAGTGGCTGAAACAGAAGGGCTGAAACAGAGGGGCTGAAACAGAGGGCGAGAAACAGAGGGTCTGAATCAGAGGGGCTGAATCAGAGGGGCTGAAACAGAGGGAGAGAAATAGAGGGGCTGAAACAGAGGGCGAGAAACAGAGGGGCTGAAACAGAGGGCGAGAAACAGAGGGGCTGAAACAGAGGGGCTGAAACAGAGGGGCTGAAACAGAGGGCGAGAAACAGAGGGGCTGAAACAGATGGCGAGAAACAGAGGGGCTTGAACAGAGGGCGAGAAACAGAGGGGCTGAATCAGAGGGGCTGAAACAGAGGGCGAGAAACAGAGGGGCTGAAACAGATGGAGAGAAACAGAGGGGCTGAAACAGAGGTGCTGTAACAGAGGGTGAGAAACAGAGGGGCTGAAACTCAGGGCGAGAAACAGAGGGGCTGAAACAGAGGGGCTGAAACAGAGGGGCTGATTCAGAGTGGCTGAAACAGAGGGGCTGAATCAGAGGGGCTGAAACAGAGGGCGAGAAACAGAGGGGCTGAAACAGAGGGCGAGAAACAGAGGAGCAGAAACAGAGGGCGAGAAACAGAGGGGCTGAAACAGAGGGGCTGAAACAGAGAGTGCGAAACAGAGGGGCTGAAACAGAGGGCGAGAAACAGAGGGGCTGAAACAGAGGGCGAGAAACAGGAGCTGAAACACAGGGCAAGAAACAGAGGTGCTGAAACCGAGTGGCTGAAACAGAAGGGCTGAAACAGAGGGGCTGAAACAGAGGGCGAGAAACAGAGGGTCTGAATCAGAGGGGCTGAATCAGAGGGGCTGAAACAGAGGGGCTGTATCAGAGGGGCTGAAACAGAAGGCGAGAAACAGAGGGGCTGAAACAGAGGGCGAGAAACAGAGGGGCAGAAACAGAGGGGCTGAAACAGAGGGGCTGAAACAGAGGGCAAGAAACAGAGGGGCTGAAACAGAGGGCGAGAAACAGAGGGGCTGAAACAGAGGGGCTGAAACAGAGGGGATGAAACAGAGGGCGAGAAACAGAGGGGCTGAAACAGAGGGCGACAAACAGAGGGGCTGAAACAAAGGGCGAGAAACAGAGGGGCTGAAACAGAGGGGCTGAAACAGAGGGGCTGAATCGGAGGGGCTGAAACAGAGGGGCTGAAACGGAGGGGCTGAAACAGAGGGCAAGAAACAGAGGGGCTGAAACAGAGGGGCAGAAACAGAGGGCGAGAAACAGAGGGGCTGAATCAGAGGGGCTGAATCAGAGGGGCTGAAACAGAGGGGCTGAAACAGAGGGCGAGATACAGAGGGGCTGAATCAGAGGGGATGAATCAGAGGGGCTGAATCAGAGGGGCTGAAACAGAGGGCGAGAAACAGAGGCGCTGAAACAGAGGGGCTGAATCAGAGGGGCTGAAACAGAGAGGCTGAAACAGAGGGCGAGAAACAGAGGGGCTGAAACAGAGGGAGAGAAACAGAGGGGCTGAAACAGAGGGGCTGAAACAGAGGGGCTGAAACAGAGGGCGAGAAACAGAGGGGCGGAAACTAAGGGCGAGAAACAGAGGGGCTGAAACAGAGGGCGAGAAACAGAGGGGCTGAAACAGAGGGCGAGAAACAGAGGGTCTGAAACAGAGGGGCTGAATCAGAGGGGCTGAAACAGAGGGGCTGAATCAGAGGGGCTGAAACAGAGGGCGAGAAACAGAGGCGCTGAAACAGAGGGGCTGAATCAGAGGGGCTGAAACAGAGAGGCTGAAACAGAGGGCGAGAAACAGAGGGGCTGAAACAGAGGGCGAGAAACAGAGGGGCGGAAACTAAGGGCGAGAAACAGAGGGGCTGAAACAGAGGGCGAGAAACAGAGGGGCTGAATCAGAGGGGCTGAAACAGAGGGGGAGAAACAGAGGGGCTAAAACAGAGGGCGAGAAAGAGAGGGGCTGAAACAGAGGTGCTGATACAGAGGGTGAGAAACAGAGGGGCTGAAACAGAGGGCGAGAAACAGAGGGGCTGAAACAGAGGGGCTGAAACAGAGGGGCTGATTCAGAGGGGCTGAAACGGAGGGGCTGAATCAGAGGGGCTGAAACAGAGGGCGAGAAACAGAGGGGCTGAAACAGAGGGCGAGAAACAGAGGGGCTGAAACAGAGGGCGAGAAACAGAGGGCGAGAAACAGAGGGACTGAAACAGAGGGGCTGAAACAGAGGGGCTGAAACAGAGGGCGAGAAACAGAGGGGCTGAAACAGAGGGGCTGAAACAGAGGGCGAGAAACAGAGGGGCTGAAACAGCAGGCGAGAAACAGAGGGCGAGAAACAGAGGGGCTGAAACAGAGGGGCTGAAACAGACGGGCTGAAACAGAGAGCCTGAAACAGAGGGCGAGAAACAGAGTGGCTGAAACAGCGGGCGAAAAACAGAGGGGCTGAAACAGAGGGCGAGAAACAGAGGGTGAGAAACAGAGGGCGAGAAACAGAGTGGATGAAACAGAGGGGCTGAAACAAAGGGGCTGAAATAGAGGGGCTGAAAGAGAGGGGCTGAATCAGAGGGTCTGAAACAGAGGGCGAGAAACAGAGGGGCTGAAACAGAGGGCGAGAAACAGAGGGGCTGAAACAGAGGGGCTGAAACAGAGGGGCTGAATCCGAGGGCAAGAAACAGAGAGGCTGAAACAGAGGGCGAGAAACAGAGGGGCTGAAACAGAGGGCAAGAAACAGAGGGGCTGAAACAGAGGGCGAGAAACAGAGGGGCTGAAACAGAGGGGTTGAAACAGAGGGGCTGAAACAGAGGGCGAGAAACAGAGGGGCTGAAACAGAGGGCGAGAAACAGAGGGCGAGAAACAGAGGGACTGAAACAGAGGGGCTGAAACAGAGGGGCTGAAACAGAGGGCGAGAAACAGAGGGGCTGAAACAGAGGGCGAGAAACACAGGGGCTTAAACAGAGGGCGAGAAACAGAGGGGCTGAAACAGAGGGGCTGAAACAGTGGGGCTGAAACAGAGCGGCTGAAACAGAGGGCGAGAAATAGAGGGGCTCAAACACAGGGCGAGAAATACAGGGGCTGAAACAGAGGGCGAGAAACAGAGGGGCTGAAACATAGGCGCTGAAACAGAGGGGCTGAAACAGAGGGCGAGAAACAGAGGGGCTGAAACAGAGGGCGAGAAACAGAGGGGCTGAAACAGAGGGCGAGAAACAGAGCGGCTGAATCAGAGGAGCTGAAACAGAGGGCGAGAAACAGAGGGGCTGAAACAGAGGGCGAGAAACAGTGGGGCTGAAACAGAGGGGCTGAAACAGAGGTTGAGAAACAGAGGGGCTGAAACAGAGGGCGAGAAACAGAGGGGCTGAAACAGAGGGTCTGAAACAGAGGGGCTGAATCAGAGGGGCTGATTCAGAGGGGCTGAAACAGTGGTGCTGAATCAGAGGTGCTGAAACAGAGGGCGAGAAACAGAGGGGCTGAAACAGTGGGGCTGAAACAGAGGGGCTGAAACAGAGGGCGAGAAATAGAGGGGCTGAAACAGAGGGCGAGAAACAGAGGGGCTGAAACAGAGGGCGAGAAACAGAGGGGCTGAAACAGAGGGGCTGAAACAGAGGGGCTGAAACAGAGGGCGAGAAACAGAGGGTCTGAAACAGAGGGGCTGAAACAGAGGGCCTGATTCAGAGGGGCTGAAACAGTGGGGCTGAATCAGAGGGGCTGAAACAGATGGCGAGAAACAGAGGGGCTGAAACAAAGGGGCTGAAACAGTGGGGCTGAAACAGAGGGGCTGAAACAGAGGGCGAGAAATAGAGGGGCTGAAACAGAGGGCGAGAAACAGAGGGGCTGAAACAGAGGACGAGAAACAGAGGGGCTGAAACAGAGGGGCTGAAACAGAGGGGCTGAAACAGAGGGTGAGAAACAGAGGGGCTGAAACAGATGGCGAGAAACAGAGGGGCTTGAACAGAGGGCGAGAAACAGAGGGGCTGAATCAGTTTGGCTGAAACAGAGGGGCTGAAACAGAGGGCGAGAAACAGAGGGGCTGAATCAGAGGGGCTGAATCAGAGGGACTGAAACAGAGGGGCTGAAACAGAGGGCGAGAAACAAAGGGGCTGAAACAGCAGGCGAGAAACAGAGGGCGAGAAACAGAGGGGCTGAAACAGAGGGGCTGAAACAGACGGGCTGAAACAGAGAGCCTGAAACAGCGGGCGAAAAACAGAGGGGCTGAAACAGAGGGCGAGAAACAGAGGGTGAGAAACAGAGGGCGAGAAACAGAGTGGATGAAACAGAGGGGCTGAAACAAAGGGGCTGAAATAGAGGGGCTGAAAGAGAGGGGCTGAATCAGAGGGGCTGAAACAGAGGGCGAGAAACAGAGGGGCTGAAACAGAGGGCGAGAAACAAAGGGGCTGAAACAGCAGGCGAGAAACAGAGGGTGAGAAACAGAGGGGCTGAAACAGTGGGGCTGAAACAGAGGGAGAGAAATAGAGGGGCTGAAACAGAGGGCGAGAAACAGAGGGGCTGAAACAGAGGGCGAGAAACAGAGGGGCTGAAACAGAGGGGCTGAAACAGAGGGGCTGAAACAGAGGGCGAGAAACAGAGGGGCTGAAACAGATGGCGAGAAACAGAGGGGCTTGAACAGAGGGCGAGAAACAGAGGGGCTGAATCAGAGGGGCTGAAACAGAGGGCGAGAAACAGAGGGGCTGAAACAGATGGAGAGAAACAGAGGGGCTGAAACAGAGGTGCTGTAACAGAGGGTGAGAAACAGAGGGGCTGAAACACAGGGCGAGAAACAGAGGGGCTGAAACAGAGGGGCTGAAACAGAGGGGCTGATTCAGAGTGGCTGAAACAGAGGGGCTGAATCAGAGGGGCTGAAACAGAGGGCGAGAAACAGAGGGGCTGAAACAGAGGGCGAGAAACAGAGGAGCAGAAACAGAGGGCGAGAAACAGAGGGGCTGAAACAGAGGGGCTGAACCAGAGAGTGCGAAACAGAGGGGCTGAAACAGAGGGCGAGAAACAGAGGGGCTGAAACAGAGGGCGAGAAACAGGAGCTGAAACACAGGGCAAGAAACAGAGGGGCTGAAACCGAGTGGCTGAAACAGAAGGGCTGAAACAGAGGGGCTGAAACAGAGGGCGAGAAACAGAGGGTCTGAATCAGAGGGGCTGAATCAGAGGGGCTGAAACAGAGGGAGAGAAATAGAGGGGCTGAAACAGAGGGCGAGAAACAGAGGGGCTGAAACAGAGGGCGAGAAACAGAGGGGCTGAAACAGAGGGGCTGAAACAGAGGGGCTGAAACAGAGGGCGAGAAACAGAGGGGCTGAAACAGATGGCGAGAAACAGAGGGGCTTGAACAGAGGGCGAGAAACAGAGGGGCTGAATCAGAGGGGCTGAAACAGAGGGCGAGAAACAGAGGGGCTGAAACAGATGGAGAGAAACAGAGGGGCTGAAACAGAGGTGCTGTAACAGAGGGTGAGAAACAGAGGGGCTGAAACTCAGGGCGAGAAACAGAGGGGCTGAAACAGAGGGGCTGAAACAGAGGGGCTGATTCAGAGTGGCTGAAACAGAGGGGCTGAATCAGAGGGGCTGAAACAGAGGGCGAGAAACAGAGGGGCTGAAACAGAGGGCGAGAAACAGAGGAGCAGAAACAGAGGGCGAGAAACAGAGGGGCTGAAACAGAGGGGCTGAAACAGAGAGTGCGAAACAGAGGGGCTGAAACAGAGGGCGAGAAACAGAGGGGCTGAAACAGAGGGCGAGAAACAGGAGCTGAAACACAGGGCAAGAAACAGAGGTGCTGAAACCGAGTGGCTGAAACAGAAGGGCTGAAACAGAGGGGCTGAAACAGAGGGCGAGAAACAGAGGGTCTGAATCAGAGGGGCTGAATCAGAGGGGCTGAAACAGAGGGGCTGTATCAGAGGGGCTGAAACAGAAGGCGAGAAACAGAGGGGCTGAAACAGAGGGCGAGAAACAGAGGGGCAGAAACAGAGGGGCTGAAACAGAGGGGCTGAAACAGAGGGCAAGAAACAGAGGGGCTGAAACAGAGGGCGAGAAACAGAGGGGCTGAAACAGAGGGGCTGAAACAGAGGGGATGAAACAGAGGGCGAGAAACAGAGGGGCTGAAACAGAGGGCGACAAACAGAGGGGCTGAAACAAAGGGCGAGAAACAGAGGGGCTGAAACAGAGGGGCTGAAACAGAGGGGCTGAATCGGAGGGGCTGAAACAGAGGGGCTGAAACGGAGGGGCTGAAACAGAGGGCAAGAAACAGAGGGGCTGAAACAGAGGGGCAGAAACAGAGGGCGAGAAACAGAGGGGCTGAATCAGAGGGGCTGAATCAGAGGGGCTGAAACAGAGGGGCTGAAACAGAGGGCGAGATACAGAGGGGCTGAATCAGAGGGGATGAATCAGAGGGGCTGAATCAGAGGGGCTGAAACAGAGGGCGAGAAACAGAGGCGCTGAAACAGAGGGGCTGAATCAGAGGGGCTGAAACAGAGAGGCTGAAACAGAGGGCGAGAAACAGAGGGGCTGAAACAGAGGGAGAGAAACAGAGGGGCTGAAACAGAGGGGCTGAAACAGAGGGGCTGAAACAGAGGGCGAGAAACAGAGGGGCGGAAACTAAGGGCGAGAAACAGAGGGGCTGAAACAGAGGGCGAGAAACAGAGGGGCTGAAACAGAGGGCGAGAAACAGAGGGTCTGAAACAGAGGGGCTGAATCAGAGGGGCTGAAACAGAGGGGCTGAATCAGAGGGGCTGAAACAGAGGGCGAGAAACAGAGGCGCTGAAACAGAGGGGCTGAATCAGAGGGGCTGAAACAGAGAGGCTGAAACAGAGGGCGAGAAACAGAGGGGCTGAAACAGAGGGCGAGAAACAGAGGGGCGGAAACTAAGGGCGAGAAACAGAGGGGCTGAAACAGAGGGCGAGAAACAGAGGGGCTGAATCAGAGGGGCTGAAACAGAGGGGGAGAAACAGAGGGGCTAAAACAGAGGGCGAGAAAGAGAGGGGCTGAAACAGAGGTGCTGATACAGAGGGTGAGAAACAGAGGGGCTGAAACAGAGGGCGAGAAACAGAGGGGCTGAAACAGAGGGGCTGAAACAGAGGGGCTGATTCAGAGGGGCTGAAACGGAGGGGCTGAATCAGAGGGGCTGAAACAGAGGGCGAGAAACAGAGGGGCTGAAACAGAGGGCGAGAAACAGAGGGGCTGAAACAGAGGGCGAGAAACAGAGGGCGAGAAACAGAGGGACTGAAACAGAGGGGCTGAAACAGAGGGGCTGAAACAGAGGGCGAGAAACAGAGGGGCTGAAACAGAGGGGCTGAAACAGAGGGCGAGAAACAGAGGGGCTGAAACAGCAGGCGAGAAACAGAGGGCGAGAAACAGAGGGGCTGAAACAGAGGGGCTGAAACAGACGGGCTGAAACAGAGAGCCTGAAACAGAGGGCGAGAAACAGAGTGGCTGAAACAGCGGGCGAAAAACAGAGGGGCTGAAACAGAGGGCGAGAAACAGAGGGTGAGAAACAGAGGGCGAGAAACAGAGTGGATGAAACAGAGGGGCTGAAACAAAGGGGCTGAAATAGAGGGGCTGAAAGAGAGGGGCTGAATCAGAGGGTCTGAAACAGAGGGCGAGAAACAGAGGGGCTGAAACAGAGGGCGAGAAACAGAGGGGCTGAAACAGAGGGGCTGAAACAGAGGGGCTGAATCCGAGGGCAAGAAACAGAGAGGCTGAAACAGAGGGCGAGAAACAGAGGGGCTGAAACAGAGGGCAAGAAACAGAGGGGCTGAAACAGAGGGCGAGAAACAGAGGGGCTGAAACAGAGGGGTTGAAACAGAGGGGCTGAAACAGAGGGCGAGAAACAGAGGGGCTGAAACAGAGGGCGAGAAACAGAGGGCGAGAAACAGAGGGACTGAAACAGAGGGGCTGAAACAGAGGGGCTGAAACAGAGGGCGAGAAACAGAGGGGCTGAAACAGAGGGCGAGAAACACAGGGGCTTAAACAGAGGGCGAGAAACAGAGGGGCTGAAACAGAGGGGCTGAAACAGTGGGGCTGAAACAGAGCGGCTGAAACAGAGGGCGAGAAATAGAGGGGCTCAAACACAGGGCGAGAAATACAGGGGCTGAAACAGAGGGCGAGAAACAGAGGGGCTGAAACATAGGCGCTGAAACAGAGGGGCTGAAACAGAGGGCGAGAAACAGAGGGGCTGAAACAGAGGGCGAGAAACAGAGGGGCTGAAACAGAGGGCGAGAAACAGAGCGGCTGAATCAGAGGAGCTGAAACAGAGGGCGAGAAACAGAGGGGCTGAAACAGAGGGCGAGAAACAGTGGGGCTGAAACAGAGGGGCTGAAACAGAGGTTGAGAAACAGAGGGGCTGAAACAGAGGGCGAGAAACAGAGGGGCTGAAACAGAGGGTCTGAAACAGAGGGGCTGAATCAGAGGGGCTGATTCAGAGGGGCTGAAACAGTGGTGCTGAATCAGAGGTGCTGAAACAGAGGGCGAGAAACAGAGGGGCTGAAACAGTGGGGCTGAAACAGAGGGGCTGAAACAGAGGGCGAGAAATAGAGGGGCTGAAACAGAGGGCGAGAAACAGAGGGGCTGAAACAGAGGGCGAGAAACAGAGGGGCTGAAACAGAGGGGCTGAAACAGAGGGGCTGAAACAGAGGGCGAGAAACAGAGGGGCTGAAACAGATGGCGAGAAACAGAGGGGCTTGAACAGAGGGACTGAAACAGAGGGGCTGAATCAGAGGGGCTGAAACAGAGGGCGAGAAACACAGGGGCTGAAACAGATGGAGAGAAACAGAGGGGCTGAAACAGAGGTGCTGTAACAGAGGGTGAGAAACAGAGGGGCTGAAACAGAGGGCGAGAAACAGAGGGGCTGAAACAGAGGGACTGAAACAGAGGGGCTGATTCAGAGTGGCTGAAACAGAGGGGCTGAATCAGAGGGGCTGAAACAGAGGGCGAGAAACAGAGGGGCTGAAACAGAGGGCGAGAAACAGAGGAGCAGAAACAGAGGGCGAGAAACAGAGGGGCTGAAACAGAGGGACTGAAACAGAGAGTGCGAAACAGAGGGGCTGAAACAGAGGGCGAGAAACAGAGGGGCTGAAACAGAGGGCGAGAAACAGGGGCTGAAACACAGGGCAAGAAACAGAGGGGCTGAAACCGAGTGGCTGAAACAGAAGGGCTGAAACAGAGGGGCTGAAACAGAGGGCGAGAAACAGAGGGGCTGAATCAGAGGGGCTGAATCAGAGGGGCTGAAACAGAGGGGCTGAATCAGAGGGGCTGAAACAGAAGGCGAGAAACAGAGGGGCTGAAACAGAGGGCGAGAAACAGAGGGGCAGAAACAGAGGGGCTGAAACAGAGGGGCTGAAACAGAGGGCAAGAAAGAGAGGGGCTGAAACAGAGGGCGAGAAACAGAGGGGCTGAAACAGAGGGGCTGAAACAGAGGGGCTGAAACAGAGGGCGAGAAACAGAGGGGCTGAAACAGAGGGCGACAAACAGAGGGGCTGAAACAAAGGGCGAGAAACAGAGGGCTGAAACAGAGGGGCTGAAACAGAGGGGCTGAATCGGAGGGGCTGAAACAGAGGGGCTGAAACAGAGGGGCTGAAACAGAGGGCAAGAAACAGAGGGGCTGAAACAGAGGGGCTGAAACAGAGGGGCAGAAACAGAGGGCGAGAAACAGAGGGGCTGAATCAGAGGGGCTGAATCAGAGGGGCTGAAACAGAGGGGCTGAAACAGAGGGCGATAAACAGAGGGGCTGAATCAGAGGGGCTGAATCAGAGGGGCTGAATCAGAGGGGCTGAAACAGAGGGCGAGAAACAGAGGCGCTGAAACAGAGGGGCTGAATCAGAGGGGCTGAAACAGAGAGGCTGAAACAGAGGGCGAGAAACAGAGGGGCTGAAACAGAGGGGGAGAAACAGAGGGGCTGAAACAGAGGGGCTGAAACAGAGGGGCTGAAACAGAGGGCGAGAATCAGAGGGGCGGAAACTAAGGGCGAGAAACAGAGGGGCTGAAACAGAGGGCGAGAAACAGAGGGGCTGAAACAGAGGGCGAGTAACAGAGGGTCTGAAACAGAGGGGCTGAATCAGAGGGGCTGAAACAGAGGGGCAGAATCAGAGGGGCTGAAACAGAGGGCGAGAAACAGAGGCGCTGAAACAGAGGGCGAGAAACAGAGGGGTGGAAACTAAGGGCGAGAAACAGAGGGGCTGAAACAGAGGGCGAGAAACATAGGGGCTGAATCAGAGGGGCTGAAACAGAGGGCGAGAAACAGAGGGGCTAAAACAGAGGGCGAGAAAGAGAGGGGCTGAAACAGAGGTGCTGATACAGAGGGTGAGAAACAGAGGGCGAGAAACAGAGGGGCTGAAACAGAGGGGCTGAAACAGAGGGGCTGATTCAGAGGGGCTGAAACAGAGGGGCTGAATCAGAGGGGCTGAAACAGAGGGCGAGAAACAGAGGGGCTGAAACAGAGGGCGAGAAACAGAGGGGCTGAAACAGAGGGCGAGAAACAGAGGGCGAGAAACAGAGGGACTGAAACAGAGGGGCTGAAACAGAGGGGCTGAAACAGAGGGCGAGAAACAGAGGGGCTGAAACAGAGGGGCTTAAACAGAGGGCGAGAAACAGAGGGGCTGAAACAGAGGGCGAGAAACAGAGGGGCTGAAACAGAGGGGCTGAAACAGAGGGCGAGAAACAGAGGGGCTGAAACAGAGGGCGAGAAACAGACGGGCTGAAACAGAGGGCGAGAAACAGAGGGCGAGAAACAGAGGGACTGAAACAGAGGGGCTGAAACAGAGGGGCTGAAACAGAGGGCGAGAAACAGAGGGGCTGAAACAGAGGGGCTTAAACAGAGGGCGAGAAACAGAGGGGCTGAAACAGAGGGGCTGAAACAGTGGAGCTGAAACAGAGCGGCTGAAACAGAGGGCGAGAAATAGAGGGGCTGAAACACAGGGCGAGAAATACAGGGGCTGAAACAGAGGGCGAGAAACAGAGGGGCTGAAACAGAGGGAGAGAAACAGAGGGGCTGAAACAGAGGGGCTGAAACAGAGGGGCTGAAACAGAGGGCGAGAAACAGAGGGGCTGAAACAGAGGGCGAGAAACAGAGTGGCTGAATCAGAGGAGCTGAAACAGAGGGCGAGAAACAGAGGGGCTGAAACAGAGGGCGAGAAACAGTGGGGCTGAAACAGAGGGGCTGAAACAGAGGGTGAGAAACTGAGGGGCTGAAACAGAGGGCGAGAAACAGAGGGGCTGAAACAGAGGGTCTGAAACAGAGGGGCTGAAACAGAGGGCCTGATTCAGAGGGGCTGAAACAGTGGGGCTGAATCAGAGGGGCTGAAACAGATGGCGAGAAACAGAGGGGCTGAAACAAAGGGGCTGAAACAGTGGGGCTGAAACAGAGGGGCTGAAACAGAGGGCGAGAAATAGAGGGGCTGAAACAGAGGGCGAGAAACAGAGGGGCTGAAACAGAGGACGAGAAACAGAGGGGCTGAAACAGAGGGGCTGAAACAGAGGGGCTGAAACAGAGGGTGAGAAACAGAGGGGCTGAAACAGATGGCGAGAAACAGAGGGGCTTGAACAGAGGGCGAGAAACAGAGGGGCTGAATCAGTTTGGCTGAAACAGAGGGGCTGAAACAGAGGGCGAGAAACAGAGGGGCTGAATCAGAGGGGCTGAATCAGAGGGACTGAAACAGAGGGGCTGAAACAGAGGGCGAGAAACAAAGGGGCTGAAACAGCAGGCGAGAAACAGAGGGCGAGAAACAGAGGGGCTGAAACAGAGGGGCTGAAACAGACGGGCTGAAACAGAGAGCCTGAAACAGAGGGCGAGAAACAGAGTGGCTGAAACAGCGGGCGAAAAACAGAGGGGCTGAAACAGAGGGCGAGAAACAGAGGGTGAGAAACAGAGAGCGAGAAACAGAGTGGATGAAACAGAGGGGCTGAAACAAAGGGGCTGAAATCGAGGGGCTGAAACAGAGGGGCTGAATCAGAGGGGCTGAAACAGAGTGGCTGAATCAGAGGGTCTGAAACAGAGGGCGAGAAACAGAGGGGCTGAAACAGAGGGGCTGAAACAGAGGGGCTGAAACAGAGGGGCTGAATCCGAGGGCAAGAAACAGAGTGGCTGAAACAGAGGGCGAGAAACAGAGGGGCTGAAACAGAGGGCAAGAAACAGAGGGGCTGAAACAGAGGGCGAGAAACAGAGGGGCTGAAACAGAGGGGCTGAAACAGAGGGGCTGAAACAGAGGGCGAGAAACAGAGGGGCTGAAACAGAGGGGCTGAAACAGAGGGCGAGAAACAGAGGGGCTGAAACAGAGGGCGAGAAACAGACGGGCTGAAACAGAGGGCGAGAAACAGAGGGCGAGAAACAGAGGGACTGAAACAGAGGGGCTGAAACAGAGGGGCTGAAACAGAGGGCGAGAAACAGAGGGGCTGAAACAGAGGGGCTTAAACAGAGGGCGAGAAACAGAGGGGCTGAAACAGAGGGGCTGAAACAGTGGAGCTGAAACAGAGCGGCTGAAACAGAGGGCGAGAAATAGAGGGGCTGAAACACAGGGCGAGAAATACAGGGGCTGAAACAGAGGGCGAGAAACAGAGGGGCTGAAACAGAGGCGCTGAAACAGAGGGGCTGAAACAGAGGGGCTGAAACAGAGGGGCTGAAACAGAGGGCGAGAAACAGAGGGGCTGAAACAGAGGGCGAGAAACAGAGTGGCTGAATCAGAGGAGCTGAAACAGAGGGCGAGAAACAGAGGGGCTGAAACAGAGGGCGAGAAACAGTGGGGCTGAAACAGAGGGGCTGAAACAGAGGGTGAGAAACTGAGGGGCTGAAACAGAGGGCGAGAAACAGAGGGGCTGAAACAGAGGGTCTGAAACAGAGGGGCTGAAACAGAGGGCCTGATTCAGAGGGGCTGAAACAGTGGGGCTGAATCAGAGGGGCTGAAACAGATGGCGAGAAACAGAGGGGCTGAAACAAAGGGGCTGAAACAGTGGGGCTGAAACAGAGGGGCTGAAACAGAGGGCGAGAAATAGAGGGGCTGAAACAGAGGGCGAGAAACAGAGGGGCTGAAACAGAGGACGAGAAACAGAGGGGCTGAAACAGAGGGGCTGAAACAGAGGGGCTGAAACAGAGGGTGAGAAACAGAGGGGCTGAAACAGATGGCGAGAAACAGAGGGGCTTGAACAGAGGGCGAGAAACAGAGGGGCTGAATCAGTTTGGCTGAAACAGAGGGGCTGAAACAGAGGGCGAGAAACAGAGGGGCTGAATCAGAGGGGCTGAATCAGAGGGACTGAAACAGAGGGGCTGAAACAGAGGGCGAGAAACAAAGGGGCTGAAACAGCAGGCGAGAAACAGAGGGCGAGAAACAGAGGGGCTGAAACAGAGGGGCTGAAACAGACGGGCTGAAACAGAGAGCCTGAAACAGAGGGCGAGAAACAGAGTGGCTGAAACAGCGGGCGAAAAACAGAGGGGCTGAAACAGAGGGCGAGAAACAGAGGGTGAGAAACAGAGGGCGAGAAACAGAGTGGATGAAACAGAGGGGCTGAAACAAAGGGGCTGAAATCGAGGGGCTGAAACAGAGGGGCTGAATCAGAGGGGCTGAAACAGAGTGGCTGAATCAGAGGGTCTGAAACAGAGGGCGAGAAACAGAGGGGCTGAAACAGAGGGGCTGAAACAGAGGGGCTGAAACAGAGGGGCTGAATCCGAGGGCAAGAAACAGAGTGGCTGAAACAGAGGGCGAGAAACAGAGGGGCTGAAACAGAGGGCAAGAAACAGAGGGGCTGAAACAGAGGGCGAGAAACAGAGGGGCTGAAACAGAGGGGCTGAAACAGAGGGGCTGAAACAGAGGGCGAGAAACAGAGGGGCTGAAACAGAGTGCGAGAAACAGAGGGCGAGAAACAGAGGGACTGAAACAGAGGGGCTGAAACAGAGGGGCTGAAACAGAGGGCGAGAAACAGAGGGGCTGAAACAGAGGGCGAGAAACAGAGGGGCTTAAACAGAGGGCGAGAAACAGAGGGGCTGAAACAGAGGGGCTGAAACAGTGGGGCTGAAACAGAGCGGCTGAAACAGAGGGCGAGAAATAGAGGGGCTCAAAAACAGGGCGAGAAATACAGGGGCTGAAACAGAGGGCGAGAAACAGAGGGGCTGAAACATAGGCGCTGAAACAGAGGGGCTGAAACAGAGGGCGAGAAACAGAGGGGCTGAAACAGAGGGCGAGAAACAGAGGGGCTGAAACAGAGGGCGAGAAACAGAGGGGCTGAATCAGAGGAGCTGAAACAGAGGGCGAGAAACAGAGGGGCTGAAACAGAGGGCGAGAAACAGTGGGGCTGAAACAGAGGGGCTGAAACAGAGGGTGAGAAACAGAGGGGCTGAAACAGAGGGCGAGAAACAGAGGGGCTGAAACAGAGGGGCTGAAACAGAGGGGCTGAATCAGAGGGGCTGATTCAGAGGGGCTGAAACAGTGGGGCTGAATCAGAGGGGCTGAAACAGAGGGCGAGAAACAGAGGGGCTGAAACAAAGGGGCTGAAACAGTGGGGCTGAAACAGAGGGGCTGAAACAGAGGGCGAGAAATAGAGGGGCTGAAACAGAGGGCGAGAAACAGAGGGGCTGAAACAGAGGGCGAGAAACAGAGGGGCTGAAACAGAGGGGCTGAAACAGAGGGGCTGAAACAGAAGGCGAGAAACAGAGGGGCTGAAACAGATGGCGAGAAACAGAGGGGCTTGAACAGAGGGCGAGAAACAGAGGGGCTGAATCAGAGGGGCTGAAACAGAGGGCGAGAAACAGAGGGGCTGAAACAGATGGAGAGAAACAGAGGGGCTGAAACAGAGGTGCTGTAACAGAGGGTGAGAAACAGAGGAGCTGAAACAGAGGGGCTGAAACAGAGGGGCTGATTCAGAGGGGCTGAAACAGTGGGGCTGAATCAGAGGGGCTGAAACAGAGGGCGAGAAACAGAGGGGCTGAAACAGAGGGGCTGAATCAGAGGGGCTGAAACAGAGGGGCTGAATCAGAGGGGCTGAAACAGAAGGCGAGAAACAGAGGGGCTGAAACAGAGGGCGAGAAACAGAGGGGCTGAAACTGAGGGGCTGAAACAGAGGGCAAGAAACAGAGGGCGAGAAACAGAGGGGCTGAATCAGAGGAGCTGAAACAGAGGGCGAGAAACAGAGGGGCTGAAACAGAGGGCGAGAAACAGAGGGGCTGAATCAGAGGAGCTGAAACAGAGGGCGAGAAACAGAGGGGCTGAAACAGAGGGCGAGAAACAGTGGGGCTGAAACAGAGGGGCTGAAACAGAGGGCGAGAAACAGAGGGGCTGAAACAGAGGGCGAGAAACAGAGGGGCTGAAACAGAGGGGCTGAAACAGAGGGGCTGAAACAGAGGGCGCGAAACAGAGGGGCTGAAACAGAGTGCGAGAAACAGAGGGCGAGAAACAGAGTCACTGAAACAGGGGGGCTGAAACAGAGGGGCTGAAACAGAGGGCGAGAAACAGAGGGGCTGAAACAGAGTGCGAGAAACAGAGGGGCTTAAACAGAGGGCGAGAAACAGAGGGGCTGAAACAGAGGGGCTGAAACAGTGGGGCTGAAACAGAGGGGCTGAATCAGAGGGCGAGAAACAGAGGGGCTGAAACAGAGGGGCTGAAACAGAGGGCGAGAAATAGAGGGGCTCAAACACAGGGCGAGAAATACAGGGGCTGAAACAGAGGGCGAGAAACAGAGGGGCTGATACATAGGCGCTGAAACAGAGGGGCTGAAACAGAGGGCGAGAAACAGAGGGGCTGAAACAGAGGGCGAGAAACAGAGGGGCTGAATCAGAGGAGCTGAAACAGAGGGCGAGAAACAGAGGGGCTGAAACAGAGGGCGAGAAACAGTGGGGCTGAAACAGAGGGGCTGAAACAGAGGGTGAGAAACAGAGGGGCTGAAACAGAGGGCGAGAAACAGAGGGGCTGAAACAGAGGGTTGTGAAACATAGGGGCTGAATCAGAGGGGCTGCTTCAGAGGGGCTGAAACAGTGGGGCTGAATCAGAGGGGCTGAAACAGAGGGCGAGAAACAGAGGGTCTGAAACAAAGGGGCTGAAACAGTGGGGCTGAAACAGAGGGGCTGAAACAGAGGGCGAGAAATAGAGGGGCTGAAACAGAGGGCGAGAAACAGAGGGGCTGAAACAGAGGGCGAGAAACAGAGGGGCTGAAACAGAGGGGCTGAAACAGAGGGGCTGAAACAGAGGGCGAGAAACAGAGGGGCTGAAACAGATGGCGAGAAACAGAGGGGCTTGAACAGAGTGCGAGAAACAGAGGGGCTGAATCAGAGGGCCTGAAACAGAGGGCGAGAAACAGAGGGGCTGAAACAGATGGAGAGAAACAGAGGGGCTGAAACAGAGGTGCTGTAACAGAGGGTGAGAAACAGAGGGGCTGAAACAGAGGGGCTGAAACAGAGGGGCTGATTCAGAGGGGCTGAAACAGAAGGGCTGAATCAGAGGGGCTGAAACAGAGGGCGAGAAACAGAGGGGCTGAAACAGAGGGCGAGAAACAGAGGAGCAGAAACAGAGGGCGAGAAACAGAGGGGCTGAAACAGAGGGGCTGAAACAGAGAGTGCGAAACAGAGGGGCTGAAACAGAGGGCGAGAAACAGAGGGGCTGAAACAGAGTGCGAGAAACAGAGGGGCTGAAACAGAGGGCAAGAAACAAAGGGGCTGAAACCGAGTGGCTGAAACAGAAGGGCTGAAACAGAGGGGCTGAAACAGAGGGCGAGAAACAGAGGGGCTGAATCAGAGGGGCTGAATCAGAGGGGCTGAAACAGAGGGGCTGAATCAGAGGGTCTGAAACAGAAGGCGAGAAACAGAGGGGCTGAAACAGAGGGCGAGAAACAGAGGGGCAGAAACAGAGGGCGAGAAACAGAGGGGCTGAAACAAAGGGGCTGAAACAGAGGGCAAGAAACAGAGGGGCTGAAACAGAGGGCGAGAAACAGAGGGGCTGAAACAGAGGCGCTGAAACAGAGGGGCTGAAACAGAGGGCGAGAAACAGAGGGGCTGAAACAAAGGGCGAGAAACAGAGGGGCTGAAACAGAGGTGCAGAAACAGAGGGGCTGAAACAGAGGGGCTGAATCGGAGGGGCTGAAACAGAGGGTCTGAAACAGAGGGGCTGAAACAGACGGCAAGAAACAGAGGGGCTGAAACAGAGGGGCTGACACAGAGGGGCAGAAACAGAGTGCGAGAAACAGAGGGGCTGAATCAGAGGGGCTGAATCAGAGGGGCTGAAACAGAGGGGCTGAAACAGAGGGCGAGAAACAGAGGGGCTGAATCAGAGGGGCTGAATCAGAGGGGCTGAAACAGAGGGGCTGAAACAGAGGGCGAGAAACTAAGGGACTGAATCAGAGGGGCTGAAACAGAGTGGCTGAAACAGAGGGCGAGAAACAGAGGGGCTGAAACAAAGGGGCTGAAACAGTGGGGCTAAAACAGAGGGGCTGAAACAGAGGGCGAGAAACAAAGGGGCTGAAACAGCAGGCGAGAAACAGAGGGCGAGAAACAGAGGGGCTGGAACAGAGGGGCTGAAACAGACGGGCTGAAACAGAGAGCCTGAAACAGAGGGCGAGAAACAGAGTGGCTGAAACAGCGGGCGAAAAACAGAGGGGCTGAAACAGAGGGCGAGAAACAGAGGGTGAGAAACAGAGGGCGAGAAACAGAGTGGATGAAACAGAGGGGCTGAAACAAAGGGGCTGAAATAGAGGGGCTGAAACAGAGTGGCTGAATCAGAGGGGCTGAAACAGAGTGGCTGAATCAGAGGGTCAGAAACAGAGGGCGAGAAACAGAGGGGCTGAAACAGAGGGCGAGAAACAGAGGGGCTGAAACAGAGGGGCTGAAACAGAGGGGCTGAAACAGAGGGGCTGAATCCGAGGGCAAGAAACAGAGAGGCTGAAACAGAGGGCGAGAAACAGAGGGCGATAAACAGAGGGGCTGAAACAGAGGGGCTGAAACAGAGGGCAAGAAACAGAGAGGCTGAAACAGAGGGCGATAAACAGAGGGGCTGAAACAGAGGGGCTGAAACAGAGGGGCTGAAACAGAGGGCGAGAAACAGAGGGGCTGAAACAGAGGGCGAGAAACAGAGGGCGAGAAACAGAGGGACTGAAACAGAGGGGCTGAAACAGAGGGGCTGAAACAGAGGGCGAGAAACAGAGGGGCGGAAACAGAGGGCGAGAAACAGAGGGGCTTAAACAGAGGGCGAGAAACAGAGGGGCTGAAACAGAGGGGCTGAAACAGTGGGGCTGAAACAGAGCGGCTGAAACAGAGGGCGAGAAATAGAGGGGCTCAAACACAGGGCGAGAAATACAGGGGCTGAAACAGAGGGCGAGAAACAGAGGGGCTGAAACATAGGCGCTGAAACAGAGGGGCTGAAACAGAGGGCGAGAAACAGAGGGGCTGAAACAGAGGGCGAGAAACAGAGGGGCTGAAACAGAGGGCGAGAAACAGAGGGGCTGAATCAGAGGAGCTGAAACAGAGGGCGAGAAACAGAGGGGCTGAAACAGAGGGCGAGAAACAGTGGGGCTGAAACAGAGGGGCTGAAACAGAGGGTGAGAAACAGAGGGGCTGAAACAGAGGGCGAGAAACAGAGGGACTGAAACAGAGGGTCTGAAACAGAGGGGCAGAATCAGAGGGGCTGATTCAGAGGGGCTGAAACAGAGGGCGAGAAACAGAGGGGCTGAAACAAAGGGGCTGAAACAGTGGGGCTGAAACAGAGGGGCTGAAACAGAGGGCGAGAAATAGAGGGGCTGAAACAGAGGGCGAGAAACAGAGGGGCTGAAACAGAGGGCGAGAAACAGAGGGGCTGAAACAGAGGGTCTGAAACAGAGGGGCTGAAACAGAGGGCGAGAAACAGAGGGGCTGAAACAGATGGCGAGAAACAGAGGGGCTTGAACAGAGGGCGAGAAACAGAGGGGCTGAATCAGAGGGGCTGAAACAGAGGGCGAGAAACAGAGGGGCTGAAACAGATGGAGAGAAACAGAGGGGCTGAAACAGAGGTGCTGTAACAGAGGGTGAGAAACAGAGGGGCTGAAACAGAGGGCGAGAATCAGAGGGGCTGAAACAGAGGGGCTGAAACAGAGGGGCTGATTCAGAGGGGCTGAAACAGAGGGGCTGAATCAGAGGGGCTGAAACAGAGGGCGAGAAACAGAGGGGCTGAAACAGAGGGCGAGAAACAGAGGAGCAGAAACAGAGGGCGAGAAACAGAGGGGCTGAAACAGAGGGGCTGAAACAGAGAGTGCGAAACAGAGGGGCTGAAACAGAGGGCGAGAAACAGAGGGGCTGAAACAGAGGGCGAGAAACAGGGGCTGAAACACAGGGCAAGAAACAGAGGGGCTGAAACGGAGGGGCTGAAACAGAGGGCGAGAATCAGAGGGGCTGAAACAGAGGGCGAGAAACAGAGGGGCTGAAACAGAGGGGCTGAAACAGAGGGGCTGAAACAGAGGGCGAGAAACAGAGGGGCTGAAACAGATGGCGAGAAACAGAGGGGCTTGAACAGAGGGCGAGAAATAGAGGGGCTGAATCAGAGGGGCTGAAACAGAGGGCGAGAAACAGAGGGGCTGAAACAGATGGAGAGAAACAGAGGGGCTGAAACAGAGGTGCTGTAACAGAGGGTGAGAAACAGAGGGGCTGAAACAGAGGGCGAGAAACAGAGGGGCTGAAACAGAGGGGCTGAAACAGAGGGGCTGATTCAGAGGGGCTGAAACAGAGGGGCTGAATCAGAGGGGCTGAAACAGAGGGCGAGAAACAGAGGGGCTGAAACAGAGGGCGAGAAACAGAGGAGCAGAAACAGAGGGCGAGAAACAGAGGGGCTGAAACAGAGGGGCTGAAACAGAGAGTGCGAAACAGAGGGGCTGAAACAGAGGGCGAGAAACAGAGGGGCTGAAACAGAGGGCGAGAAACAGGGGCTGAAACACAGGGCAAGAAACAGAGGGGCTGAAACCGAGTGGCTGAAACAGAAGGGCTGAAACAGAGGGGCTGAAACAGAGGGCGAGAAACAGAGGGGCTGAATCAGAGGGGCTGAATCAGAGGGGCTGAAACAGAGGGGCTGAATCAGAGGGGCTGAAACAGAAGGCGAGAAACAGAGGGGCTGAAACAGAGGGCGAGAAACAGAGGGGCAGAAACAGAGGGCGAGAAACAGAGGGGCTGAAACAGAGGGGCTGAAACAGAGGGCAAGAAACAGAGGGGCTGAAACAGAGGGCGAGAAACAGAGGGGCTGAAACAGATGGGCTGAAACAGAGGGCGAGAAACAGAGGGGCTGAAACAGAGGGCGACAAACAGAAGGGCTGAAACAAAGGGCGAGAAACAGAGGGGCTGAAACAGAGGGGCTGAAACAGAGGGGCTGATCGGAGGGGCTGAAACAGAGGGGCTGAAACAGAGGGGCTGAAACAGAGGGCAAGAAACAGAGGGGCTGAAACAGAGGGGCTGAAAGAGAGGGGCAGAAACAGAGGGCGAGAAACAGAGGGGCTGAATCAGAGGGGCTGAATCAGAGGGGCTGAAACAGAGGGGCTGAAACAGAGGGCGAGAAACAGAGGGGCTGAATCAGAGGGGCTGAATCAGAGGGGCTGAAACAGAGGGCGAGAAACAAAGGCGCTGAAACAGAGGGGCTGAATCAGAGGGGCTGAAACAGAGAGGCTGAAACAGAGGGCGAGAAACAGAGGGGCTGAAACAGAGGGAGAGAAACAGAGGGGCTGAAACAGAGGGGCTGAAACAGAGGGGCTGAAACAGAGGGCGAGAAACAGAGGGGCTGAAACAGAGGGCGAGAAACAGAAGGTCTGAAACAGAGGGGCTGAATCAGAGGGGCTGAAACAGAGGGGCTGAATCAGAGTGGCTGAAACAGAGGGCGAGAAACAGAGGCGCTGAAACAGAGGGGCTGAATCAGAGGGGCTGAAACAGAGAGGCTGAAACAGAGGGCGAGAAACAGAGGGGCTGAAACAGAGGGGCTGAAACAGAGGGGTTGAAACAGAGGATGAGAAACAGAGGGGCGGAAACTAAGGGCGAGAAACAGAGGGGCTGAAACAGAGGGCGAGAAACAGAGGGGCTGAATCAGAGGGGCTGAAACAGAGGGCGAGAAACAGAGGGGCTAAAACAGAGGGCGAGAAAGAGAGCGGCTGAAACAGAGGTGCTGATACAGAGGGTGAGAAACAGAGGGGCTGAAACAGAGGGCGAGAAACAGAGGGGCTGAAACAGAGGGGCTGAAACAGAGGGGCTGATTCAGAGGGGCTGAAACAGAGGAGCTGAATCAGAGGGGCTGAAACAGAGGGCGAGAAACAGAGGGGCTGAAAAAGAGGGCGAGAAACAGAGGAGCAGAAACAGAGGGCGAGAAACAGAGGGGCTGAAACAGAGGGGCTGAAACAGAGAGTGCGAAACCGAGGGGCTGAAACAGAGGGCGAGAAACAGAGGGGCTGAAACAGAGTGCGAGAAACAGAGGGGCTGAAACAGAGGGCAAGAAACAGAGGGGCTGAAACCGAGTGGCTGAAACAGAAGGGCTGAAACAGAGGGGCTGAAACAGAGGGCGAGAAACAGAGGGGCTGAATCAGAGGGGCTGAATCAGAGGGGCTGAAACAGAGGGGCTGAATCAGAGGGTCTGAAACAGAAGGCGAGAGACAGAGGGGCTGAAACAGAGGGCGAGAAACAGAGGGGCAGAAACAGAGGGCGAGAAACAGAGGGGCTGAAACAAAGGGGCTGAAACAGCGGGCAAGAAACAGAGGGGCTGAAACAGAGGGCGAGAAACAGAGGGGCTGAAACAGAGGGGCTGAAACAGAGGGGCTGAAACAGAGGGCGAGAAACAGAGGGGCTGAAACAAAGGGCGAGAAACAGAGGGGCTGAAACAGAGGGGCAGAAACAGAGGGGCTGAAACAGAGGGGCTGAATCGGAGGGGCTGAAACAGAGGGTCTGGAGCAGAGGGGCTGAAACAGACGGCAAGAAACAGAGGGGCTGAAACAGAGGGGCTGAAACAGAGGGGCAGAAACAGAGGGCGAGAAACAGAGGGGCTGAATCAGAGGGGCTGAATCAGAGGGGCTGAAACAGAGGGGCTGAAACAGAGGGCGAGAAACAGAGGGGCTGAATCAGAGGGGCTGAATCAGAGAGGCTGAAACAGAGGGGCTGAAACAGAGGGCGAGAAACTAAGGGACTGAATCAGAGGGGCTGAAACAGAGTGGCTGAAACAGAGGGGCTGAAACAGACGGGCTGAAACAGAGAGCCTGAAACAGAGGGGCTGAAACAGAGGGGCTGAAATAGAGGGGCTGAAACAGAGGGGCTGAAACAGAGGGGCAGAAACAGAGGGGCTGAAACAGAGGGGCTGAATCGGAGGGGCTGAAACAGAGGGTCTGAAACAGAGGGGCTGAAACAGAGGGCAAGAAACAGAGGGGCTGAAACAGAGGGGCTGAAACAGAGGGGCAGAAACAGAGGGCGAGAAACAGAGGGGCTGAATCAGAGGGGCTGAATCAGAGGGGCTGAAACAGAGGGGCTGAAACAGAGGGCGAGAAACAGAGGCGCTGAAACAGAGGGGCTGAATCAGAGGGGCTGAATCAGAGGGGCTGAAACAGAGGGCGAGAAACAGAGGGGCTGAAACAGAGGGCGAGAAACAGAGGGGCAGAAACAGAGGGCGAGAAACAGAGGGGCTGAAACAGAGGGGCTGAAACAGAGGGCAAGAAACAGAGGGGCTGAAACAGAGGGCGAGAAACAGAGCGGCTGAAACAGAGGGGCTGAAACAGAGGGGCTGAAACAGAGGGCGAGAAACAGAGGGGCTGAAACAGAGGGCGACAAACAGAG
The DNA here is from genome assembly GCF_047496795.1 of Chiloscyllium punctatum. Classification (NCBI taxonomy): domain Eukaryota; kingdom Metazoa; phylum Chordata; class Chondrichthyes; order Orectolobiformes; family Hemiscylliidae; genus Chiloscyllium; species Chiloscyllium punctatum. The sequence continues at coordinate 1,171,838 of NW_027309807.1, read as the reverse complement.
GGGCTGAAACAAAGGGCGAGAAACAGAGGGGCTGAAACAGAGGGGCTGAAACAGAGGGGCTGAATCGGAGGGGCTGAAACAGAGGGGCTGAAACAGAGGGGCTGAAACAGAGGGCAAGAAACAGAGGGGCTGAAACAGAGGGGCTGAAAGAGAGGGGCAGAAACAGAGGGCGAGAAACAGAGGGCCTGAATCAGAGGGGCTGAATCAGAGGGGCTGAAACAGAGGGGCTGAAACAGAGGGCGAGAAACAGAGGGGCTGAATCAGAGGGGCTGAATCAGAGGGGCTGAATCAGAGGGGCTGAAACAGAGGGCGAGAAACAAAGGCGCTGAAACAGAGGGGCTGAATCAGAGTGGCTGAAACAGAGAGGCTGAAACAGAGGGCGAGAAACAGAGGGGCTGAAACAGAGGGAGAGAAACAGAGGGGCTGAAACAGAGGGGCTGAAACAGAGGGGCTGAAACAGAGGGCGAGAAACAGAGGGGCGGAAACTAAGGGCGAGAAACAGAGGGGCTGAAACAGAGGGCGAGAAACTGAGGGGCTGAAACAGAGGGCGAGAAACAGAGGGTCTGAAACAGAGGGGCTGAATCAGAGGGGCTGAAACAGAGGGGCTGAATCAGAGGGGCTGAAACAGAGGGCGAGAAACAGAGGCGCTGAAACAGAGGGGCTGAATCAGAGGGGCTGAAACAGAGAGGCTGAAACAGAGGGCGAGAAACAGAGTGGCTGAAACAGAGGGCGAGAAACAGAGGGGCTGAAACAGAGGGGCTGAAACAGAGGGGTTGAAACAGAGGGTGAGAAACAGAGGGGCGGAAACTAAGGGCGAGAAACAGAGGGGCTGAAACAGAGGGCGAGAAACAGAGTGGCTGAATCAGAGGGGCTGAAACAGAGGGCGAGAAACAGAGGGGCTAAAACAGAGGGCGAGAAACAGAGGGGCTGAAACAGAGGTGCTGATACAGAGGGTGAGAAACAGAGGGGCTGAAACAGAGGGCGAGAAACAGAGGGGCTGAAACAGAGGGGCTGAAACAGAGGGGCTGATTCAGAGGGGCTGAAACAGAGGGGCTGAATCAGAGGGGCTGAAACAGAGGGCGAGAAACAGAGGGGCTGAAACAGAGGGCGAGAAACAGAGGAGCAGAAACAGAGGGCGAGAAACAGAGGGGCTGAAACAGAGGGGCTGAAACAGAGAGTGCGAAACCGAGGGGCTGAAACAGAGGGCGAGAAACAGAGGGGCTGAAACAGAGTGCGAGAAACAGAGGGGCTGAAACAGAGGGCAAGAAACAGAGGGGCTGAAACCGAGTGGCTGAAACAGAAGGGCTGAAACAGAGGGGCTGAAACAGAGGGCGAGAAACAGAGGGGCTGAATCAGAGGGTCTGAAACAGAAGGCGAGAAACAGAGGGGCTGAAACAGAGGGCGAGAAACAGAGGGGCAGAAACAGAGGGCGAGAAACAGAGGGGCTGAAACAAAGGGGCTAAAACAGAGGGCAAGAAACAGAGGGGCTGAAACAGAGGGCGAGAAACAGAGGGGCTGAAACAGAGGGGCTGAAACAGAGGGGCTGAAACAGAGGGCGAGAAACAGAGGGGCTGAAACAAAGGGCGAGAAACAGAGGGGCTGAAACAGAGGGGCAGAAACAGAGGGGCTGAAACAGAGGGGCTGAATCAGAGGGACTGAAACAGAGGGTCTGAAACAGAGGGGCTGAAACAGACGGCAAGAAACAGAGGGGCTGAAACAGAGGGGCTGAAACAGAGGGGCAGAAACAGAGGGCGAGAAACAGAGGGGCTGAATCAGAGGGGCTGAATCAGAGGGGCTGAAACAGAGGGGCTGAAACAGAGGGCGAGAAACAGAGGGGCTGAATCAGAGGGGCTGAATCAGAGGGGCTGAAACAGAGGGGCTGAAACAGAGGGCGAGAAACTAAGGGACTGAATCAGAGGGGCTGAAACAGAGTGGCTGAAACAGAGGTGCTGAAACAGTGGGGCTGAATCAGAGGGGCTGAAACAGAGGGCGAGAAACAGAGGGGCTGAAACAAAGGGGCTGAAACAGTGGGGCTGAAACAGAGGGGCTGAAACAGAGGGCGAGAAATAGAGGGGCTGAAACAGAGGGCGTGAAACAGAGGGGCTGAAACAGAGGGCGAGAAACAGAGGGGCTGAAACAGAGGGGCTGAAACAGAGGGGCTGAAACAGAGGGTGAGAAACAGAGGGGCTGAAACAGATGGCGAGAAACAGAGGGGCTTGAACAGAGGGCGAGAAACAGAGGGGCTGAATCAGTTTGGCTGAAACAGAGGGGCTGAAACAGAGGGCGAGAAACAGAGGGGCTAAATCAGAGGGGCTGAATCAGAGGGACTGAAACAGAGGGGCTGAAACAGAGGGCGAGAAACAAAGGGGCTGAAACAGCAGGCGAGAAACAGAGGGCGAGAAACAGAGGGGCTGAAACAGAGGGGCTGAAACAGACGGGATGAAACAGAGAGCCTGAAACAGAGGGCAAGAAACAGAGTGGCTGAAACAGCGGGCGAAAAACAGAGGGGCTGAAACAGAGGGCGAGAAACAGAGGGTGAGAAACAGAGGGCGAGAAACAGAGTGGATGAAACAGAGGGGCTGAAACAAAGGGGCTGAAATAGAGGGGCTGAAACAGAGTGGCTGAATCAGAGGGGCTGAAACAGAGTGGCTGAATCAGAGGGTCTGAAACAGAGGGCGAGAAACAGAGGGGCTGAAACAGAGGGCGAGAAACAGAGGGGCTGAAACAGAGGGGCTGAAACAGAGGGGCTGAAACAGAGGGGCTGAATCCGAGGGCAAGAAACAGAGAGGCTGAAACAGAGGGCGAGAAACAGAGGGGCTGAAACAGAGGGCAAGAAACAGAGGGGCTGAAACAGAGGGCGATAAACAGAGGGGCTGAAACAGAGGGGCTGAAACAGAGGGTGAGAAACAGAGGGGCTGAAACAGAGGGCGAGAAACAGAGGGCGAGAAACAGAGGGACTGAAACAGAGGGGCTGAAACAGAGGGGATGAAACAGAGGGCGAGAAACAGAGGGGCTGAAACAGAGGGCGAGAAACAGAGGGGCTTAAACAGAGGGCGAGAAACAGAGGGGCTGAAACAGAGCGGCTGAAACAGAGGGCGAGAAATAGAGGGGCTCAAACACAGGGCGAGAAATACAGGGGCTGAAACAGAGGGCGAGAAACAGAGGGGCTGATACATAGGCGCTGAAACAGAGGGGCTGAAAAAGAGGGCGAGAAACAGAGGGGCTGAAACAGAGGGCGAGAAACAGAGGGGCTGAAACAGAGGGAGAGAAACAGAGGGTCTGAAACAGAGGGGCTGAATCAGAGGGGCTGAAACAGAGGGGCTGAAACAGAGGGGCTGAAACAGAGGGCGAGAAACAGAGGGGCTGAAACAGAGGGCGAGAAACAGTGGGGCTGAAACAGAGGGGCTGAAACAGAGGGTGAGAAACAGAGGGGCTGAAACAGAGGGCGAGAAACAGAGGGGCTGAAACAGAGGGTCTGAAACAGAGGGGCTGAATCAGAGGGGCTGATTCAGAGGGGCTGAAACAGTGGGGCTGAATCAGAGGGGCTGAAACAGAGGGCGAGAAACAGAGGGGCTGAAACAAAGGGGCTGAAACAGTGGGGCTGAAACAGAGGGGCTGAAACAGAGGGCGAGAAATAGAGGGGCTGAAACAGAGGGCGAGAAACAGAGGGGCTGAAACAGAGGGCGAGAAACCGAGGGGCTGAAACAGAGGGGCTGAAACAGAGGGGCTGAAACAGAGGGCGAGAAACAGAGGGGCTGAAACAGATGGCGAGAAACAGAGGGGCTTGAACAGAGGGCGAGAAACAGAGGGGCTGAATCAGATGGAGAGAAACAGAGGGGATGAAACAGAGGTGCTGTAACAGAGGGTGAGAAACAGAGGGGCTGAAACAGATGGAGAGAAACAGAGGGGCTGAAACAGAGGTGCTGTAACAGAGGGTGAGAAACAGAGGGGCTGAAACAGAGGGCGAGAAACAGAGGGGCTGAAACAGAGGGGCTGAAACAGAGGGGCTGATTTAGAGGGGCTGAAACAGAGGTGCTGAATCAGAGGGGCTGAAACAGAGGGCGAGAAACAGAGGGGCTGAAACAGAGGGCGAGAAACAGAGGAGCAGAAACAGAGGGCGAGAAACAGAGGGGCTGAAACAGAGGGGCTGAAACAGAGAGTGCGAAACAGAGGGGCTGAAACAGAGGGCGAGAAACAGAGGGGCTGAAACAGAGGGCGAGAAACAGGGGCTGAAACACAGGGCAAGAAACAGAGGGGCTGAAACCGAGTGGCTGAAACAGAAGGGCTGAAACAGAGGGGCTGAAACAGAGGGCGAGAAACAGAGGGGCTGAATCAGAGGGGCTGAATCAGAGGGGCTGAAACAGAGGGGCTGAATCAGAGGGGCTGAAACAGAAGGCGAGAAACAGAGGGGCTGAAACAGAGGGCGAGAAACAGAGGGGCAGAAACAGAGGGCGAGAAACAGAGGGGCTGAAACAGAGGGCGACAAACAGAGGGGCTGAAACAGAGGGCGAGAAACAGAGGGGCTGAAACAGAGGGGCTGAAACAGAGGGGCTGAAACAGTGGGGCTGAAACAGAGGGGCTGAAACAGAGGGGCTGAAACAGAGGGCAAGAAACAGAGGGGCTGAAACAGAGGGGCTGAAAGAGTGGGGCAGAAACAGAGGGCGAGAAACAGAGGGGCTGAATCAGTGGGGCTGAATCAGAGGGGCTGAAACAGAGGGGCTGAAACAGAGGGCGAGAAACAGAGGGGCTGAATCAGAGGGGCTGAATCAGAGGGGCTGAATCAGAGGGGCTGAAACAGAGGGCGACAAACAAAGGCGCTGAAACAGAGGGGCTGAATCAGAGGGGCTGAAACAGAGAGGCTGAAACAGAGGGCGAGAAACAGAGGGGCTGAAACAGAGGGAGAGAAACAGAGGGGCTGAAACAGAGGGGCTGAAACAGAGGGGCTGAAACAGAGGGCGAGAAACAGAGGGGCGGAAACTAAGGGCGAGAAACAGAGGGGCTGAAACAGAGGGCGAGAAACAGAGGGGCTGAAACAGAGGGCGAGAAACAGAGGGTCTGAAACAGAGGGGCTGAATCAGAGGGGCTGAAACAGAGGGGCTGAATCAGAGGGGCTGAAACAGAGGGCGAGAAACAGAGGCGCTGAAACAGAGGGGCTGAATCAGAGGGGCTGAAACAGAGAGGCTGAAACAGAGGGCGAGAAACAGAGGGGCTGAAACAGAAGGCGAGAAACAGAGGGGCTGAAACAGAGGGGTTGAAACAGAGGGTGAGAAACAGAGGGGCGGAAACTAAGGGCTAGAAACAGAGGGGCTGAAACAGAGGGCGAGAAACAGAGGGGCTGAATCAGAGGGGCTGAAACAGAAAGCGAGAAACAGAGGGGCTAAAACAGAGGGCGAGAAAGAGAGGGGCTGAAACAGAGGTGCTGATATAGAGGGTGAGAAACAGAGGGGCTGAAACAGAGGGCGAGAAACAGAGGGGCTGAAACAGAGGGGCTGAAACAGAGGGGCTGATTCAGAGGGGCTGAAACAGAGGGGCTGAATCAGAGGGGCTGAAACAGAGGGCGAGAAACAGAGGGGCTGAAACAGAGGGCGAGAAACAGAGGAGCAGAAACAGAGGGCGAGAAAAGAGGGGCTGAAACAGAGGGGCTGAAACAGAGAGTGCGAAACCGAGGGGCTGAAACAGAGGGCGAGAAACAGAGGGGCTGAAACAGAGTGCGAGAAACAGAGGGGCTGAAACAGAGGGCAAGAAACAGAGGGGCTGAAACCGAGTGGCTGAAACAGAAGGGCTGAAACAGAGGGGCTGAAACAGAGGGCGAGAAACAGAGGGGCTGAATCAGAGGGGCTGAATCAGAGGGGCTGAAACAGAGGGGCTGAATCAGAGGGTCTGAAACAGAAGGCGAGAAACAGAGGGGTGAAACAGAGGGCGAGAAACAGAGGGGCAGAAACAGAGGTCGAGAAACAGAGGGGCTGAAACAAAGGGGCTGAAACAGCGGGTAAGAAACAGAGGGGCTGAAACAGAGGGCGAGAAACAGAGGGGCTGAAACAGAGCGGCTGAAACAGAGGGGCTGAAACAGAGGGCAAGAAACAGAGGGGCTGAAACAAAGGGCGAGAAACAGAGGGGCTGAAACAGAGGGGCTGAATCGGAGGGGCTGAAACAGAGGGTCTGAAACAGAGGGGCTGAAACAGACGGCAAGAAACAGAGGGGCTGAAACAGAGGGGCTGAAACAGAGGGGCAGAAACAGAGGGCGAGAAACAGAGGGGCTGAATCAGAGGGGCTGAATCAGAGGGGCTGAAACAGAGGGGCTGAAACAGAGGGCGAGAAACTAAGGGACTGAATCAGAGGGGCTGAAACAGAGTGGCTGAAACAGAGGGGCTGAAACAGACGGGCTGAAACAGAGAGCCTGAAACAGAGGGGCTGAAACAGAGGGGCTGAAACAGAGGGGCTGAAACAGACGGGCTGAAACAGAGGGGCAGAAACAGAGGGGCTGAAACAGAGGGGCTGAATCGGAGGGGCTGAAACAGAGGGTCTGAAACAGAGGGGCTGAAACAGAGGGGCTGAAACAGAGGGGCAGAAACAGAGGGCGAGAAACAGAGGGGCTGAATCAGAGGGGCTGAATCAGAGGGGCTGAAACAGAGGGGCTGAAACAGAGGGCGAGAAACAGAGGCGCTGAAACAGAGGGGCTGAATCAGAGGGGCTGAATCAGAGGGGCAGAAACAGAGGGCGAGAAACAGAGGGGCTGAAACAGAGGGCGAGAAAGAGAGGGGCTGAAACAGAGGTGCTGATACAGAGGGTGAGAAACAGAGGGGCTGAAACAGAGGGCGAGAAACAGAGGGGCTGAAACAGAGGGGCTGAAACAGAGGGGCTGAATAAGAGGGGCTGAAACAGAGGGGCTGAATCGGAGGGGCTGAAACAGAGGGGCTGAAACAGAGGGGCTGAAACAGAGGGCAAGAAACAGAGGGGCTGAAACAGAGGGCGAGAAACAGAGGAGCAGAAACAGAGGGCGAGAAACAGAGGGGCTGAATCAGAGGGGCTGAATCAGAGGGGCTGAAACACAGGGGCTGAAACAGAGGGGCTGAAACAGAGGGCAAGAAACAGAGGGGCTGATTCAGAGGGGCTGAAACAGAGGGGCTGAATCAGAGCGGCTGAAACAGAGGGCGAGAAACAGAGGGGCTGAAACAGAGGGCGAGAAACAGAGGAGCAGAAACAGAGGGCGAGAAATAGAGGGGCTGAATCAGAGGGTCTGAATCAGAGGGGCTGAATCAGAGGGGCTGAAACAGAGGGCGAGAAACAGAGGCGCTGAAACAGAGGGGCTGAATCAGAGGGGCTGAAACAGAGGGGCTGAAACAAAGGGCGAGAAACAGAGGGGCTGAAACAGAGGGGCTGAAACAGAGGGGCTGAAACAGAGGGCGAGAAACAGAGGGGCTGAAACAGAGGGGCTGAATCGGAGGGGCTGAAACAGAGGGTCTGAAACAGAGGGGCTGAAACAGAGGGCAAGAAACAGAGGAGCTGAAACAAAGGGGCTGAAACAGAGGGGCAGAAACAGAGGGCGAGAAACAGAGGGGCTGAATCAGAGGGGCTGAATCAGAGGGGCTGAAACAGAGGGGCTGAAACAGAGGGCGAGAAACAGAGGGGCTGAATCAGAGGGGCTGAATCAGAGGGGCTGAAACAGAGGGGCTGAAACAGAGGGCGAGCAACTAAGGGACTGAATCAGAGGGGCTGAAACATAGGGGCTGAAACAGAGGGGCTGAAACAGACGGGCTGAAACAGAGAGCCTGAAACAGAGGGGCTGAAACAGAGGGGCTGAAATAGAGGGGCTGAAACAGAGGGTCTGAATCAGAGGGGCTGAAACAGATGGGCTGAATAAGAGGGGCTGAAACAAAGGGGTTGAATCGGAGGGGCTGAAACAGAGGGGCTGAAACAGAGGGGCTGAAACAGAGGGGCAGAAACAGAGGGCGAGAAACAGAGGGGCTGAATGAGAGGGGCTGAATGAGAGGGGCTGAAACAGAGGGGCTGAAACAGAGGGCGAGAAACAGAGGGGCTGAATCAGAGGGGCTGAATCAGAGGGGCTGAAACAGAGGGCGAGAAACAGAGGCGCTGAAACAGAGGGGCTGAATCAGAGGGGCTGAATCAGAGGGGCTGAAACAGAGGGGCTGAAACAGAGGGCGAGAAACTAAGGGACTGAATCAGAGGGGCTGAAACATAGGGGCTGAAACAGAGGGGCTGAAACAGACGGGCTGAAACAGAGAGCCTGAAACAGAGGGGCTGAAACAGAGGGCCTGAAATAGAGGGGCTGAAACAGAGGGGCTGAATCAGAGGGCGAGAAACAGAGGGGCTGAATAAGAGGGGCTGAAACAGAGGGGCTGAATCGGAGGGGCTGAAACAGAGGGGCTGAAACAGAGGGGCTGAAACAGAGGGGCAGAAACAGAGGGCGAGAAACAGAGGGGCTGAATGAGAGGGGCTGAATCAGAGGGGCTGAAACAGAGGGGCTGAAACAGAGGGCGAGAAACAGAGGGGCTGAATCAGAGGGGCTGAATCAGAGGGGCTGAAACAGAGGGCGAAAAACAGAGGCGCTGAAACAGAGGGGCTGAATCAGAGGGGCTGAAACAGAGAGGCTGAAACAGAGGGCGAGAAACAGAGGGGCTGAAACAGAGGGCGAGAAACAGAGGGGCTGAAACAGAGGGGCTGAAACAGAGGGCGAGAAACAGAGGGGCGGAAACTAAGGGCGAAAAACAGAGGGGCTGAAACAGAGGGGCTTAAACAGAGGGCGAGAAACAGAGGGGCTGAAACAGAGGGGCTGAAACAGTGGGGCTGAAACAGAGCGGCTGAAACAGAGGGCGAGAAATAGAGGGGCTCAAACACAGGGCGAGAAATACAGGGGCTGAAACAGAGGGCGAGAAACAGAGGGGCTGATACATAGGCGCTGAAACAGAGGGGCTGAAAAAGAGGGCGAGAAACAGAGGGGCTGAAACAGGGCGAGAAACAGAGGGGCTGAAACAGAGGGAGAGAAACAGAGGGTCTGAAACAGAGGGGCTGAATCAGAGGGGCTGAAACAGAGGGGCTGAAACAGAGGGGCTGAAACAGAGGGCGAGAAACAGAGGGGCTGAAACAGAGGGCGAGAAACAGTGGGGCTGAAACAGAGGGGCTGAAACAGAGGGTGAGAAACAGAGGGGCTGAAACAGAGGGCGAGAAACAGAGGGGCTGAAACAGAGGGTCTGAAACAGAGGGGCTGAATCAGAGGGGCTGATTCAGAGGAGCTGAAACAGTGGGGCTGAATCAGAGGGGCTGAAACAGAGGGCGAGAAACAGAGGGGCTGAAACAAAGGGGCTGAAACAGTGGGGCTGAAACAGAGGGGCTGAAACAGAGGGCGAGAAATAGAGGGGCTGAAACAGAGGGCGAGAAACAGAGGGGCTGAAACAGAGGGCGAGAAACAGAGGGGCTGAAACAGAGGGGCTGAAACAGAGGGGCTGAAACAGAGGGCGAGAAACAGAGGGGCTGAAACAGATGGCGAGAAACAGAGGGGCTTGAACAGAGGGCGAGAAACAGAGGGGCTGAATCAGATGGAGAGAAACAGAGGGGCTGAAACAGAGGTGCTGTAACAGAGGGTGAGAAACAGAGGGGCTGAAACAGATGGAGAGAAACAGAGGGGCTGAAACAGAGGTGCTGTAACAGAGGGTGAGAAACAGAGGGGCTGAAACAGAGGGCGAGAAACAGAGGGGCTGAAACAGAGGGGCTGAAACAGAGGGGCTGATTTAGAGGGGCTGAAACAGAGGTGCTGAATCAGAGGGGCTGAAACAGAGGGCGAGAAACAGAGGGGCTGAAACAGAGGGCGAGAAACAGAGGAGCAGAAACAGAGGGCGAGAAACAGAGGGGCTGAAACAGAGGGGCTGAAACAGAGAGTGCGAAACAGAGGGGCTGAAACAGAGGGCGAGAAACAGAGGGGCTGAAACAGAGGGCGAGAAACAGGGGCTGAAACACAGGGCAAGAAACAGAGGGGCTGAAACCGAGTGGCTGAAACAGAAGGGCTGAAACAGAGGGGCTGAAACAGAGGGCGAGAAACAGAGGGGCTGAATCAGAGGTTCTGAATCAGAGGGGCTGAAACAGAGGGGCTGAATCAGAGGGGCTGAAACAGAAGGCGAGAAACAGAGGGGCTGAAACAGAGGGCGAGAAACAGAGGGGCAGAAACAGAGGGCGAGAAACAGAGGGGCTGAAACAGAGGGCGACAAACAGAGGGGCTGAAACAAAGGGCGAGAAACAGAGGGGCTGAAACAGAGGGGCTGAAACAGAGGGGCTGAATCGGAGGGGCTGAAACAGAGGGGCTGAAACAGAGGGGCTGAAACAGAGGGCAAGAAACAGAGGGGCTGAAACAGAGGGGCTGAAAGAGTGGGGCAGAAACAGAGGGCGAGAAACAGAGGGGCTGAATCAGTGGGGCTGAATCAGAGGGGCTGAAACAGAGGAGCTGAAACAGAGGGCGAGAAACAGAGGGGCTGAATCAGAGGGGCTGAATCAGAGGGGCTGAATCAGAGGGGCTGAAACAGAGGGCGACAAACAAAGGCGCTGAAACAGAGGGGCTGAATCAGAGGGGCTGAAACAGAGAGGCTGAAACAGAGGGCGAGAAACAGAGGGGCTGAAACAGAGGGAGAGAAACAGAGGGGCTGAAACAGAGGGGCTGAAACAGAGGGGCTGAAACAGAGGGCGAGAAACAGAGGGGCGGAAACTAAGGGCGAGAAACAGAGGGGCTGAAACAGAGGGCGAGAAACAGAGGGGCTGAAACAGAGGGCAAGAAACAGAGGGTCTGAAACAGAGGGTCTGAATCAGAGGGGCTGAAACAGAGGGGCTGAATCAGAGGGGCTGAAACAGAGGGCGAGAAACAGAGGCGCTGAAACAGAGGGGCTGAATCAGAGGGGCTGAAACAGAGAGGCTGAAACAGAGGGCGAGAAACAGAGGGGCTGAAACAGAGGGCGAGAAACAGAGGGGCTGAAACAGAGGGGCTGAAACAGAGGGGTTGAAACAGAGGGTGAGAAACAGAGGGGCGGAAACTAAGGGCTAGAAACAGAGGGGCTGAAACAGAGGGCGAGAAACAGAGGGGCTGAATCAGAGGGGCTGAAACAGAAAGCGAGAAACAGAGGGGCTAAAACAGAGGGCGAGAAAGAGAGGGGCTGAAACAGAGGTGCTGATATAGAGGGTGAGAAACAGAGGGGCTGAAACAGAGGGCGAGAAACAGAGGGGCTGAAACAGAGGGGCTGAAACAGAGGGGCTGATTCAGAGGGGCTGAAACAGAGGGGCTGAATCAGAGGGGCTGAAACAGAGGGCGAGAAACAGAGGGGCTGAAACAGAGGGCGAGAAACAGAGGAGCAGAAACAGAGGGCGAGAAAAGAGGGGCTGAAACAGAGGGGCTGAAACAGAGAGTGCGAAACCGAGGGGCTGAAACAGAGGGCGAGAAACAGAGGGGCTGAAACAGAGTGCGAGAAACAGAGGGGCTGAAACAGAGGGCAAGAAACAGAGGGGCTGAAACCGAGTGGCTGAAACAGAAGGGCTGAAACAGAGGGGCTGAAACAGAGGGCGAGAAACAGAGGGGCTGAATCAGAGGGGCTGAATCAGAGGGGCTGAAACAGAGGGGCTGAATCAGAGGGTCTGATACAGAGGGCAAGAAACAGAGGGGCTGAAACAGAGGGCGAGAAACAGAGGGGCTGAAACAGAGGGGCTGAAACAGAGGGGCTGAAACAGAGGGCGAGAAACACAGGGGCTGAAACAGAGGGCGAGAAACAGAGGGGCTGAAACAGAGGGCGAGAAACAGAGGGCGAGAAACAGAGGGACTGAAACAGAGGGTCTGAAACAGAGTGGCTGAAACAGAGGGCGAGAAACAGACGGGCAGAAACAGAGGGCGAGAAACAGAGGGACTGAAACAAAGGGGCTGAAACAGAGAGCGCGAAACAGGGGGACTGAAACAGAGGGCGAGAAACAGAGGGGCTGAAACAGAGGGCGAGAAACAGAGGGGCTGAAACAGAGGGCAAGAAACAGAGGGGCTGAAACAGAGGGCGAGAAACGGAGGGGCTGAAACAGAGGGGCTGAAACAGAGGGGCTGAAACAGAGGGCGAGAAACAGAGGGGCTGAAACAGAGGGCGAGAAACAGAGGGGCTGAAACAGAGGGCGAGAAACAGAGGGCGAGAAACAGAGGGACTGAAACAGAGGGTCTGAAACAGAGTGGCTGAAACAGAGGGCGAGAAACAGACGGGCAGAAACAGAGGGCGAGAAACAGAGGGACTGAAACAGAGGGTCTGAAACAGAGTGGCTGAAACAGAGGGCGAGAAACAGACGGGCAGAAACAGAGAGCGAGAAACAGAGGGACTGAAACAAAGGGGCTGAAACAGAGAGCGCGAAACAGGGGGACTGAAACAGAGGGCGAGAAACAGAGGGGCTGAAACAGAGGGCGAGAAACAGAGGGGCTGAAACAGAGGGCGAGAAACAGAGGGGCTGAAACAGAGGGCAAGAAACAGAGGGGCTGAAACAGCGTGGCTGAAACAGAGGGCGAGAAACAGAGGGGCTGAATCAGACGGGCTGAATCAGATGGGCTGAAACAGAGGGGCTGAAACAGAGGGCGAGAAACAGAGGGGCTGAGACAGAGGGCGAGAAACAGAGGGCGAGAAACAGAGGGGCTGAAAAAGAGGGGCTGAAACAAAGTGGCTGAAACAAAGCGCCTGATACAGAGGGCGAGAAACAGAGGGGCTGAAACAGAGGGCGAGAAACAGAGGGGCTGAAACAGAGGGGCTGAAACAGAGGGGCTGAAACAGTGGGGCTGAAACAGAGGGCGAGAAACAGAGAGGCTGAAACACAGGGCGAGAAACAGAGGGGCTGAAACAGAGGGCGAGAAACAGAGGGGCTGAAACAGAGTGACTGAAACAGAGGGGCTGAAACAGAGGGGCTGAAACAGAGGGCGAGAAACAGAGTGGCTGAAACAGAGGGCGAGAAACAGAGTGGCTGAAACAGAGGGTAAGAAACAGAGGGGCTGAAACAGAGGTCGAGAAACAGAGGGGCTGAAACAGAGGGGCTGAAACAGAGGGGCGGAAACAGAGGGGCTGAAACAGAGAGCGACAAACAGAGGGGCTGAAACAGAGGGCCAGAAACAAAGCGGCTGAAACAGAGGGCGAGAAACAGAGTGGCTGAAACAAAGGGGCTGAAACAGTGGTGCTAAAGTAGAGGGGCTGAAACAGAGGGCGAGAAATAGAGGGGCTGAAACAGAGGGCGAGAAACAGAGGGGCTGAAACAGAGGGCGAGAAACAGAGGGGCTGAAACAGAGGGCGAAAAACAGAGGGGCTGAAACAGAGGGGCTGAAACAGAGGGGCTGAAACAGAGGGCGAGAATCAGAGGGGCGGAAACAGAGGGGCTGAAACAGAGGGGCTGAAACAGAGGGCGAGAAACAGAGGGGCTGAAACAGAGGGCGAGAAACAGAGGGGCTGAATCAGAGGGGCGGAAACAGAGGGCGAGATACAGAGGGGCTGAAACAGAGGTGCTGAAACAGAGGGGCTGAAACAGAGGGCGAGAAACAGAGGAGCAGAAACAGAGGGCGAGAAACAGAGGGGCTGAATCAGAGGGGCTGAATCAGAGGGGCTGAAACAGAGGGGCTGAAACAGAGGGGCTGATACAGAGGGCAAGAAACAGAGGGGCTGATTCAGAGGGGCTGAAACAGAGGGGCTGAATCAGAGCGGCTGAAACAGAGGGCGAGAAACAGAGGGGCTGAAACAGAGGGCGAGAAACAGAGGAGCAGAAACAGAGGGCGAGAAACAGAGGGGCTGAATCAGAGGGTCTGAATCAGAGGGGCTGAATCAGAGGGGCTGAAACAGAGGGCGAGAAACAGAGGCGCTGAAACAGAGGGGCTGAATCAGAGGGGCTGAAACAGAGGGGCTGAAACAGAGGGCGAGAAACAGAGGGGCTGAAACAGAGGGGCTGAAACAGAGGGGCTGAAACAGAGGGCGAGAAAGGGAGGGGCTGAAACAGAGGGGCTGAATCGGAGGGGCTGAAACAGAGGGTCTGAAACAGAGGGGCTGAAACAGAGGGCAAGAAACAGAGGGGCTGAAACAGAGGGGCTGAAACAGAGGGGCAGAAACAGAGGGCGAGAAACAGAGGGGCTGAATCAGAGGGGCTGAATCAGAGGGGCTGAAACAGAGGGGCTGAAACAGAGGGCGAGAAACAGAGGGGCTGAATCAGAGGGGCTGAATCAGAGGGGCTGAAACAGAGGGGCTGAAACAGAGGGCGAGCAACTAAGGGACTGAATCAGAGGGGCTGAAACATAGGGGCTGAAACAGAGGGGCTGAAACAGACGGGCTGAAACAGAGAGCCTGAAACAGAGGGGCTGAAACAGAGGGGCTGAAATAGAGGGGCTGAAACAGAGGGGCTGAATCAGAGGGGCTGAAACAGAGGGGCTGAATAAGAGGGGCTGAAACAGAGGGGTTGAATCGGAGGGGCTGAAACAGAGGGGCTGAAACAGAGGGGCTGAAACAGAGGGGCAGAAACAGAGGGCGAGAAACAGAGGGGTTGAATGAGAGGGGCTGAATCAGAGGGGCTGAAACAGAGGGGCTGAAACAGAGGGCGAGAAACAGAGGGGCTGAATCAGAGGGGCTGAATCAGAGGGGCTGAATCAGAGGGGCTGAAACAGAGGGCGAGAAACAGAGGCGCTGAAACAGAGGGGCTGAATCAGAGGGGCTGAATCAGAGGGGCTGAAACAGAGGGCGAGAAACAGAGGGGCTGAATCAGAGGGGCTGAATCAGAGGGGCTGAAACAGAGGGGCTGAAACAGAGGGCGAGCAACTAAGGGACTGAATCAGAGGGGCTGAAACATAGGGGCTGAAACAGAGGGGCTGAAACAGACGGGCTGAAACAGAGAGCCTGAAACAGAGGGGCTGAAACAGAGGGGCTGAAATAGAGGGGCTGAAACAGAGGGGCTGAATCAGAGGGGCTGAAACAGAGGGGCTGAATAAGAGGGGCTGAAACAGAGGGGTTGAATCGGAGGGGCTGAAACAGAGGGGCTGAAACAGAGGGGCTGAAACAGAGGGGCAGAAACAGAGGGCGAGAAACAGAGGGGTTGAATGAGAGGGGCTGAATCAGAGGGGCTGAAACAGAGGGGCTGAAACAGAGGGCGAGAAACAGAGGGGCTGAATCAGAGGGGCTGAATCAGAGGGGCTGAATCAGAGGGGCTGAAACAGAGGGCGAGAAACAGAGGCGCTGAAACAGAGGGGCTGAATCAGAGGGGCTGAATCAGAGGGGCTGAAACAGAGTGGCTGAAACAGAGGGCGAGAAACTAAGGGACTGAATCAGAGGGGCTGAAACAGGGAGGCTGAAACAGAGGGCGAGAAACAGAGGGGCTGAAACAGAGGGCGAGAAACAGAGGGGCTGAAACAGAGGGGCTGAAACAGAGGGCGAGAAACAGAGGGGCGGAAACTAAGGGCGAAAAACAGAGGGGCTGAAACAGAGGGCGAGAAACAGAGGGGCTGAATCAGAGGGGCTGAAATAGAGGGTCTGAAACAGAGGGGCTGAATCAGAGGGGCTGAAACAGAGGGGCTGAATCAGAGGGGCTGAAACAGAGGGCGAGAAACAGAGGCGCTGAAACAGAGGGGCTGAATCAGAGGGGCTGAAACAGAGAGGCTGAAACAGAGGGCGAGAAACAGAGGGGCTGAAACAGAGGGCGAGAAACAGAGGGGCTGAAACAGAGGGGCTGAAACAGAGGGCGAGAAACAGAGGGGCGGAAACTAAGGGCGAGAAACAGAGGGGCTGAAACAGAGGGCGAGAAACAGAGGGGCTGAATCAGAGGGGCTGAAACAGAGGGCGAGAAACAGAGGGGCTGAAACAGAGGGCGAGAAACAGAGGGGCGGAAACTAAGGGCGAGAAACAGAGGGGCTGAAACAGAGGGCGAGAAACAGAGGGGCTGAATCAGAGGGGCTGAAACAGAGGGCGAGAAACAGAGGGGCTGAAATACAGGGAGCAGAAAGAGAGGGGCTGAAACAGAGGTGCTGATACAGAGGGTGAGAAACAGAGGGGCTGAAACAGAGGGCGAGAAACAGAGGGGCTGAAACAGAGGGGCTGAAACAGAGGGGCTGATTCAGAGGGGCTGAAACAGAGGGGCTGAATCAGAGCGGCTGAAACAGAGGGCGAGAAACAGAGGGGCTGAAACAGAGGGCGAGAAACAGAGGAGCAGAAACAGAGGGCGAGAAACAGAGGGGCTGAATCAGAGGGGCTGAATCAGAGGGGCTGAATCAGAGGGGCTGAAACAGAGGGCGAGAAACAGAGGCGCTGAAACAGAGGGGCTGAATCAGAGGGGCTGAAACAGAGAGGCTGAAACAGAGGGCGAGAAACAGAGGGGCTGAAACAGAGGGCGAGAAACAGAGGGGCTGAAACAGAGGGGCTGAAACAGAGGGGCTGAATCAGAGGGGCTGAAATAGAGGGCGAGAAACAGAGGGGCGGAAACTAAGGGCGAGAAACAGAGGGGCTGAAACAGAGGGCGAGAAACAGAGGGGCTGAATCAGAGGGGCTGAAACAGAGGGCGAGAAACAGAGGGGCTGAAACAGAGGGCGAGAAACAGACGGGCGGAAACTAAGGGCGAGAAACAGAGGGGCTGAAACAGCGGACGAGAAACAGAGGGGCTGAATCAGAGGGGCTGAAACAGAGGGCGAGAAACAGAGGGGCTGAAACAGAGGGCGCAGAAAGAGAGGGGCTGAAACAGAGGTGCTGATACAGAGGGTGAGAAACATATGGGCTGAAACAGAGGGCGAGAAACAGAGGGGCTGAAACAGAGGGGCTGAAACAGAGGGGCTGATTCTGAGGGGCTGAAACAGAGGGGCTGATTCAGAGGGGCTGAAACAGGGGGCGAGAAACAGAGGGGCTGAAACAGAGGGCGAGCAACAGAGGAGCAGAAACAGAGGGCGAGAAACAGAGGGGCTGAATCAGAGGGGCTGAATCAGAGGGGCTGAATCAGAGGGGCTGAAACAGAGGGCGAGAAACAGAGGCGCTGAAACAGAGGGGCTGAATCAGAGGGGCTGAAACAGAGAGGCTGAAACAGAGGGCGAGAAACAGAGGGGCTGAAACAGAGGGCGAGAAACAGAGGGGCTGAAACAGAGGGGCTGAAACAGAGGGGCTGAATCAGAGGGGCTGAAATAGAGGGTCTGAAACAGAGGGGCTGAATCAGAGGGGCTGAAACAGAGGGGCTGAATCAGAGGGGCTGAAACAGAGGGCGAGAAACAGAGGCGCTGAAACAGAGGGGCTGAATCAGAGGGGCTGAAACAGAGAGGCTGAAACAGAAGGCGAGAAACAGAGGGGCTGAAACAGAGGGCGAGAAACAGAGGGGCTGAAACAGAGGGCGAGAAACAGAGGAGCAGAAACAGAGGGCGAGAAACAGAGGGGCTGAATCAGAGGGGCTGAATCAGAGGGGCTGAACCAGAGGGCGAGAAACAGAGGCGCTGAAACAGAGGGGCTGAATCAGAGGGGCTGAAACAGAGAGGCTGAAACAAAGGGCGAGAAACAGAGGGGCTGAAACAGAGGGCGAGAAACAGAGGGGCTGAAACAGAGGGGCTGAAACAGAGGGGCTGAAACAGAGGGCGAGAAACAGAGGGGCGGAAACTAAGGGCGAGAAACAGAGGGGCTGAAACAGAGGGCGAGAAACAGAGGGGCTGAATCAGAGGGGCTGAAATAGAGGGTCTGAAACAGAGGGGCTGAATCAGAGGGGCTGAAACAGAGGGGCTGTATCAGAGGGGCTGAAACAGAGGGTGAGAAACAGAGGCGCTGAAACAGAGGGGCTGAATCAGAGGGGCTGAAACAGAGAGGCTGAAACAGAGGGCGAGAAACAGAGGGGCTGAAACAGAGGGCGAGAAACAGAGGGGCTGAAACAGAGGGGCTGAAACAGAGGGGCTGAAACAGAGGGCGAGAAACAGAGGGGCGGAAACTAAGGGCGAGAAACAGAGGGGCTGAATCAGAGGGGCTGAAACAGAGGGCGAGAAACAGAGGGGCTGAAACAGAGGGCGAGAAAGAGAGGGGCTGAAACAGAGGTGCTGATACAGAGGGTGAGAAACAGAGGGGCTGAAACAGAGGGCGAGAAACAGAGGGGCTGAAACAGAGGGGCTGAAACAGAGGGTCTGAATAAGAGGGGCTGAAACAGAGGGGCTGAATCGGAGGGGCTGAAACAGAGGGGCTGAAACAGTTGGCAAGAAACAGAGGGGCTGAAACAGAGGGGCTGAAACAGAGGGGCAGAAACAGAGGGCGAGAAACAGAGGGGCTGAATCAGAGGGGCTGAAATAGAGGGGCTGAAACAGAGGGGCTGAATCAGAGGGGCTGAAACAGAGGGGCTGAATAAGAGGGGCTGAAACAGAGGGGTTGAATCGGAGGGGCTGAAACAGAGGGGCTGAAACAGAGGGGCTGAAACAGAGGGGCAGAAACAGAGGGCGAGAAACAGAGGGGTTGAATGAGAGGGGCTGAATCAGAGGGGCTGAAACAGAGGGGCTGAAACAGAGGGCGAGAAACAGAGGGGCTGAATCAGAGGGGCTGAATCAGAGGGGCTGAATCAGAGGGGCTGAAACAGAGGGCGAGAAACAGAGGCGCTGAAACAGAGGGGCTGAATCAGAGGGGCTGAATCAGAGGGGCTGAAACAGAGTGGCTGAAACAGAGGGCGAGAAACTAAGGGACTGAATCAGAGGGGCTGAAACAGGGAGGCTGAAACAGAGGGCGAGAAACAGAGGGGCTGAAACAGAGGGCGAGAAACAGAGGGGCTGAAACAGAGGGGCTGAAACAGAGGGCGAGAAACAGAGGGGCGGAAACTAAGGGCGAAAAACAGAGGGGCTGAAACAGAGGGCGAGAAACAGAGGGGCTGAATCAGAGGGGCTGAAATAGAGGGTCTGAAACAGAGGGGCTGAATCAGAGGGGCTGAAACAGAGGGGCTGAATCAGAGGGGCTGAAACAGAGGGCGAGAAACAGAGGCGCTGAAACAGAGGGGCTGAATCAGAGGGGCTGAAACAGAGAGGCTGAAACAGAGGGCGAGAAACAGAGGGGCTGAAACAGAGGGCGAGAAACAGAGGGGCTGAAACAGAGGGGCTGAAACAGAGGGCGAGAAACAGAGGGGCGGAAACTAAGGGCGAGAAACAGAGGGGCTGAAACAGAGGGCGAGAAACAGAGGGGCTGAATCAGAGGGGCTGAAACAGAGGGCGAGAAACAGAGGGGCTGAAACAGAGGGCGAGAAACAGAGGGGCGGAAACTAAGGGCGAGAAACAGAGGGGCTGAAACAGAGGGCGAGAAACAGAGGGGCTGAATCAGAGGGGCTGAAACAGAGGGCGAGAAACAGAGGGGCTGAAATACAGGGAGCAGAAAGAGAGGGGCTGAAACAGAGGTGCTGATACAGAGGGTGAGAAACAGAGGGGCTGAAACAGAGGGCGAGAAACAGAGGGGCTGAAACAGAGGGGCTGAAACAGAGGGGCTGATTCAGAGGGGCTGAAACAGAGGGGCTGAATCAGAGCGGCTGAAACAGAGGGCGAGAAACAGAGGGGCTGAAACAGAGGGCGAGAAACAGAGGAGCAGAAACAGAGGGCGAGAAACAGAGGGGCTGAATCAGAGGGGCTGAATCAGAGGGGCTGAATCAGAGGGGCTGAAACAGAGGGCGAGAAACAGAGGCGCTGAAACAGAGGGGCTGAATCAGAGGGGCTGAAACAGAGAGGCTGAAACAGAGGGCGAGAAACAGAGGGGCTGAAACAGAGGGCGAGAAACAGAGGGGCTGAAACAGAGGGGCTGAAACAGAGGGGCTGAATCAGAGGGGCTGAAATAGAGGGCGAGAAACAGAGGGGCGGAAACTAAGGGCGAGAAACAGAGGGGCTGAAACAGAGGGCGAGAAACAGAGGGGCTGAATCAGAGGGGCTGAAACAGAGGGCGAGAAACAGAGGGGCTGAAACAGAGGGCGAGAAACAGACGGGCGGAAACTAAGGGCGAGAAACAGAGGGGCTGAAACAGCGGACGAGAAACAGAGGGGCTGAATCAGAGGGGCTGAAACAGAGGGCGAGAAACAGAGGGGCTGAAACAGAGGGCGCAGAAAGAGAGGGGCTGAAACAGAGGTGCTGATACAGAGGGTGAGAAACATATGGGCTGAAACAGAGGGCGAGAAACAGAGGGGCTGAAACAGAGGGGCTGAAACAGAGGGGCTGATTCTGAGGGGCTGAAACAGAGGGGCTGATTCAGAGGGGCTGAAACAGGGGGCGAGAAACAGAGGGGCTGAAACAGAGGGCGAGCAACAGAGGAGCAGAAACAGAGGGCGAGAAACAGAGGGGCTGAATCAGAGGGGCTGAATCAGAGGGGCTGAATCAGAGGGGCTGAAACAGAGGGCGAGAAACAGAGGCGCTGAAACAGAGGGGCTGAATCAGAGGGGCTGAAACAGAGAGGCTGAAACAGAGGGCGAGAAACAGAGGGGCTGAAACAGAGGGCGAGAAACAGAGGGGCTGAAACAGAGGGGCTGAAACAGAGGGGCTGAATCAGAGGGGCTGAAATAGAGGGTCTGAAACAGAGGGGCTGAATCAGAGGGGCTGAAACAGAGGGGCTGAATCAGAGGGGCTGAAACAGAGGGCGAGAAACAGAGGCGCTGAAACAGAGGGGCTGAATCAGAGGGGCTGAAACAGAGAGGCTGAAACAGAAGGCGAGAAACAGAGGGGCTGAAACAGAGGGCGAGAAACAGAGGGGCTGAAACAGAGGGCGAGAAACAGAGGAGCAGAAACAGAGGGCGAGAAACAGAGGGGCTGAATCAGAGGGGCTGAATCAGAGGGGCTGAACCAGAGGGCGAGAAACAGAGGCGCTGAAACAGAGGGGCTGAATCAGAGGGGCTGAAACAGAGAGGCTGAAACAAAGGGCGAGAAACAGAGGGGCTGAAACAGAGGGCGAGAAACAGAGGGGCTGAAACAGAGGGGCTGAAACAGAGGGGCTGAAACAGAGGGCGAGAAACAGAGGGGCGGAAACTAAGGGCGAGAAACAGAGGGGCTGAAACAGAGGGCGAGAAACAGAGGGGCTGAATCAGAGGGGCTGAAATAGAGGGTCTGAAACAGAGGGGCTGAATCAGAGGGGCTGAAACAGAGGGGCTGTATCAGAGGGGCTGAAACAGAGGGTGAGAAACAGAGGCGCTGAAACAGAGGGGCTGAATCAGAGGGGCTGAAACAGAGAGGCTGAAACAGAGGGCGAGAAACAGAGGGGCTGAAACAGAGGGCGAGAAACAGAGGGGCTGAAACAGAGGGGCTGAAACAGAGGGGCTGAAACAGAGGGCGAGAAACAGAGGGGCGGAAACTAAGGGCGAGAAACAGAGGGGCTGAATCAGAGGGGCTGAAACAGAGGGCGAGAAACAGAGGGGCTGAAACAGAGGGCGAGAAAGAGAGGGGCTGAAACAGAGGTGCTGATACAGAGGGTGAGAAACAGAGGGGCTGAAACAGAGGGCGAGAAACAGAGGGGCTGAAACAGAGGGGCTGAAACAGAGGGTCTGAATAAGAGGGGCTGAAACAGAGGGGCTGAATCGGAGGGGCTGAAACAGAGGGGCTGAAACAGTTGGCAAGAAACAGAGGGGCTGAAACAGAGGGGCTGAAACAGAGGGGCAGAAACAGAGGGCGAGAAACAGAGGGGCTGAATCAGAGGGACTGAATCAGAGGGGCTGAAACAGAGGGGCTGAAACAGAGGGCGAGAAACAGAGGGGCTGAATCAGAGGGGCTGAATCAGAGGGGCTGAATCAGAGGGGCTGAAACAGAGGGCGAGAAACAGAGGCGCTGAAACAGAGGGGCTGAATCAGAGGGGCTGAAACAGAGAGGCTGAAACAGAGGGCGAGAAACAGAGGGGCTGAAACAGAGGGTGAGAAACAGAGGGGCTGAAACAGAGGTGCTGAAACAGAGCGGCTGAAACAGAGGGCGAGAAACAGAGGGGCGGAAACTAAGGGCGAGAAACAGAGGGGCTGAAACAGAGGGCGAGAAACAGAGGGGCTGAATCACAGGGGCTGAAATAGAGGGTCTGAAACAGAGGGGCTGAATCAGAGGGGCTGAAACAGAGGGGCTGAATCAGAGGGGCTGAAACAGAGGGCGAGAAACAGAGGCGCTGAAACAGAGGGGCTGAATCAGAGGGGCTGAAACAGAGAGGCTGAAACAGAGGGCGAGAAACAGAGGGGCTGAAACAGAGGGGCTGAAACAGAGGCGCTGAAACAGAGGGCGAGAAACAGAGGGGCGGAAACTAAGGGCGAGAAACAGAGGGGCTGAAACAGAGGGCGAGAAACACAGGGGCTGAATCAGAGGGGCTGAAACAGAGGGCGAGAAACAGAGGGGCTGAAACAGAGGGCGAGAAACAGAGGGGCTGAAACAGAGGTGCTGATACAGAGGGTGAGAAACAGAGGGGCTGAAACAGAGGGCGAGAAACAGAGGGGCTGAAACAGAGGGGCTGAATCAGAGCGGCTGAAACAGAGGGCGAGAAACAGAGGGGCTGAAACAGAGGGCGAGAAATAGAGGAGCAGAAACAGAGGGCGAGAAACAGAGGGGCTGAAACAGAGGGGCTGAAACAGAGAGTGCGAAACCGAGGGGCTGAAACAGAGGGCGAGAAACAGAAGGGCTGAAACAGAGGGCGAGAAACAGAGGGGCTGAAACAGAGGGCAAGAAACAGAGGGGCTGAAACCGAGTGGCTGAAACAGAAGGGCTGAAACAGAGGGGCTGAAACAGAGGGCGAGAAACAGAGGGGCTGAATCAGAGGGGCTGAATCAGAGGGGCTTTAACAGAGTGGCTGAATCAGAGTGTCTGAAACAGAAGGCGAGAAACAGAGGGGCTGAAATAGAGGGCGAGAAACAGAGGGGCAGAAACAGAGGGCGAGAAACAGAGGGGCTGAAACAAAGGGGCTGAAACAGAGGGCAAGAAACAGCGGGGCTGAAACAGAGGGCGAGAAACAGAGGGGCTGAAACAGAGGGGCTGAAACAGAGGGGCTGTAACAGAGGGCGAGAAACAGAGGGGCTGAAACAAAGGGCGAGAAACAGAGGGGCTGAAACAGAGGGGCAGACACAGAGGGTCTGAAACAGAGGGGCTGAAACAGAGGGCAAGAAACAGAGGGGCTGAAACAGAGGGGCTGAAACAGAGGGGCAGAAACAGAGGGCGAGAAACAGAGGGGCTGAATCAGAGGGGCTGAATCAGAGGGGCTGAAACAGAGGGGCTGAAACAGAGGGCGAGAAACAGAGGGGCTGAATCAGAGGGGCTGAATCAGAGGGGCTGAAACAGAGGGCGAGAAACTAAGGGACTGAATCAGAGGGGCTGAAACAGAGGGGCTGAAACAGAGGGGCTGAAACAGACGGGCTGAAACAGAGAGCCTGAAACAGAGGGGCTGAAACAGAGGGGCTGAAATAGAGGGGCTGAAACAGAGGGGCTGAATCAGAGGGGCTGAAACAGAGGGGCTGAATCAGAGGGGCTGAAACAGAGGGGCTGAAACAGAGGGCGAGAAACAGAGGGGCTGAAACAGAGGGCGAGAAACAGAGGGGCTGAAACAGAGGGCAAGAAACAGAGGGGCTGAAACAGAGGGCGAGAAACAGAGGGGCTGAAACAGAGGGGCTGAAACAGAGGGGCTGAAACAGAGGGCGAGAAACAGAGGGGCTGAAACAGAGGGCGAGAAACAGAGGGGCTGAAACAGAGGGCGAGAAACAGAGGGCGAGAAACAGAGGGACTGAAACAGAGGGTCTGAAACAGAGTGGCTGAAACAGAGGGCGAGAAACAGACGGGCAGAAACAGAGGGCGAGAAACAGAGGGACTGAAACAAAGGGGCTGAAACAGAGAGCGCGAAACAGGGGGACTGAAACAGAGGGCGAGAAACAGAGGGGCTGAAACAGAGGGTGAGAAACAGAGGGGCTGAAACAGAGGGCGAGAAACAGAGGGGCTGAAACAGAGGGCAAGAAACAGAGGGGCTGAAACAGCGTGACTGAAACAGAGGGCGAGAAACAGAGGGGCTGAATCAGACGGGCTGAATCAGATGGGCTGAAACAGAGGGGCTGAAACAGAGGGCGAGAAACAGAGGGGCTGAGACAGAGGGCGAGAAACAGAGGGCGAGAAACAGAGGGGCTGAAAAAGAGGGGCTGAAACAAAGGGGCTGAAACAAAGCGCCTGATACAGAGGGCGAGAAACAGAGGGGCTGAAACAGAGGGTGAGAAACAGAGGGGCTGAAACAGAGGGGCTGAAACAGAGGGGCTGAAACAGTGGGGCTGAAACAGAGGGCGAGAAACAGAGAGGCTGAAACACAGGGCGAGAAACAGAGGGGCTGAAACAGAGGGCGAGAAACAGAGGGGCTGAAACAGAGGGACTGAAACAGAGGGGCTGAAACAGAGGGGCTGAAACAGAGGGCGAGAAACAGAGTGGCTGAAACAGAGGGCGAGAAACAGAGTGGCTGAAACAGAGGGTAAGAAACAGAGGGGCTGAAACAGAGGTCGAGAAACAGAGGGGCTGAAACAGAGGGGCTGAAACAGAGGGGCGGAAACAGAGGGGCTGAAACAGAGAGCGACAAACAGAGGGGCTGAAACAGAGGGCCAGAAACAAAGCGGCTGAAACAGAGGGCGAGAAACAGAGTGGCTGAAACAAAGGGGCTGAAACAGTGGTGCTAAAGTAGAGGGGCTGAAACAGAGGGCGAGAAATAGAGGGGCTGAAACAGAGGGCGAGAAACAGAGGGGCTGAAACAGAGGGCGAGAAACAGAGGGGCTGAAACAGAGGGGCTGAAACAGAGGGGCTGAAACAGAGGGCGAGAAACAGAGGGGCTGAAACAGAGGGGCTGAAACAGAGGGGCTGAAATAGAGGGTCTGAAACAGAGGGGCTGAATCAGAGGGGCTGAAACAGAGGGGCTGTATCAGAGGGGCTGAAACAGAGGGTGAGAAACAGAGGCGCTGAAACAGAGGGGCTGAATCAGAGGGGCTGAAACAGAGAGGCTGAAACAGAGGGCGAGAAACAGAGGGGCTGAAACAGAGGGCGAGAAACAGAGGGGCTGAAACAGAGGGGCTGAAACAGAGGGGCTGAAACAGAGGGCGAGAAACAGAGGGGCGGAAACTAAGGGCGAGAAACAGAGGGGCTGAATCAGAGGGGCTGAAACAGAGGGCGAGAAACAGAGGGGCTGAAACAGAGGGCGAGAAAGAGAGGGGCTGAAACAGAGGTGCTGATACAGAGGGTGAGAAACAGAGGGGCTGAAACAGAGGGCGAGAAACAGAGGGGCTGAAACAGAGGGGCTGAAACAGAGGGTCTGAATAAGAGGGGCTGAAACAGAGGGGCTGAATCGGAGGGGCTGAAACAGAGGGGCTGAAACAGTTGGCAAGAAACAGAGGGGCTGAAACAGAGGGGCTGAAACAGAGGGGCAGAAACAGAGGGCGAGAAACAGAGGGGCTGAATCAGAGGGACTGAATCAGAGGGGCTGAAACAGAGGGGCTGAAACAGAGGGCGAGAAACAGAGGGGCTGAATCAGAGGGGCTGAATCAGAGGGGCTGAATCAGAGGGGCTGAAACAGAGGGCGAGAAACAGAGGCGCTGAAACAGAGGGGCTGAATCAGAGGGGCTGAAACAGAGAGGCTGAAACAGAGGGCGAGAAACAGAGGGGCTGAAACAGAGGGTGAGAAACAGAGGGGCTGAAACAGAGGTGCTGAAACAGAGCGGCTGAAACAGAGGGCGAGAAACAGAGGGGCGGAAACTAAGGGCGAGAAACAGAGGGGCTGAAACAGAGGGCGAGAAACAGAGGGGCTGAATCACAGGGGCTGAAATAGAGGGTCTGAAACAGAGGGGCTGAATCAGAGGGGCTGAAACAGAGGGGCTGAATCAGAGGGGCTGAAACAGAGGGCGAGAAACAGAGGCGCTGAAACAGAGGGGCTGAATCAGAGGGGCTGAAACAGAGAGGCTGAAACAGAGGGCGAGAAACAGAGGGGCTGAAACAGAGGGGCTGAAACAGAGGCGCTGAAACAGAGGGCGAGAAACAGAGGGGCGGAAACTAAGGGCGAGAAACAGAGGGGCTGAAACAGAGGGCGAGAAACAGAGGGGCTGAATCAGAGGGGCTGAAACAGAGGGCGAGAAACAGAGGGGCTGAAACAGAGGGCGAGAAACAGAGGGGCTGAAACAGAGGTGCTGATACAGAGGGTGAGAAACAGAGGGGCTGAAACAGAGGGCGAGAAACAGAGGGGCTGAAACAGAGGGGCTGAATCAGAGCGGCTGAAACAGAGGGCGAGAAACAGAGGGGCTGAAACAGAGGGCGAGAAATAGAGGAGCAGAAACAGAGGGCGAGAAACAGAGGGGCTGAAACAGAGGGGCTGAAACAGAGAGTGCGAAACCGAGGGGCTGAAACAGAGGGCGAGAAACAGAAGGGCTGAAACAGAGGGCGAGAAACAGAGGGGCTGAAACAGAGGGCAAGAAACAGAGGGGCTGAAACCGAGTGGCTGAAACAGAAGGGCTGAAACAGAGGGGCTGAAACAGAGGGCGAGAAACAGAGGGGCTGAATCAGAGGGGCTGAATCAGAGGGGCTTTAACAGAGTGGCTGAATCAGAGTGTCTGAAACAGAAGGCGAGAAACAGAGGGGCTGAAATAGAGGGCGAGAAACAGAGGGGCAGAAACAGAGGGCGAGAAACAGAGGGGCTGAAACAAAGGGGCTGAAACAGAGGGCAAGAAACAGCGGGGCTGAAACAGAGGGCGAGAAACAGAGGGGCTGAAACAGAGGGGCTGAAACAGAGGGGCTGTAACAGAGGGCGAGAAACAGAGGGGCTGAAACAAAGGGCGAGAAACAGAGGGGCTGAAACAGAGGGGCAGACACAGAGGGTCTGAAACAGAGGGGCTGAAACAGAGGGCAAGAAACAGAGGGGCTGAAACAGAGGGGCTGAAACAGAGGGGCAGAAACAGAGGGCGAGAAACAGAGGGGCTGAATCAGAGGGGCTGAATCAGAGGGGCTGAAACAGAGGGGCTGAAACAGAGGGCGAGAAACAGAGGGGCTGAATCAGAGGGGCTGAATCAGAGGGGCTGAAACAGAGGGCGAGAAACTAAGGGACTGAATCAGAGGGGCTGAAACAGAGGGGCTGAAACAGAGGGGCTGAAACAGACGGGCTGAAACAGAGAGCCTGAAACAGAGGGGCTGAAACAGAGGGGCTGAAATAGAGGGGCTGAAACAGAGGGGCTGAATCAGAGGGGCTGAAACAGAGGGGCTGAATCAGAGGGGCTGAAACAGAGGGGCTGAAACAGAGGGCGAGAAACAGAGGGGCTGAAACAGAGGGCGAGAAACAGAGGGGCTGAAACAGAGGGCAAGAAACAGAGGGGCTGAAACAGAGGGCGAGAAACAGAGGGGCTGAAACAGAGGGGCTGAAACAGAGGGGCTGAAACAGAGGGCGAGAAACAGAGGGGCTGAAACAGAGGGCGAGAAACAGAGGGGCTGAAACAGAGGGCGAGAAACAGAGGGCGAGAAACAGAGGGACTGAAACAGAGGGTCTGAAACAGAGTGGCTGAAACAGAGGGCGAGAAACAGACGGGCAGAAACAGAGGGCGAGAAACAGAGGGACTGAAACAAAGGGGCTGAAACAGAGAGCGCGAAACAGGGGGACTGAAACAGAGGGCGAGAAACAGAGGGGCTGAAACAGAGGGTGAGAAACAGAGGGGCTGAAACAGAGGGCGAGAAACAGAGGGGCTGAAACAGAGGGCAAGAAACAGAGGGGCTGAAACAGCGTGACTGAAACAGAGGGCGAGAAACAGAGGGGCTGAATCAGACGGGCTGAATCAGATGGGCTGAAACAGAGGGGCTGAAACAGAGGGCGAGAAACAGAGGGGCTGAGACAGAGGGCGAGAAACAGAGGGCGAGAAACAGAGGGGCTGAAAAAGAGGGGCTGAAACAAAGGGGCTGAAACAAAGCGCCTGATACAGAGGGCGAGAAACAGAGGGGCTGAAACAGAGGGTGAGAAACAGAGGGGCTGAAACAGAGGGGCTGAAACAGAGGGGCTGAAACAGTGGGGCTGAAACAGAGGGCGAGAAACAGAGAGGCTGAAACACAGGGCGAGAAACAGAGGGGCTGAAACAGAGGGCGAGAAACAGAGGGGCTGAAACAGAGGGACTGAAACAGAGGGGCTGAAACAGAGGGGCTGAAACAGAGGGCGAGAAACAGAGTGGCTGAAACAGAGGGCGAGAAACAGAGTGGCTGAAACAGAGGGTAAGAAACAGAGGGGCTGAAACAGAGGTCGAGAAACAGAGGGGCTGAAACAGAGGGGCTGAAACAGAGGGGCGGAAACAGAGGGGCTGAAACAGAGAGCGACAAACAGAGGGGCTGAAACAGAGGGCCAGAAACAAAGCGGCTGAAACAGAGGGCGAGAAACAGAGTGGCTGAAACAAAGGGGCTGAAACAGTGGTGCTAAAGTAGAGGGGCTGAAACAGAGGGCGAGAAATAGAGGGGCTGAAACAGAGGGCGAGAAACAGAGGGGCTGAAACAGAGGGCGAGAAACAGAGGGGCTGAAACAGAGGGGCTGAAACAGAGGGGCTGAAACAGAGGGCGAGAAACAGAGGGGCTGAAACAGAGGGCGAGAAACAGAGGGGCTGAAACAGAGGGCGAGAATCAGAGGGGCTGAAACAGAGGGCGAGAAACAGAGGGGCTGAAACAGAGGGGCTGAAACAGAGGGGCTGAAACAGAGGGCGAGAAACAGAGGGGCTGAAACAGAGGGCGAGAAACAGAGGGGCTGAATCAGAGGGGCGGAAACAGAGGGCGAGATACAGAGGGGCTGAAACAGAGGTGCTGAAACAGAGGGGCTGAAACAGGGGGGCTGAAACAGAGGGCGAGAAACAGAGGGGCTGAAACAGAGGGCGAGAAACAGAGGGGCTGAAAGAGAGGGCGAGAAACAGAGGGCGAGAAACAGAGGGACTGAAACAGAGGGTCTGAAACAGAGGGGCTGAAACAGAGGGCGAGAAACAGACGGGCAGAAACAGAGGGC
This sequence comes from Chiloscyllium punctatum, assembly GCF_047496795.1. Taxonomy (NCBI): domain Eukaryota; kingdom Metazoa; phylum Chordata; class Chondrichthyes; order Orectolobiformes; family Hemiscylliidae; genus Chiloscyllium; species Chiloscyllium punctatum. Next base: position 1,142,916 of record NW_027309807.1, on the reverse strand, counting down.
GAGAAACAGAGTGACTGAAACAAAGGGGCTGAAACAGAGAGCGCGAAACAGAGGGACTGAAACAGAGGGCGAGAAACAGAGGGGCTGAAACAGAGGGCGAGAAACAGAGGGGCTGAAACAGAGGGCGAGAAACAGAGGGGCTGAAACAGAGGGCAAGAAGCAGAGGGGCTGAATCAGTGTGGCTGAAACAGAGGGCGAGAAACAGAGGGGCTGAATCGGATGGGCTGAATCAGATTGGCTGAAACAGAGGGGCTGAAACAGAGGGCGAGAAACATAGGGGCTGAAAAAGAGGGGCTGAAACAAAGGGGCTGAAACAAAGCGCCTGATACAGAGGGCGAGAAACAGAGGGGCTGAAACAGAGGTGCTGAAACAGAGGGGCTGAAACAGAGGGCGAGAAACAGAGGGGCTGAAACAGAGGGCGAGAAACAGAGAGGCTGAAACAGAGGGCGAGAAACAGAGGGCGAGAAACAGAGGGACTGAAACAGAGGGTCTGAAACAGAGTGGCTGAAACAGAGGGCGAGAAACAGACGGGCAGAAACAGAGGGCGAGAAACAGAGGGACTGAAACAAAGGGGCTGAAACAGAGAGCGCGAAACAGGGGGACTGAAACAGAGGGCGAGAAACAGAGGGGCTGAAACAGAGGGTGAGAAACAGAGGGGCTGAAACAGAGGGCGAGAAACAGAGGGGCTGAAACAGAGGGCAAGAAACAGAGGGGCTGAAACAGCGTGACTGAAACAGAGGGCGAGAAACAGAGGGGCTGAATCAGACGGGCTGAATCAGATGGGCTGAAACAGAGGGGCTGAAACAGAGGGCGAGAAACAGAGGGGCTGAGACAGAGGGCGAGAAACAGAGGGCGAGAAACAGAGGGGCTGAAAAAGAGGGGCTGAAACAAAGGGGCTGAAACAAAGCGCCTGATACAGAGGGCGAGAAACAGAGGGGCTGAAACAGAGGGCGAGAAACAGAGGGGCTGAAACAGAGGGGCTGAAACAGAGGGGCTGAAACAGTGGGGCTGAAACAGAGGGCGAGAAACAGAGAGGCTGGAACACAGGGCGAGAAACAGAGGGGCTGAAACAGAGGGCGAGAAACAGAGGGGCTGAAACGGAGGGACTGAAACAGAGGGGCTGAAACAGAGGAGCTGAAACAGAGGGCGAGAAACAGAGTGGCTGAAACAGAGGGCGAGAAACAGAGTGGCTGAAACAGAGGGTAAGAAACAGAGGGGCTGAAACAGAGGTCGAGAAACAGAGGGGCTGAAACAGAGGGGCTGAAACAGAGGGGCGGAAACAGAGGGGCTGAAACAGAGAGCGACAAACAGAGGGGCTGAAACAGAGGGCCAGAAACAAAGCGGCTGAAACAGAGGGCGAGAAACAGAGTGGCTGAAACAAAGGGGCTGAAACAGTGGTGCTAAAGTAGAGGGGCTGAAACAGAGGGCGAGAAATAGAGGGGCTGAAACAGAGGGTGAGAAACAGAGGGGCTGAAACAGAGGGCGAGAAACAGAGGGGCTGAAACAGAGGGGCTGAAACAGAGGGGCTGAAACAGAGGGCGAGAAACAGAGGGGCTGAAACAGAGGGCGAGAAACAGAGGGGCTGAAACAGAGGGCGAGAATCAGAGGGGCTGAAACAGAGGGCGAGAAACAGAGGGGCTGAAACAGAGGGGCTGAAACAGAGGGGCTGAAACAGAGGGCGAGAAACAGAGAGGCTGAAACAGAGGGCGAGAAACAGAGGGGCTGAAACAGAGGGCGAGAAACAGAGGGGCTGAAACAGAGGGGCTGAAACAGAGGGGCTGAAACAGAGGGCGAGAAACAGAGGGGCGGAAACTAAGGGCGAGAAACAGAGGGGCTGAATCAGAGGGGCTGAAACAGAGGGCGAGAAACAGAGGGGCTGAAACAGAGGGCGAGAAAGAGAGGGGCTGAAACAGAGGTGCTGATACAGAGGGTGAGAAACAGAGGGGCTGAAACAGAGGGCGAGAAACAGAGGGGCTGAAACAGAGGGGCTGAAACAGAGGGTCTGAATAAGAGGGGCTGAAACAGAGGGGCTGAATCGGAGGGGCTGAAACAGAGGGGCTGAAACAGTTGGCAAGAAACAGAGGGGCTGAAACAGAGGGGCTGAAACAGAGGGGCAGAAACAGAGGGCGAGAAACAGAGGGGCTGAATCAGAGGGACTGAATCAGAGGGGCTGAAACAGAGGGGCTGAAACAGAGGGCGAGAAACCGGGAGAACAGAGGGGCTGAATCAGAGGGGCTGAATCAGAGGGGCTGAATCAGAGGGGCTGAAACAGAGGGCGAGAAACAGAGGCGCTGAAACAGAGGGGCTGAATCAGAGGGGCTGAAACAGAGAGGCTGAAACAGAGGGCGAGAAACAGAGGGGCTGAAACAGAGGGTGAGAAACAGAGGGGCTGAAACAGAGGTGCTGAAACAGAGCGGCTGAAACAGAGGGCGAGAAACAGAGGGGCGGAAACTAAGGGCGAGAAACAGAGGGGCTGAAACAGAGGGCGAGAAACAGAGGGGCTGAATCACAGGGGCTGAAATAGAGGGTCTGAAACAGAGGGGCTGAATCAGAGGGGCTGAAACAGAGGGGCTGAATCAGAGGGGCTGAAACAGAGGGCGAGAAACAGAGGCGCTGAAACAGAGGGGCTGAATCAGAGGGGCTGAAACAGAGAGGCTGAAACAGAGGGCGAGAAACAGAGGGGCTGAAACAGAGGGGCTGAAACAGAGGCGCTGAAACAGAGGGCGAGAAACAGAGGGGCGGAAACTAAGGGCGAGAAACAGAGGGGCTGAAACAGAGGGCGAGAAACAGAGGGGCTGAATCAGAGGGGCTGAAACAGAGGGCGAGAAACAGAGGGGCTGAAACAGAGGGCGAGAAACAGAGGGGCTGAAACAGAGGTGCTGATACAGAGGGTGAGAAACAGAGGGGCTGAAACAGAGGGCGAGAAACAGAGGGGCTGAAACAGAGGGGCTGAATCAGAGCGGCTGAAACAGAGGGCGAGAAACAGAGGGGCTGAAACAGAGGGCGAGAAATAGAGGAGCAGAAACAGAGGGCGAGAAACAGAGGGGCTGAAACAGAGAGTGCGAAACCGAGGGGCTGAAACAGAGGGCGAGAAACAGAAGGGCTGAAACAGAGGGCGAGAAACAGAGGGGCTGAAACAGAGGGCAAGAAACAGAGGGGCTGAAACCGAGTGGCTGAAACAGAAGGGCTGAAACAGAGGGGCTGAAACAGAGGGCGAGAAACAGAGGGGCTGAATCAGAGGGGCTGAATCAGAGGGGCTTTAACAGAGTGGCTGAATCAGAGTGTCTGAAACAGAAGGCGAGAAACAGAGGGGCTGAAATAGAGGGCGAGAAACAGAGGGGCAGAAACAGAGGGCGAGAAACAGAGGGGCTGAAACAAAGGGGCTGAAACAGAGGGCAAGAAACAGCGGGGCTGAAACAGAGGGCGAGAAACAGAGGGGCTGAAACAGAGGGGCTGAAACAGAGGGGCTGTAACAGAGGGCGAGAAACAGAGGGGCTGAAACAAAGGGCGAGAAACAGAGGGGCTGAAACAGAGGGGCAGACACAGAGGGTCTGAAACAGAGGGGCTGAAACAGAGGGCAAGAAACAGAGGGGCTGAAACAGAGGGGCTGAAACAGAGGGGCAGAAACAGAGGGCGAGAAACAGAGGGGCTGAATCAGAGGGGCTGAATCAGAGGGGCTGAAACAGAGGGGCTGAAACAGAGGGCGAGAAACAGAGGGGCTGAATCAGAGGGGCTGAATCAGAGGGGCTGAAACAGAGGGCGAGAAACTAAGGGACTGAATCAGAGGGGCTGAAACAGAGGGGCTGAAACAGAGGGGCTGAAACAGACGGGCTGAAACAGAGAGCCTGAAACAGAGGGGCTGAAACAGAGGGGCTGAAATAGAGGGGCTGAAACAGAGGGGCTGAATCAGAGGGGCTGAAACAGAGGGGCTGAATCAGAGGGGCTGAAACAGAGGGGCTGAAACAGAGGGCGAGAAACAGAGGGGCTGAAACAGAGGGCGAGAAACAGAGGGGCTGAAACAGAGGGCAAGAAACAGAGGGGCTGAAACAGAGGGCGAGAAACAGAGGGGCTGAAACAGAGGGGCTGAAACAGAGGGGCTGAAACAGAGGGCGAGAAACAGAGGGGCTGAAACAGAGGGCGAGAAACAGAGGGGCTGAAACAGAGGGCGAGAAACAGAGGGCGAGAAACAGAGGGACTGAAACAGAGGGTCTGAAACAGAGTGGCTGAAACAGAGGGCGAGAAACAGACGGGCAGAAACAGAGGGCGAGAAACAGAGGGACTGAAACAAAGGGGCTGAAACAGAGAGCGCGAAACAGGGGGACTGAAACAGAGGGCGAGAAACAGAGGGGCTGAAACAGAGGGTGAGAAACAGAGGGGCTGAAACAGAGGGCGAGAAACAGAGGGGCTGAAACAGAGGGCAAGAAACAGAGGGGCTGAAACAGCGTGACTGAAACAGAGGGCGAGAAACAGAGGGGCTGAATCAGACGGGCTGAATCAGATGGGCTGAAACAGAGGGGCTGAAACAGAGGGCGAGAAACAGAGGGGCTGAGACAGAGGGCGAGAAACAGAGGGCGAGAAACAGAGGGGCTGAAAAAGAGGGGCTGAAACAAAGGGGCTGAAACAAAGCGCCTGATACAGAGGGCGAGAAACAGAGGGGCTGAAACAGAGGGTGAGAAACAGAGGGGCTGAAACAGAGGGGCTGAAACAGAGGGGCTGAAACAGTGGGGCTGAAACAGAGGGCGAGAAACAGAGAGGCTGAAACACAGGGCGAGAAACAGAGGGGCTGAAACAGAGGGCGAGAAACAGAGGGGCTGAAACAGAGGGACTGAAACAGAGGGGCTGAAACAGAGGGGCTGAAACAGAGGGCGAGAAACAGAGTGGCTGAAACAGAGGGCGAGGAACAGAGTGGCTGAAACAGAGGGTAAGAAACAGAGGGGCTGAAACAGAGGTCGAGAAACAGAGGGGCTGAAACAGAGGGGCTGAAACAGAGGGGCGGAAACAGAGGGGCTGAAACAGAGAGCGACAAACAGAGGGGCTGAAACAGAGGGCCAGAAACAAAGCGGCTGAAACAGAGGGCGAGAAACAGAGTGGCTGAAACAAAGGGGCTGAAACAGTGGTGCTAAAGTAGAGGGGCTGAAACAGAGGGCGAGAAATAGAGGGGCTGAAACAGAGGGCGAGAAACAGAGGGGCTGAAACAGAGGGCGAGAAACAGAGGGGCTGAAACAGAGGGGCTGAAACAGAGGGGCTGAAACAGAGGGCGAGAAACAGAGGGGCTGAAACAGAGGGCGAGAAACAGAGGGGCTGAAACAGAGGGCGAGAATCAGAGGGGCTGAAACAGAGGGCGAGAAACAGAGGGGCTGAAACAGAGGGGCTGAAACAGAGGGGCTGAAACAGAGGGCGAGAAACAGAGGGGCTGAAACAGAGGGCGAGAAACAGAGGGGCTGAATCAGAGGGGCGGAAACAGAGGGCGAGATACAGAGGGGCTGAAACAGAGGTGCTGAAACAGAGGGGCTGAAACAGGGGGGCTGAAACAGAGGGCGAGAAACAGAGGGGCTGAAACAGAGGGCGAGAAACAGAGGGGCTGAAAGAGAGGGCGAGAAACAGAGGGCGAGAAACAGAGGGACTGAAACAGAGGGTCTGAAACAGAGGGGCTGAAACAGAGGGCGAGAAACAGACGGGCAGAAACAGAGGGCGAGAAACAGAGTGACTGAAACAAAGGGGCTGAAACAGAGAGCGCGAAACAGAGGGACTGAAACAGAGGGCGAGAAACAGAGGGGCTGAAACAGAGGGCGAGAAACAGAGGGGCTGAAACAGAGGGCGAGAAACAGAGGGGCTGAAACAGAGGGCAAGAAGCAGAGGGGCTGAATCAGTGTGGCTGAAACAGAGGGCGAGAAACAGAGGGGCTGAATCGGACGGGCTGAATCAGATTGGCTGAAACAGAGGGGCTGAAACAGAGGGCGAGAAACATAGGGGCTGAAAAAGAGGGGCTGAAACAAAGGGGCTGAAACAAAGCGCCTGATACAGAGGGCGAGAAACAGAGGGGCTGAAACAGAGGTGCTGAAACAGAGGGGCTGAAACAGAGGGCGAGAAACAGAGGGGCTGAAACAGAGGGCGAGAAACAGAGAGGCTGAAACAGAGGGCGAGAAACAGAGGGCGAGAAACAGAGGGACTGAAACAGAGGGTCTGAAACAGAGTGGCTGAAACAGAGGGCGAGAAACAGACGGGCAGAAACAGAGGGCGAGAAACAGAGGGACTGAAACAAAGGGGCTGAAACAGAGAGCGCGAAACAGGGGGACTGAAACAGAGGGCGAGAAACAGAGGGGCTGAAACAGAGGGTGAGAAACAGAGGGGCTGAAACAGAGGGCGAGAAACAGAGGGGCTGAAACAGAGGGCAAGAAACAGAGGGGCTGAAACAGCGTGACTGAAACAGAGGGCGAGAAACAGAGGGGCTGAATCAGACGGGCTGAATCAGATGGGCTGAAACAGAGGGGCTGAAACAGAGGGCGAGAAACAGAGGGGCTGAGACAGAGGGCGAGAAACAGAGGGCGAGAAACAGAGGGGCTGAAAAAGAGGGGCTGAAACAAAGGGGCTGAAACAAAGCGCCTGATACAGAGGGCGAGAAACAGAGGGGCTGAAACAGAGGGCGAGAAACAGAGGGGCTGAAACAGAGGGGCTGAAACAGAGGGGCTGAAACAGTGGGGCTGAAACAGAGGGCGAGAAACAGAGAGGCTGGAACACAGGGCGAGAAACAGAGGGGCTGAAACAGAGGGCGAGAAACAGAGGGGCTGAAACGGAGGGACTGAAACAGAGGGGCTGAAACAGAGGAGCTGAAACAGAGGGCGAGAAACAGAGTGGCTGAAACAGAGGGCGAGAAACAGAGTGGCTGAAACAGAGGGTAAGAAACAGAGGGGCTGAAACAGAGGTCGAGAAACAGAGGGGCTGAAACAGAGGGGCTGAAACAGAGGGGCGGAAACAGAGGGGCTGAAACAGAGAGCGACAAACAGAGGGGCTGAAACAGAGGGCCAGAAACAAAGCGGCTGAAACAGAGGGCGAGAAACAGAGTGGCTGAAACAAAGGGGCTGAAACAGTGGTGCTAAAGTAGAGGGGCTGAAACAGAGGGCGAGAAATAGAGGGGCTGAAACAGAGGGTGAGAAACAGAGGGGCTGAAACAGAGGGCGAGAAACAGAGGGGCTGAAACAGAGGGGCTGAAACAGAGGGGCTGAAACAGAGGGCGAGAAACAGAGGGGCTGAAACAGAGGGCGAGAATCAGAGGGGCTGAAACAGAGGGCGAGAAACAGAGGGGCTGAAACAGAGGGGCTGAAACAGAGGGGCTGAAACAGAGGGCGAGAAACAGAGGGGCTGAAACAGAGGGCGAGAAACAGAGGGGCTGAATCAGAGGGGCGGAAACAGAGGGCAAGATACAGAGGGGCTGAAACAGAGGTGCTGAAACAGAGGGGCTGAAACAGGGGGGCTGAAACAGAGGGCGAGAAACAGAGGGGCTGAAACAGAGGGCGAGAAACAGAGGGGCTGAAAGAGAGGGCGAGAAACAGAGGGCGAGAAACAGAGGGACTGAAACAGAGGGTCTGAAACAGAGGGGCTGAAACAGAGGGCGAGAAACAGACGGGCAGAAACACAGGGCGAGAAACAGAGTGACTGAAACAAAGGGGCTGAAACAGAGAGCGCGAAACAGAGGGACTGAAACAGAGGGCGAGAAACAGAGGGGCTGAAACAGAGGGCGAGAAACAGAGGGGCTGAAACAGAGGGCGAGAAACAGAGGGGCTGAAACAGAGGGCAAGAAGCAGAGGGGCTGAATCAGTGTGGCTGAAACAGAGGGGCTGAATCGGTCGGGCTGAATCAGATTGGCTGAAACAGAGGGGCTGAAACAGAGGGCGAGAAACATAGGGGCTGAAAAAGAGGGGCTGAAACAAAGGGGCTGAAACAAAGCGCCTGATACAGAGGGCGAGAAACAGAGGGGCTGAAACAGAGGGGCTGAAACAGAGAGTGCGAAACCGAGGGGCTGAAACAGAGGGCGAGAAACAGAGGGGCTGAAACAGAGTGCGAGAAACAGAGGGGCTGAAACAGAGGGCAAGAAACAGAGGGGCTGAAACCGAGTGGCTGAAACAGAAGGGCTGAAACAGAGGGGCTGAAACAGAGGGCGAGAAACAGAGGGGCTGAATCAGAGGGGCTGAATCAGAGGGGCTGAAACAGAGGGGCTGAATCAGAGGGTCTGAAACAGAAGGCGAGAAACAGAGGGGCTGAAACAGAGGGCGAGAAACAGAGGGGCAGAAACAGAGGGCGAGAAACAGAGGGGCTGAAACAAAGGGGCTGAAACAGCGGGCAAGAAACAGAGGGGCTGAAACAGAGGGCGAGAAACAGAGGGGCTGAAACAGAGGGGCTGAAACAGAGGGGCTGAAACAGAGGGCAAGAAACAGAGGGGCTGAAACAAAGGGCGAGAAACAGAGGGGCTGAAACAGAGGGGCAGAAACAGAGGGGCTGAAACAGAGGGGCTGAATCGGAGGGGCTGAAACAGAGGGTCTGAAACAGAGGGGCTGAAACAGACGGCAAGAAACAGAGGGGCTGAAACAGAGGGGCTGAAACAGAGGGGCAGAAACAGAGGGCGAGAAACAGAGGGGCTGAATCAGAGGGGCTGAATCAGAGGGGCTGAAACAGAGGGGCTGAAACAGAGGGCGAGAAACAGAGGGGCTGAATCAGAGGGGCTGAATCAGAGGGGCTGAAACAGAGGGGCTGAAACAGAGGGCGAGAAACTAAGGGTCTGAATCAGAGGGGCTGAAACAGAGTGGCTGAAACAGAGGGGCTGAAACAGACAGGCTGAAACAGAGAGCCTGAAACAGAGGGGCTGAAACAGAGGGGCTGAAATAGAGGGGCTGAAACAGAGGGGCTGAAACAGAGGGGCAGAAACAGAGGGGCTGAAACAGAGGGGCTGAATCGGAGGGGCTGAAACAGAGGGTCTGAAACAGAGGGGCTGAAACAGAGGGCAAGAAACAGAGGGGCTGAAACAGAGGGGCTGAAACAGAGGGGCAGAAACAGAGGGCGAGAAACAGAGGGGCTGAATCAGAGGGGCTGAATCAGAGGGGCTGAAACAGAGGGGCTGAAACAGAGGGCGAGAAACAGAGGCGCTGAAACAGAGGGGCTGAATCAGAGGGGCTGAATCAGAGGGGCTGAAACAGAGGGCGAGAAACAGAGGGGCTGAAACAGAGGGCGAGAAAGAGAGGGGCTGAAACAGAGGTGCTGATACAGAGGGTGAGAAACAGAGGGGCTGAAACAGAGGGCGAGAAACAGAGGGGCTGAAACAGAGGGGCTGAAACAGAGGGGCTGAATAAGAGGGGCTGAAACAGAGGGGCTGAATCGGAGGGGCTGAAACAGAGGGGCAGAAACAGAGGGGCTGAAACAGAGGGCAAGAAACAGAGGGGCTGAAACAGAGGGCGAGAAACAGAGGAGCAGAAACAGAGGGCGAGAAACAGAGGGGCTGAATCAGAGAGGCTGAATCAGAGGGGCTGAAACAGAGGGGCTGAAACAGAGGGGCTGAAACAGAGGGCAAGAAACAGAGGGGCTGATTCAGAGGGGCTGTAACAGAGGGGCTGAAACAGAGGGGCTGAAACAGAGGGCGAGAAACAGAGGTGCTGAAACAAAGGGCGAGAAACAGAGGGGCTGAAACAGAGGGGCAGAAACAGAGGGGCTGAAACAGAGGGGCTGAATCGGAGGGGCTGAAACAGAGGGTCTGAAACAGAGGGGCTGAAACAGAGGGCAAGAAACAGAGGGGCTGAAACAGAGGGGCTGAAACAGAGGGGCAGAAACAGAGGGCGAGAAACAGAGGGGCTGAATCAGAGGGGCTGAATCAGAGGGGTTGAAACAGAGGGGCTGAAACAGAGGGCGAGAAACAGAGGGGCTGAATCAGAGGGGCTGAATCAGAGGGGCTGAAACAGAGGGGCTGAAACAGAGGGCGAGAAACTAAGGGACTGAATCAGAGGGGCTGAAACATAAGGGCTGAAACAGAGGGGCTGAAACAGACGGGCTGAAACAGAGAGCCTGAAACAGAGGCGCTGAAACAGAGGGGCTGAAATAGAGGGGCTGAAACAGAGGGGCTGAATCAGAGGGGCTGAAACAGAGGGGCTGAATAAGAGGGGCTGAAACAGAGGGGTTGAATCGGAGGGGCTGAAACAGAGGGGCTGAAACAGAGGGGCTGAAACAGAGGGGCAGAAACAGAGGGCGAGAAACAGAGGGGCTGAATGAGAGGGGCTGAATCAGAGGGGCTGAAACAGAGGGGCTGAAACAGAGGGCGAGAAACAGAGGGGCTGAATCAGAGGGGCTGAATCAGAGGGGCTGAATCAGAGGGGCTGAAACAGAGGGCGAGAAACAGAGGCGCTGAAACAGAGGGGCTGAATCAGAGGGGCTGAATCAGAGGGGCTGAAACAGAGGGGCTGAAACAGAGGGCGAGAAACTAAGGGACTGAATCAGAGGGGCTGAAACATAGGCGCTGAAACAGAGGGGCTGAAACAGACGGGCTGAAACAGAGAGCCTGAAACAGAGGGGCTGAAATAGAGGGGCTGAAATAGAGGGGCTGAAACAGAGGGGCTGAATCAGAGGGGCTGAAACAGAGGGGCTGAATAAGAGGGGCTGAAACAGAGGGGCTGAATCGGAGGGGCTGAAACAGAGGGGCTGAAACAGAGGGGCTGAAACAGAGGGGCAGAAACTGAGGGCGAGAAACAGAGGGGCTGAATGAGAGGGGCTGAATCAGAGGGGCTGAAACAGAGGGGCTGAAACAGAGGGCGAGAAACAGAGGGGCTGAATCAGAGGGGCTGAATCAGAGGGGCTGAATCAGAGGGGCTGAAACAGAGGGCGAAAAACAGAGGCGCTGAAACAGAGGGGCTGAATCAGAGGGGCTGAAACAGAGAGGCTGAAACAGAGGGCGAGAAACAGAGGGGCTGAAACAGAGGGCGAGAAACAGAGGGGCTGAAACAGAGGGGCTGAAACAGAGGGCGAGAAACAGAGGGGCGGAAACTAAGGGCGAAAAACAGAGGGGCTGAAACAGAGGGCGAGAAACAGAGGGGCTGAATCAGAGGGGCTGAAATAGAGGGTCTGAAACAGAGGGGCTGAATCAGACGGGCTGAAACAGGGGGGCTGAATCAGAGGGGCTGAAACAGAGGGCGAGAAACAGAGGCGCTGAAACAGAGGGGCTGAATCAGAGGGGCTGAAACAGAGAGGCTGAAACAGAGGGCGAGAAACAGATGGGCTGAAACAGAGGGCGAGAAACAGAGGGGCTGAAACAGAGGGCGAGAAACAGAGGAGCAGAAACAGAGGGCGAGAAACAGAGGGGCTGAATCAGAGGGGCTGAATCAGAGGGGCTGAATCAGAGGGGCTGAAACAGAGGGCGAGAAACAGAGGGGCTGAAACAGAGGGCGAGAAACAGAGGAGCAGAAACCGAGGGCGAGAAACAGAGGGGCTGAATCAGAGGGGCTGAATCAGAGGGGCTGAATCAGAGGGGCTGAAACAGAGGGCGAGAAACAGAGGCGCTGAAACAGAGGGGCTGTATCAGAGGGGCTGAAACAGAGAGGCTGAAACAGAGGGCGAGAAACAGAGGGGCTGAAACAGAGGGGCTAAAACAGAGGGGCTGAATCAGAGGGGCTGAAACAGAGGGGCTGAATCAGAGGGGCTGAAACAGAGGGGCTGAAACAGAGGGCGAGAAACAGAGGGGCTGAAACAGAGGGCGAGAAACAGAGGGGCTGAAACAGCGGGCAAGAAACAGAGGGGCTGAAACAGAGGGCGAGAAACAGAGGGGCTGAAACAGAGGGGCTGAAACAGAGGGGCTGAAACAGAGGGCGAGAAACAGAGGGGCTGAAACAGAGGGCGAGAAACAGATGGGCTGAAACAGAGGGCGAGAAACAGAGGGCGAGAAACAGAGGGACTGAAACAGAGGGTCTGAAACAGAGTGGCTGAAACAGAGGGCGAGAAACAGACGGGCAGAAACAGAGGGCGAGAAACAGAGGGACTGAAACAAAGGGGCTGAAACAGAGAGCGCGAAACAGGGGGACTGAAACAGAGGGCGAGAAACAGAGGGGCTGAAACAGAGGGCGAGAAACAGAGGGGCTGAAACAGAGGGCGAGAAACAGAGGGGTGAAACAAAGGGGCTGAAACAGTGGGGCTAAAACAGAGGGGCTGAAACAGAGGGCGAGAAATAGAGGGGCTGAAACAGAGGGCGAGAAACAGAGGGGCTGAAACAGAGGGTGAGAAACAGAGGGGCTGAAACAGAGGGCGAGAAATAGAGGGGCTGAAACAGAGGGCGAGAAACAGAGGGGCTGAAACAGAGGGCGAGAAACAGAGGGGCTGAAACAGAAGGCAAGAAACAGAGGGGCTGAAACAGAGGGGCTGAAACAGAGGGCGAGAAACAGAGGGGCTGAAACAGAGGGGCTGACACAGAGGGGCTGAAACAGAGGAGCTGAAACAGAGGGCGAGAAACAGAGGGGCTGAAACAGAGGGCGAGAAACAGAGGGACTGAAACAGAGGGTCTGAAACAGAGTGGCTGAAACAGAGGGCGAGAAACAGACGGGCAGAAACAGAGGGCGAGAAACAGAGGGACTGAAACAAAGGGGCTGAAACAGAGAGCGCGAAACAGGGGGACTGAAACAGAGGGCGAGAAACAGAGGGGCTGAAACAGAGGGCGAGAAACAGAGGGGCTGAATCAGAGGGGCTGAAACAGAGGGCGAGAAACAGAGGGGCTGAAACAGAGAGCGAGAAACAGAGGGGCTGAAACAGAGGGGCTGAAACGGAGGGTGAGAAACAGAGGGTCTGAAACAGAGGGCGAGAAACAGAGGGGCTGAAACAGAGGGGCTGAATCAGAGGGGCTGATTCAGAGGGGCTGAAACAGAGGGGCTTAATCAGAGGGGCTGAAACAGAGGGCGAGAAACAAAGGGGATGAAACAGAGGGCGAGAAAAAGAGGGGCAGAAACAGAGGGCGAGAAACAGAGGAGCTGAAACAGAGGGGCTGAAACAGAGAGCGCGAAACAGAGGGGCTGAAACAGATTGCGAGAAACAGAGGGACTGAAACAGAGGTCGAGAAACAGAGGGGCTGAAACAGAGGGCAAGAAACAGAGGGGCTGAAACAGAGTGGCTGAAACAGAAGGGCTGAAACAGAGGGGCTGAAACAGAGGGCGAGAAACAGAGGGGCTGAATCTGAGGGGCTGAAACAGAGGGCGAGAACCAGAGAGGCTGAAACAGAGGGCGAGAAACAGAGTGGCTGAAACAGAGGGCAAGATACAGAGCGGCTGAAACAGAGGGCGAGAAACAGAGGGGTGAAACAAAGGCGCTGAAACAGAGGGGCTGAAACAGTGGGGCTGAAACAGAGAGCGAGAAACAGAGGGGCTGAAACAGAGGGCCAGAAATAGAGGGCGAGAAACAGAGGGACTGAAACAGTGGGGCTGAAACAGAGGGGCTGATACAGAGGGCGAGAAACAGAGCGGCTGAAACAGAGGGCGAGAAACAGAGGGGTTGAAACAAAGGGGCTGAAACAGTGGGGCTAAAACAGAGGGGCTGAAACAGAGGGCCAGAAATAGAGGGGCTGAAACAGAGGGCGAGAAACAAAGGGGCTGAAACAGAGGGCGAGAAACAGAGGGGCTGAAACAGAAGGCGAGAAACAGAGGGGCTGAAACAGAGGGGCTGAAACACAGGGGCTGAAACAGAGGGCGAGAAACAGAGGGGCTGAAACAGAGGGCGAGAAAAAGAGGGGCTGAAACAGAGGGCGAGAAACAGAGGGGCTGAATCAGAGGGGCTGAAACAGAGGGCGAGAAACAGAGGGGCTGAAACAGAGAGCGAGAAACAGAGGGGCTGAAACAGAGGGGCTGAAACAGAGGGTGAGAAACAGAGGGGCTGAAACAGGTGGCGAGAAACAGAGGGGCTGAAACAGAGGGGCTGAAACAGTGGGGCTGAATCAGAGGGCGAGAAACAGAGGGGCTGAACCAGAGGGCGAGAAACAGAGGGGCAGAAACAGAGGGCGAGAAACAGAGGAGCTGAAACAGAGGGGCTGAAACAGAGAGCGCGAAACAGAGGGGCTGAAACAGATGGCGAGAAACAGAGGGACTGAAACAGAGGTCGAGAAACAGAGGCGCTGAAACAGAGGGCAAGAAACAGAGGGGCTGAAACAGAGTGGCTGAAACAGAAGGGCTGAAACAAAGGGGCTGAAACAGAGGGCGAGAAACAGAGGGGCTGAATCAGAGGGGCTGAATCAGAAGGGCTGAAACAGAGGGGCTGAAACAGAGGGGCTGAAACAGAGGGCGAGAAACAGAGGGGCTGAAACAGAGGGCGAGAAACAGAGGGGCTGAAACAGAGGGGCTGAAACAGAGGGGCTGAAACAGAGTGCGAGACACAGAGGGGCTGAAACAGAGGGCGAGAAACAGAGGGGCTGAATCAGAGGCGCTGAAACAGAGGGCGAGAAACAGAGGGGCTGAACCAGAGGGGCTGAAACAGAGGGGCTGAAACAGAGGGGCTGAAACAGAGGGCGAGAAACAGAGAGGCTGAAACAGAGGGCGAGAAACAGAGTGGCTGAAACAGAGGGCAAGAAACAGAGGGGCTGAAACAGAGGGCGAGAAACAGAGGGGCTGAAAGAGAGGTGCTGAAACAGAGGGGCTGAAACAGAGAGCGAGAAACAGAGGGGCTGAAACAGAGGGCCAGAAACAGAGGGCGAGAAACAGAGGGACTGAAACAGTGGGGCTGAAACAGATGGGCTGATACAGAGGGCGAGAAACAGAGCGGCTGAAGCAGAGGGCGAGAAACAGAGGGGCTGAAACAAAGGGGTTGAAACAGTGGGGCTAAAACAGAGGGGCTGAAACAGAGGGCGAGAAATAGAGGGGCTGAAACAGAGGGCGAGAAACAGAGGGGCTAAAACAGAGGGTGAGAAACAGAGGGGCTGAAACAGAGGGCGAGAAATAGAGGGGCTGAAACAGAGGGCGAGAAACAGAGGGGCTGAAACAGAGGGCGAGAAACAGAGGGGCTGAAACAGAAGGCAAGAAACAGAGGGGCTGAAACAGAGGGGCTGAAACAGAGGGCGAGTAACAGAGGGGCTGAAACAGAGGGGCTGACACAGAGGGGCTGAAACAGAGGGGCTGAAACAGAGGGCGAGAAACAGAGGGGCTGAAACAGAGGGCGAGAAACAGAGGGGCTGAAACAGAGGGCGAGAAACAGAGGGGCTGAATCAGAGGGGCTGAAACAGAGGGCGAGAAACAGAGGGGCTGAAACAGAGAGCGAGAAACAGAGGGGCTGAAACAGAGGGGCTGAAACAGAGGGTGAGAAACAGAGGGTCTGAAACAGAGGGCGAGAAACAGAGGGGCTGAAACAGAGGGGCTGAATCAGAGGGGCTGATTCAGAGGGGCTGAAACAGAGGGCGAGAAACAGAGGGGCTGAAACAGAGGGCGAGAAAAAGAGGGGCAGAAACAGAGGGCGAGAAACAGAGGAGCTGAAACAGAGGGGCTGAAACAGAGGGCGAGAAACAGAGGGGCTGAAACAGAGGGCGAGAAAAAGAGGGGCAGAAACAGAGGGCGAGAAACAGAGGAGCTGAAACAGAGGGGCTGAAACAGAGAGCGCGAAACAGAGGGGCTGAAACAGATGGCGAGAAACAGAGGGACTGAAACAGAGGTCGAGAAACAGAGGGTCTGAAACAGAGGGCAAGAAACAGAGGGGCTGAAACAGAGTGGCTGAAACAGAAGGGCTGAAAGAGAGGGGCTGAAACAGTGGGCGAGAAACAGAGGGGCTGAATCAGAGGGGCTGAATCAGAAGGGCTGAAACAGAGGGGCTGAATCAGAGTGGCTGAAACAGAAGGCGAGAAACAGAGGGGCTGAAACAGAGGGCGAGAAACTGAGGGGCAGAAACAGAGTGCGAGAAACAGAGGGGCTGAAACAGAGGGGCTGAAACAGAGGGCGAGAAACAGAGGGGCTGAAACAGAGGGCGAGAAACAGAGGGGCAGAAACTGAGGGCGAGAAACAGAGGGGCTGAAACAGAGGCCGAGAAACAGAGTGGCTGAAATAAAGGGGCTGAAACAGTGGGGCTAAAGTAGAGGGGCTGAAACAGAGGGCGAGAAATAGAGGGGCTGAAACAGAGGGCGAGAAACAGAGGGGCTGAAACAGAGAGCGAGAAACAGAGGGGCTGAAACAGAGGGCGAGAAACAGAGGGGCTGAAACTTAGGGGCTGAAACAGAGGGGCTGAAACAGAGGGCGAGAAACAGAGGGGCTGAAACAGAGGGCGAGAAACAGAGGGGCTGAAACAGAGGGCGAGAATCAGAGGGGCTGAAACAGAGGGGCTGAAACAGAGGGGCTGAAACAGAGGGCGAGATACAGAGGGGCTGAAACAGAGGGCGAGAAACAGAGGGGCTGAATCAGAGGGGCGGAAACAGAGGGCGAGGTACAGAAGGGCTGAAACAGAGGTGCTGAAACAGAGGGGCTGAAACAGAGGGGCTGAAACAGAGGGCGAGAAACAGAGGGGCTGAAACAGAGGGCGAGAAACAGAGGGGCTGAAACAGAGGGCGAGAAACAGAGGGCGAGAAACAGAGGGACTGAAACAGAGGGTCTGAAACAGAGGGGCTGAAACAGAGGGCGAGAAACAGACGGGCAGAAACAGAGGGCGAGAAACAGACGGGCAGAAACAGAGGGCGAGAAACAGAGTGACTGAAACAAAGGGGCTGAAACAGAGAGCGCGAAACAGTGGGGCTGAAACAGAGGGCGAGAAACAGACGGGCAGAAACAGAGGGCGAGAAACAGAGTGACTGAAACAAAGGGGCTGAAACAGAGAGCGCGAAACAGTGGGGCTGAAACAGAGGGCGAGAAACAGAGGGGCTGAAACAGAGGGCGAGAAACAGAGGGGCAGAAACTGAGGGCGAGAAACAGAGGGGCTGAAACAGAGGGCGAGAAACAGAGTGGCTAAAACAAAGGGGCTGAAACAGTGGGACTACAGTAGAGGGGCTGAAACAGAGGGCGAGAAATAGAGGGGCTGAAACAGAGGGCGAGAAACAGAGGGGCTGAAACAGAGGGCGAGAAACAGAGGGGCTGAAACAGAGGGGCTGAAACAGAGGGGCTGAAACAGAGGGCGAGAAACAGAGGGGCTGAAACAGAGGGCGAGAAACAGAGGGCGAGAAACAGAGGGGCGGAAACAGAGGGCGAGGTACAGAGGGGCTGAAACAGAGGTGCTGAAACAGAGGGGCTGAAACAGAGGGGCTGAAACAGAGGGCGAGAAACAGAGGGGCTGAAACAGAGGGCGAGAAACAGAGGGGCTGAAACAGAGGGCGAGAAACAGAGGGCGAGAAACAGAGGGACTGAAACACAGGGTCTGAAACAGAGGGGCTGAAACAGGGGGCGAGAAACAGACGGGCAGAAACAGAGGGCGAGAAACAGAGTGACTGAAACAAAGGGGCTGAAACAGAGAGCGCGAAACAGAGGGACTGAAACAGAGGGCGAGAAACAGAGGGGCTGAAATAGAGGGCGAGAAACAGAGGGGCTGAAACAGAGGGCGAGAAACAGAGGGGCTGAAACAGAGGGCAAGAAACAGAGGGGCTGAATCAGTGTGGCTGAAACAGAGGGCGAGAAACAGAGGGGCTGAATCAGACGGGCTGAATCAGATGGGCTGAAACAGAGGGGCTGAAACAGAGGGCGAGAAACAGAGGGGCAGAAACAGAGGGCGAGAAACAGAGGGCGAGAAACAGAGGGGCTGAAACAGAGGGGCTGAAACAGAGGGCGAGAAACAGAGGGGCTGAAACAGAGGGCGAGAAACAGAGGGGCTGAAACAGAGGGGCTGAAACAGAGGGGCTGAAACAGAGTGCGAGACACAGAGGGGCTGAAACAGAGGGCGAGAAACAGAGGGGCTGAATCAGAGGCGCTGAAACAGAGGGCGAGAAACAGAGGGGCTGAACCAGAGGGGCTGAAACAGAGGGGCTGAAACAGAGGGGCTGAAACAGAGGGCGAGAAACAGAGAGGCTGAAACAGAGGGCGAGAAACAGAGTGGCTGAAACAGAGGGCAAGAAACAGAGGGGCTGAAACAGAGGGCGAGAAACAGAGGGGCTGAAAGAGAGGTGCAGAAACAGAGGGGCTGAAACAGAGAGCGAGAAACAGAGGGGCTGAAACAGAGGGCCAGAAACAGAGGGCGAGAAACAGAGGGACTGAAACAGTGGGGCTGAAACAGATGGGCTGATACAGAGGGTGAGAAACTGAGCGGCTGAAACAGAGGGCGAGAAACAGAGGGGCTGAAACAAAGGGCTTGAAACAGTGGGGCTAAAACAGAGGGGCTGAAACAGAGGGCGAGAAATAGAGGGGCTGAAACAGAGGGCGAGAAACAGAGGGGCTGAAACAGAGGGTGAGAAACAGAGGGGCTGAAACAGAGGGCGAGAAATAGAGGGGCTGAAACAGAGGGCGAGAAACAGAGGGGCTGAAACAGAGGGCGAGAAACAGAGGGGCTGAAACAGAAGGCAAGAAACAGAGGGGCTGAAACAGAGGGGCTGAAACAGAGGGCGAGTAACAGAGGGGCTGAAACAGAGGGGCTGACACAGAGGGGCTGAAACAGAGGGGCTGAAACAGAGGGCGAGAAACAGAGGGGCTGAAACAACGGGCGAGAAACAGAGGGGCTGAAACAGAGGGCGAGAAACTGAGGGGCTGAATCAGAGGGGCTGAAACAGAGGGCGAGAAACAGAGGGGCTGAAACAGAGAGCGAGAAACAGAGGGGCTGAAACAGAGGGGCTGAAACAGAGGGTGAGAAACAGAGGGTCTGAAACAGAGGGCGAGAAACAGAGGGGCTGAAACAGAGGGGCTGAATCAGAGGGGCTGATTCAGAGGGGCTGAAACAGAGGGGCTTAATCAGAGGGGCTGAAACAGAGGGCGAGAAACAGAGGGGCTGAAACAGAGGGCGAGAAAAAGAGGGGCAGAAACAGAGGGCGAGAAACAGAGGAGCTGAAACAGAGGGGCTGAAACAGAGAGCGCAAAACAGAGGGGCTGAAACAGATGGCGAGAAACAGAGGGACTGAAACAGAGGTCGAGAAACAGAGGGTCTGAAACAGAGGGCAAGAAACAGAGGGGCTGAAACAGAGTGGCTGAAACAGAAGGGCTGAAAGAGAGGGGCTGAAACAGTGGGCGAGAAACAGAGGGGCTGAATCAGAGGGGCTGAATCAGAAGGGCTGAAACAGAGGGGCTGAATCAGAGGGGCTGAAACAGAAGGCGAGAAACAGAGGGCCTGAAACAGAGGGCGAGAAACTGAGGGGCAGAAACAGAGTGCGAGAAACAGAGGGGCTGAAACAGAGGGGCTGAAACAGAGGGCGAGAAACAGAGGGGCTGAAACAGAGGGCGAGAAACAGAGGGGCAGAAACTGAGGGCGAGAAACAGAGGGGCTGAAACAGAGGGCGAGAAACAGAGTGGCTGAAATAAAGGGGCTGAAACAGTGGGGCTAAAGTAGAGGGGCTGAAACAGAGGGCGAGAAATAGAGGGGCTGAAACAGAGGGCGAGAAACAGAGGGGCTGAAACAGAGAGCGAGAAACAGAGGGGCTGAAACAGAGGGCGAGAAACAGAGGGGCTGAAACAGAGGGGCTGAAACAGAGGGGCTGAAACAGAGGGCGAGAAACAGAGGGGCTGAAACAGAGGGCGAGAAACAGAGGGGCTGAAACAGAGGGCGAGAATCAGAGGGGCTGAAACAGAGGGGCTGAAACAGAGGGGCTGAAACAGAGGGCGAGATACAGAAGGGCTGAAACAGAGGGCGAGAAACAGAGGGGCTGAATCAGAGGGGCGGAAACAGAGGGCGAGGTACAGAGGGGCTGAAACAGAGGTGATGAAACAGAGGGGCTGAAACAGAGGGGCTGAAACAGAGGGCGAGAAACAGAGGGGCTGAAACAGAGGGCGAGAAACAGAGGGGCTGAAACAGAGGGCGAGAAACAGAGGGCGAGAAACAGAGGGACTGAAACAGAGGGTCTGAAACAGAGGGGCTGAAACAGAGGGCGAGAAACAGACGGGCAGAAACAGAGGGCGAGAAACAGAGTGACTGAAACAAAGGGGCTGAAACAGAGAGCGCGAAACAGTGGGGCTGAAACAGAGGGCGAGAAACAGACGGGCAGAAACAGAATTCGAGAAACAGAGTGACTGAAACAAAGGGGCTGAAACAGAGAGCGCGAAACAGTGGGGCTGAAACAGAGGGCGAGAAACAGAGGGGCAGAAACTGAGGGCGAGAAACAGAGGGGCTGAAACAGAGGGCGAGAAATAGAGGGGCTGAAACAGAGGGCGAGAAACAGAGGGGCTGAAACAGAGGGCGAGAAACAGAGGGGCTGAAACAGAGGGCGAGAAACAGAGGGGCTGAAACAGAGGGGCTGAAACAGAGGGGCTGAAACAGAGGGCGAGAAACAGAGGGGCTGAAACAGAGGGCGAGAAACAGAGGGGCTGAATCAGAGGGGCGGAAACAGAGGGCGAGGTACAGAGGGGCTGAAACAGAGGTGCTGAAACAGAGGGGCTGAAACAGAGGGGCTGAAACAGAGGGCGAGAAACAGAGGGGCTGAAACAGAGGGCGAGAAACAGAGGGGCTGAAACAGAGGGCGAGAAACAGAGGGCGAGAAACAGAGGGACTGAAACACAGGGTCTGAAACAGAGGGGCTGAAACAGGGGGCGAGAAACAGACGGGCAGAAACAGAGGGCGAGAAACAGAGTGACTGAAACAAAGGGGCTGAAACAGAGAGCGCGAAACAGAGGGACTGAAACAGAGGGCGAGAAACAGAGGGGCTGAAACAGAGGGCGAGAAACAGAGGGGCTGAAACAGAGGGCGAGAAACAGAGGGGCTGAAACAGAGGGCAAGAAACAGAGGGGCTGAATCAGTGTGGCTGAAACAGAGGGCGAGAAACAGAGGGGCTGAATCAGACGGGCTGAATCAGATGGGCTGAAACAGAGGGGCTGAAACAGAGGGCGAGAAACAGAGGGGCAGAAACAGAGGGCGAGAAACAGAGGGCGAGAAACAGAGGGGCTGAAAATGAGGGGCTGAAACAAAGGGGCTTAAACAAAGCGCCTGATACAGAGGGCGAGAAACAGAGGGGCTGAAACAGAGGGCGAGAAACAGAGGGGCTGAAACAGAGGGGCTGAAACAGAGGGGCTGAAACAGTGGGGCTGAAACAGAGGGCGAGAAACCGAGAGGCTGAAACACATGGTGAGAAACAGAGGGGCTGAAACAGAGGGCGAGAAACAGAGGGGCTGAAACAGAGGGACTGAAACAGAGGGCGAGAAACAGAGTGGCTGAAACAGAGGGCGAGAAACAGAGTGGCTGAAACAGAGGGCGAGAAACAGAGGGGCTGAAACAGAGGGGCTGAAACAGAGGGGCGGAAACAGAGGGGCTGAAACAGAGAGCGACAAACAGAGGGGCTGAAACAGAGGGCCAGAAACAGAGCGGCTGAAACAGAGGGCGAGAAACAGAGTGGCTGAAACAAAGGGGCTGAAACAGTGGGGCTAAAATAGAGGGGCTGAAACAGAGGGCAAGAAGTGGAGGGGCTGAAACAGAGTGCGAGAAACAGAGGGGCTGAAACAGAGGGCGAGAAACAGAGGGGCTGAAACAGAGGGGCTGAAACAGAGGGCGAGAAACAGAGGGGCTGAAACAGAGGGCGAGAAACAGAGGGGCTGAAACAGAGGGCGAGAAACAGAGGGGCTGAAACAGAGGGGCTGAAACAGAGGGGCTGAAACAGAGGGCGAGAAACAGAGGGGCTGAAACAGAGGGCGAGAAACAGAGGGACTGAATCAGAGGGGCTGAAACAGAGGGCGAGAAACAGAGGGGCTGAAACAGAGGGGCTGAAACAGAGGGGCTGAAACAGAGGGGCTGAAACAGAGGGCGAGAAGTGGAGGGGCTGAAACAGAGTGCGAGAAACAGAGGGGCTGAAACAGAGTGCGAGAAACAGAGGGGCTGAAACAGAGGGGCTGAAACAGAGGGGCTGAAACAGAGGGCGAGAAACAGAGGGGCTGAAACAGAGGGCGAGAAACAGAGGGGCTGAAACAGAGGGCGAGAAACAGAGGGGCTGAAACAGAGGGGCTGAAACAGAGGGGCTGAAACAGAGGGCGAGAAACAGAGGGGCTGAAACAGAGGGCGAGAAACAGAGGGACTGAATCAGAGGGGCTGAAACAGAGGGCGAGAAACAGAGGGGCTGAAACAGAGGGGCTGAAACAGAGGGGCTGAAACAGAGGGGCTGAAACAGAGGGCGAGAACCAGAGAGGCTGAAACAGAGGGCGAGAAACAGAGTGGCTGAAACAGAGGGCAAGATACAGAGGGGCTGAAACAGAGGGCGAGAAACAGAGGGGCTGAAACAGAGGGGCTGAAACAGAGGGGCTGAAACAGAGGGGCTGAAACAGAGAGCGAGAAACAGAGGGGCTGAAACAGAGGGCCAGAAACAGAGGGCGAGAAACAGAGGGACTGAAACAGTGGGGCTGAAACAGAGGGGCTGATACAGAGGGCGAGAAACAGAGGGGCTGAAACAGAGGGCGAGAAACAGAGGGGTTGAAACAAAGGGGCTGAAACAGTGGGGCTAAAACAGAGGGGCTGAAACAGAGGGCGAGACACAGAGGGGCTGAAACAGAGGGCGAGAAACAGAGGGGCTGAAACAGAAGGCGAGAAACAGAGGGGCTGAAACAGAGGGGCTGAAACAGAGGGGCTGAAACAGAGGGCGACAAACAGAGGGGCTGAAACAGAGGGCGAGAAACAGAGGGGCTGAAACAGAGGGGGAGAAACAGAGGGGCTGAATCAGAGAGGCTGAAACAGAGGGCGAGAAACAGAGGGGCTGAAACAGAGAGCGAGAAACAGAGGGGCTGAAACAGAGGGGCGGAAACAGAGGGTGAGAAACAGAGGGGCTGAAACAGGGGGCGAGAAACAGAGGGGCTGAAACAGAGGGGCTGAAACAGTGGGGCTGAATCAGAGGGGCTGATTCAGAGGGTCTGAAACAGAGGGGCTTAATCAGAGGGGCGGAAACAGAGTGGCTGAAACAGAGGGGCTGAACCAGAGGGCGAGAAACAGAGGGGCAGAAACAGAGGGCGAGAAACAGAGGAGCTGAAACAGAGGGGCTGAAACAGAGAGCGCGAAACAGAGGGGCTGAAACAGATGGCGAGAAACAGAGGGACTGAAACAGAGGTCGAGAAACAGAGGGGCTGAAACAGAGGGCAAGAAACAGAGGGGCTGAAACAGAGTGGCTGAAACAGAAGGGCTGAAACAAAGGGGCTGAAACAGAGGGCGAGAAACAGAGGGGCTGAATCAGAGGGGCTGAATCAGAAGGGCTGAAACAGAGGGGCTGAAACAGAGGGGCTGAAACAGAGGGCGAGAAACAGAGGGGCTGAAACAGAGGGCGAGAAACAGAGGGGCTGAAACAGAGGGGCTGAAACAGAGGGGCTGAAACAGAGGGCGAGACACAGAGGGGCTGAAACAGAGGGCGAGAAACAGAGGTGCTGAATCAGAGGGGCTGAAACAGAGGGCGAGAAACAGAGGGGCTGAAACAGAAGGCGAGAAACAGAGAGGCTGAAACAGAGGGCGAGAAACAGAGTGGCTGAAACAGAGGGCAAGAAACAGAGGGGCTGAAACAAAGGGCGAGAAACAGAGGGGCTGAAACAGAGTGCCAGAAACAGAGGGCGAGAAACAGAGGGACTGAAAGAGTGGGGCTGAAACAGAGGGGCTGATACAGAGGGCGAGAAACAGAGCGGCTGAAACAGAGGGCGAGAAACAGAGGGGCTGAAACAAAGGGCTTGAAACAGTGGGGCTAAAACAGAGGGACTGAAACAGAGGGCGAGAAATAGAGGGGCTGAAACAGAGGGCGAGAAACAGAGGGGCTGAAACAGAGGGTGAGAAACAGAGGGCGAGAAATAGAGGAGCTGAAACAGAGGGCGAGAAACAGAGGGGCTGAAACAGAGGGCGAGAAACAGAGGGGCTGAAACAGAAGGCAAGAAACAGCGGGGCTGAAACAGAGGGGCTGAAACAGAGGGGCTGAAACAGAGGGCGAGAAACAGAGGGGCTGAAACAGAGGGCGAGAAACAGAGGGGCTGAAACAGAGGGGCTGAAACAGAGGGGCTGAAACAGAGGGGCTGAAACAGAGGGCGAGAAACAGAGGGGCTGAAACAGAGGGCGAGAAACAGAGCGGCTGAAACAGAGAGCGAGAAACAGAGGGGCTGAAACAGAGGGGCTGAAAAAGAGGGTGAGAAACAGAGGGTCTGAAACAGAGGGCGAGAAACAGAGGGGCTGAAACAGAGGGGCTGAATCAGAGGGGCTGATTCAGAGGGGCTGAAACAGAGGGGCTTAATCAGAGGGGCTGAAACAGAGGGCGAGAAACAGAGGGGCTGAAACAAAGGGTGAGAAACAGAGGGGCAGAAACAGAGGGCGAGAAACAGAGGAGCTGAAACAGAGGGGCTGAAACAGAGAGCGCGAAACAGAGGGGCTGAAACAGATGGCGAGAAACAGAGGGACTGAAACAGAGGTCGAGAAACAGAGGGGCTGAAACAGAGGGCAAGAAACAGAGGGGCTGAAACAGAGTGGCAGAAACAGAAGGGCTGAAAGAGAGGGGCTGAAACAGAGTGCGAGAAACAGAGGGGCTGAATTAGAGGGGCTGAATCAGAAGGGCTGAAACTGAGGGGCTGAATCAGAGGGGCAGAAACAGAGGGCGAGAAACAGAGGGGCTGAAACAGAGGGCGAGAAACAGAGGGGCTGAAACAGAGGGGCTGAAACAGAGGGGCTGAAACAGAGGGCGAGACACAGAGGGGCTGAAACAGAGGGCGAGAAACAGAGGGGCTGAATCAGAGGGGCTGAAACAGAGGGCGAGAAACAGAGGGGCTGAAACAGAAGGCGAGAAACAGAGAGGCTGAAACAGAGGGCGAGAAACAGAGTGGCTGAAACAGAGGGCAAGAAACAGAGGGGCTGAAACAAAGGGCGAGAAACAGAGGGGCTGAAACAGAGTGCCAGAAACAGAGGGCGAGAAACAGAGGGACTGAAACAGTGGGGCTGAAACAGAGGGGCTGATACAGAGGGCGAGAAACAGAGCGGCTGAAACAGAGGGCGAGAAACAGAGGGGCTAAAACAAAGGGGCTGAAACAGTGGGGCTAATACAGAGGGGCTGAAACAGAGGGCGAGAAATAGAGGGGCTGAAACAGAGGGCGAGAAACAGAGGGGCTGAAACAGAGGGTGACAAACAGAGGGCGAGAAATAGAGGGGCTGAAACAGAGGGCGAGAAACAGAGGGGCTGAAACAGAGGGCGAGAAACAGAGGGGCTGAAACAGAAGGCAAGAAACAGCGGGGCTGAAACAGAGGGGCTGAAACAGAGGGGCTGAAACAGAGGGCGAGAAACAGAGGGGCTGAAACAGAGGGCGAGAAACAGAGGGGCTGAAACAGAGGGGCTGAAACAGAGGGGCTGAAACAGAGGGGCTGAAACAGAGGGCGAGAAACAGAGGGGCTGAAACAGAGGGCGAGAAACAGAGGGGCTGAAACAGAGAGCGAGAAACAGAGGGGCTGAAACAGAGGGGCTGAAACAGAGGGTGAGAAACAGAGGGTCTGAAACAGAGGGCGAGAAACAGAGGGGCTGAAACAGAGGGGCTGAAACAGAGGGGCTGAATCAGAGGGGCTGATTCAGAGGGGCTGAAACAGAGGGGCTTAATCAGAGGGGCTGAAACAGAGGGCGAGAAACAGAGGGGCTGAAACAGAGGGTGAGAAACAGAGGGGCAGAAACAGAGGGCGAGAAACAGAGGAGCTGAAACAGAGGGGCTGAAACAGAGAGCGCGAAACAGAGGGGCTAAAACAGATGGCGAGAAACAGAGGGACCGAAACAGAGGTCGAGAAACAGAGGGGCTGAAACAGAGGGCAAGAAACAGAGGGGCTGAAACCGAGTGGCACAAACAGAAGGGCTGAAACAGAGGGGCTGAAACAGAGGGCGAGAAACAGAGGGGCTGAATCAGAGGGGCTGAATCAGAAGGGCTGAAACTGAGGGGCTGAATCAGAGGGGCAGAAACAGAGGGCGAGAAACAGAGGGGCTGAAACAGAGGGCGAGAAACTGAGGGGCGGAAACAAAGTGCGAGAAACAGAGGGGCTGAAACAGAGGTGCTGAAACAGTGGGCGAGAAACAGAGGGGCTGAAACAGAGGGCGAGAAACAGAGGGGCAGAAACTGAGGGCCAGAATCAGAGGGGCTGAAACAGAGGGGCTGAAACAGAGCGGCTGAATCAGAGGGCGAGAAACAAAGGGGCTGAAACAGCGGGCGAGAAACAGAGGGCAAGAAACAGAGGGGCTGAAACAGAGGGGCTGAAACAGACGGGCTGAAACAGAGAGCCT
This sequence comes from Chiloscyllium punctatum, assembly GCF_047496795.1. Classification (NCBI taxonomy): domain Eukaryota; kingdom Metazoa; phylum Chordata; class Chondrichthyes; order Orectolobiformes; family Hemiscylliidae; genus Chiloscyllium; species Chiloscyllium punctatum. The sequence goes on along the minus strand of NW_027309807.1, from coordinate 1,116,629 downwards.
GAAACAGAGGGCGAGAAACAGCGGGGCTGAATCAGAGGAGCTGAATCAGAGGGACTGAAACAGAGGGGCTGAAACAGAGGGCTAGAAACAAAGGGGCTGAAACAGCGGGCGAGAAACAGAGGGCGAGAAACAGAGAGGCTGAAACAGAGGGGCTGAAACAGACGGGCTGAAACAGAGAGCCTGAAACAGAGGGCGAGAAACAGAGGGGCTGAAACAGAGGGCGAAAAACAGAGGGGCTGAAACAGAGGGCGAGAAACAGAGGGTGAGAAACAGAGGGCGAGAAACAGAGTTGCTGAAACAGAGGGGCTGAAACAAAGTGCCTGAAACAGAGGGGCTGAAACAGAGGGGCTGAATCAGAGGGGCTGAAACAGAGTGGCTGAATCAGAGGGGCTGAAACAGAGTGGCTGAAACAGAGGGGCTGAAACAGGGGGGCTGAATCCGAGGGAAAGAAACAGAGAGGCTGAAACAGAGGGCGAGAAACAGAGGGGCTGAAACAGAGGGCAAGAAACAGAGGGGCTGAAACAGAGGGCGAGAAACAGAGGGGCTGAAACAGAGGGGCTGAAACAGAGGGGCTGAAACAGAGGGGCTGAAACAGAGGGCGAGAAACAGAGGGGCTGAATCAGAGGGCGAGATACAGAGGGGCTGAAACAGAGGGCGAGAAACAGAGGGGCTGAAACAGAGGGCGAGAAACAGAGGGGCTGAAACAGAGGGTCTGAAACAGAGGGGCTGAAACAGAGGGCGAGAAACAAAGGGGCTGAAACAGTGGGCGAAAAACAGAGGGGCTGAAACAGAGGGCGAGAAACAGAGAGGCTGAAACAGAGGGGCAGAAACAGAGGGGCTGAAACAGAGGGGCTGAAACAGAGGGCGAGAAACAGCGGGGCTGAATCAGAGGAGCTGAATCAGAGGGACTGAAACGGAGGTGCTGAAACAGAGGGCGAGAAACAAAGGGGCTGAAACAGCGGGCGAGAAACAGAGGGCGAGAAACAGAGGGGCTTAAACAGAGGGCGAGAAATAGAGGGGCTGAAACAGAGGGCGGGAAACAGAGGGGCTGAAACAGAGGGCGAGAAACAGAGGGGCTGAAACAGAGGGTCTGAAACAGAGGGGCTGAAACAGAGGGCGAGAATCAGAGGGGCTGAAACAGATGGCGAGAAACAGAGGGGCTTGAACAGCGGGCGAGAAACAGAGTGGCTGAATCAGAGGGGCTGAAACAGAGGGCGAGAAACACAGGGGCTGAAACAGAGGGCGAGAAACAGAGGCGCTGAAACAGAGGTGCTGAAACAGAGGGTGAGAAACAGAGGGGCTGAAGCAGAGGGCGAGAAACAGAGGGGCTGAAACAGAGGGGCTGAAACAGAGGGGCTGATTCAGAGGGGCTGAAACAGTGGGGCTGAATCAGAGGGGCTGAAACAGAGGGCGAGAAACAGAGGGGCTGAAACAAAGGGGCTGAAACAGTGGGGCTGAAACAGAGGGGCTGAAACAGAGGGCGAGAAATAGAGGGGCTGAAACAGAGGGCGAGAAACAGAGGGGCTGAAACAGAGGGCGAGAAACAGAGGGGCTGAAACAGAGGGTCTGAAACAGAGGGGCTGAAACAGAGGGCGAGAAACAAAGGGGCTGAAACAGTGGGCGAAAAACAGAGGGGCTGAAACAGAGGGCGAGAAACAGAGAGGCTCAAACAGAGGGGCAGAAACAGAGGGGCTGAAACAGAGGGGCTGAAACAGAGGGCGAGAAACAGCGGGGCTGAATCAGAGGAGCTGAATCAGAGGGACTGAAACAGAGGGGCTGAAACAGAGGGCGAGAAACAAAGGGGCTGAAACAGCGGGCGAGAAACAGAGGGCGAGAAACAGAGGGGCTGAAACAGAGGGGCTGAAACAGACGGGCTGAAACAGAGAGCCTGAAACAGAGGGCGAGAAACAGAGGGGCTGAAACAGAGGGCGAAAAACAGAGGGGCTGAAACAGAGGGCGAGAAACAGAGGGGCTGAAACAGAGTGGCTGAAACAGTGGTGCTGAAACAGAGGGGCTGAAACAAAGTGCCTGAATCAGAGGGGCTGAAACAGAGGGGCTGAATCAGAGGGGCTGAAACAGAGTGGCTGAATCAGAGGGGCTGAAACAGAGGGCGAGAAACAGAGGGGCTGAAACAGAGGGCGAGAAACAGAGGGGCTGAAACAGAGTGGCTGAAACAGAGGGGCTGAAACAGGGGGGCTGAATCCGAGGGAAAGAAACAGAGAGGCTGAAACAGAGGGCGAGAAACAGAGGGGCTGAAACAGAGGGGCTGAAACAGAGGGGCTGAAACAGAGGGGCTGAAACAGAGGGCGAGAAACAGAGGGGCTGAATCAGAGGGCGAGAAACAGAGGGGCTGAAACAGAGGGCGAGAAACAGAGGGGCTGAAACAGAGGGGCTGAAACAGAGGGGCTGAAACAGAGGGCAAGAAACAGAGGTGCTGAAAAAGAGGGCGAGAAACAGAGGGGCTGAAACAGAGGGCGAGAAACAGAGGGGCTGAATCAGAGGAGCTGAAACAGAGGGCGAGAATCAGAGGGGCTGAAACAGAGGGCGAGAAACAGTGGGGCTGAAACAGAGGGGCTGAAACAGAGGGTGAGAAACAGAGGGGCTGAAACAGAGGGCGAGAAACAGAGGGGCTGAAACAGAGGGTCTGAAACAGAGGGGCTGATTCAGAGGGGCTGAAACAGTGGGGCTGAATCAGAGGGGCTGAAACAGAGGGCGAGAAACAGAGGGGCTGAAACAAAGGGGCTGAAACAGTGGGGCTGAAACAGAGGGGCTGAAACAGAGGGCGAGAAATAGAGGGGCTGAAACAGAGGGCGAGAAACAGAGGGGCTGAAACAGAGGGCGAGAAACAGAGGGGCTGAAACAGAGGGTCTGAAACAGAGGGGCTGAAACAGAGGGCGAGAAACAGAGGGGCTGAAACAGATGGCGAGAAACAGAGGGGCTTGAACAGAGGGCGAGAAACAGAGGGGCTGAATCAGAGGGGCTGAAACAGAGGGCGAGAAACAGAGGGGCTGAAACAGAGGGCGAGAAACAGAGGGGCTGAAACAGAGGTGCTGAAACAGAGGGTGAGAAACAGAGGGACTGAAACAGAGGGCGAGAAACAGAGGGGCTGAAGCAGAGGGGCTGAAACAGAGGGGCTGATTCAGAGGGGCTGAAACAGAGGGGCTGAATCAGAGGGGCTGAAACAGAGGGCGAGAAAGAGAGGGGCTGAAACAGAGGGCGAGAAACAGAGGAGCAGAAACAGAGGGCGAGAAACAGAGGGGCTGAAACAGAGGGGCTGAAACAGGGAGTGCGAAACAGAGTTGCAGAAACAGAGGGCGAGAAACAGAGGGGCTGAAACACAGGGCAAGAAACAGAGGGGCTGAAACCGAGTGGCTGAAACAGAAGGGCTGAAACAGAGGGGCTGAAACAGAGGGCGAGAACAGAGGGGCTGAATCAGAGGGGCTGAATCAGAGGGGCTGAAACAGAGGGGCTGAATCAGAGGGGCTGAAACAGAAGGCGAGAAACAGAGGGGCTGAAACAGAGGGCGAGAAACAGAGGGGCAGAAACAGAGGGCGAGAAACAGAGGGGCTGAAACAGAGGGGCTGAAACAGAGGGCAAGAAACAGAGGGGCTGAAACAGAGGGCGAGAAACACAGGAGCTGAAACAGAGGGGCTGAAACAGAGGGGCTGAAACAGAGGGCGAGAAACAGAGGGGCTGAAACAGAGGGGCTGAAACAGAGGGGCTGAATCCGAGGGCAAAAAACAGAGAGGCTGAAACAGAGGGCGAGAAACAGAGGGGCTGAAACAGAGGGCAAGAAACAGAGGGGCTGAATCAGAGGGCGAGAAACAGAGGGGCTGAAACAGAGGGGCTGAAACAGAGGGGCTGAAAGAGAGGGGATGAAACAGAGGGCGAGAAACAGCGGGGCTGAATCAGAGGGCGAGAAACAGAGGGGCTGAAACAGAGGGCGAGAAACAGAGGGGCTGAATCAGAGGGCGAGAAACAGAGGGGCTGAAACAGAGAGCGAGAAACAGAGGGGCTGAAACAGAGGGGCTGAAACAGAGGGGCTGAAACAGAGGGCGAGAAACAGAGGGGCTGAAAAAGAGAGCGAGAAACAGAGGGGCTGAAACAGAGGGCGAGAAACAGAGGGGCTGAATCAGAGGAGCTGAAACAGAGGGCGAGATACAGAGGGGCTGAAACAGAGGGCGAGAAACAGTGGGGCTGAAACAGTGGGGCTGAAACAGAGGGGCTGAAACAGAGGGCGAGAAATAGAGGGGCTGAAACAGAGGGCGAGAAACAGAGGGGCTGAAACAGAGGGCGAGAAACAGAGGGGCTGAAACAGAGGGTCTGAAACAGATGGGCCGAAACAGAGGGCGAGAAACAGAGGGGCTGAAACAGATGGCGAGAAACAGAGGGGCTTGAACAGAGGGCGAGAAACAGAGGTGCTGAATCAGAGGGGCTGAAACAGAGGGCGAGAAACAGAGGGGCTGAAACAGAGGGCGAGAAACAGAGGGGCTGAAACAGAGGTTCTGAAACGGAGGTGAGAAACAGAGGGGCTGAAACAGAAGGCGAGAAACAGAGGGGCTGAAACAGAGGGGCTGAAACAGAGGGGCTGATTCAGAGGGGCTGAAACAGTGGGGCTGAATCAGAGGGGCTGAAACAGAGGGCGAGAAACAGAGGGGCTGAAACAAAGGGGCTGAAACAGTGGGGCTGAAACAGAGAGCGAGAAACAGAGGGCGAGAAATAGAGGGGCTGAAACAGAGGGCGAGAAACAGAGGGGCTGATACAGAGGGCGATAAACAGAGGGGCTGAAACAGAGGGTCTGAAACAGAGGGGCTGAAACAGAGGGCGAGAAACAGAGGGGCTGAAACAGATGGCGAGAAACAGACGGGCTTGAACAGAGGGCGAGAAACAGAGGGGCTGAATCAGAGGGGCTGAAACAGAGGGCGAGAAACAGAGGGGCTGAAACAGAGGGCGAGAAACAGAGGGGCTGAAACAGAGGTGCTGAAACAGAGGGTGAGAAACAGAGGGGCTGAAACAGAGGGCGAGAAACAGAGGGGCTGAAACAGAGGGGCTGAAACAGAGGGGCTGATTCAGAGGGGCTGAAACAGAGGGGCTGAATCAAAGGGGCTGAAACAGAGGGCGAGAATCAGAGGGGCTGAAACAGAGGGCGAGAAACAGAGGAGCAGAAACAGAGGGCGAGAAACAGAGGGGCTGAAACAGAGGGGCTGAAACAGAGAGTGCGAAACAGAGGGGCTGAAACAGAGGGCGAGAAACAGAGGGGCTGAAACAGAGGGCGAGAAACAGAGGGGCTGAAACACAGGGCAAGAAACAGAGGGGCTGAAACCGAGTGGCTGAAACAGAAGGGCTGAAACAGAGGGGCTGAAACAGAGGGCAAGAAACAGAGGGGCTGAATCAGAGGAGCTGAATCAGAGGGGCTGAAACAGAGGGGCTGAATCAGAGGGGCTGAAACAGAAGGCGAGAAACAGAGGGGCTTGAAACAGTGGGCGAGAAACAGAGGGGCAGAAACAGAGGGGAGAAAAAGAGGGCTGAAACAGAGGGGCTGAAACAGAGGGCAAGAAACAGAGGGGCTGAAACAGAGGGCGAGAAACAGAGGAGCTGAAACAGAGGTGCTGAAACAGAGGGGCTGAAACAGAGGGCGAGAAACAGAGGGGCTGAAACAGAGGGCGACAAACAGAGGGGCTGAATCAAAGGGCGAGAAACAGAGGGGCTGAAACAGAGGGGCTGAAACAGAGGGGCTGAAACAGAGGGGCTGAATCGGAGGGGCTGAAACAGAGGGGCTGAAACAGAGGGCAAGAAACAGAGGGGCTGAAACAGAGGGGCTGAAACAGAGGGGCAGAAACAGAGGGCGAGAAACAGAGGGGCTGAATCAGAGGGGCTGAATCAGAGGGGCTGAAACAGAGGGGCTGAAACAGAGGGCGAGAAACAGAGGGGCTGAATCAGAGGGGCTGAATCAGAGGGGCTGAAACAGAGGGGCTGAAACAGAGGGCGAGAATCTAAGGTACTGAATCAGAGGGGCTGAAACAAAGGGGTTGAAACAGAGGGGCTGAAACAGACGGGCTGAAACAGAGACCCTGAAACAGAGGGGCTGAAACAGAGGGGCTGAAATAGAGGGTCTGAAACAGAGGGGCTGAATCAGAGGGGCTGAAACAGAGGGGCTGAATCAGAGCGGCTGAAACAGAGGGCAAGAAACAGAGGGGCTGAAACAGAGGGGCTGAATCAGAGGGGCTGAAACAGAGAGGCTGAAACAGAGGGCGAGAAACAGAGGGGCTGAAACAGAGGGCGAGAAACAGAGGGGCTAAAACAGAGGGGCTGAAACAGAGGGGCTGAAACAGAGGGCGAGAAACAGAGGGGCTGAAACAGATGGCGAGAAACAGAGGGGCTGAAACAGAGGGCGAGAAACAGAGGGGCTGAAACAGAGGTGCTGAAACAGAGGGTGAGAAACAGAGGGGCTGAAACAGAGGGCGAGAATCAGAGGGGCTGAAACAGAGGGGCTGAAACAGAGGGGCTGACCGAGGGGCTGAAACAGAGGGGCTGAATCAGAGGGGCTGAAACAGAGGGCGAGAAACAGAGGGGCTGAAACAGAGGGCGAGAAACAGAGGAGCAGAAACAGAGGGCGAGAAACAGAGGGGCTGAAACAGAGGGGCTGAACCAGAGATTGCGAAACCGAAGGGCTGAAACAGAGGGCGAGAAACAGAGGGGCTGAAACAGAGGGGCTGAAACAGAGGGGCTGAAACAGAGGGGCTGAAACAGAGGGCGAGAAACAGAGGGGCTGAAACAGAGGGGCTGAAACAGAGGGGCTGATACAGAGGGCGAGAAACAGAGGGGCTGAAACAAAGGGCGAGAAACAGAGGGGCTGAAACAGAGGGGGCAGAAACAGAGGGGCTGAAACAGAGGGGCTGAATCGGAGGGGCTGAAACAGAGGGGCTGAAACAGAGGGGCTGAAACAGAGGGCAAGAAACAGAGGGGATGAAACAGAGGGGCTGAAACAGAGGGGCACAAACAGAGGGGCTGAATCAGAGGGGCTGAATCAGAGGGGCTGAATCAGAGGGGCTGAAACAGAGGAGCTGAAACAGAGGGCGAGAAACAGAGGGGCTGAAACAGAGGGGCTGAAACAGAGGGCGAGAAACAGAGGGGCTGAAACAGATGGCGAGAAACAGAGGGGCTGAAACAGAGGGCGAGAAACAGAGGGGCTAAAACAGAGGTGCTGAAACAGAGGGTGAGAAACAGAGGGGCTGAAACAGAGGGCGAGAATCAGAGGGGCTGAAACAGAGGGGCTGAAACAGAGGGGCTGACAGAGGGGCTGAAACAGAGGGGCTGAATCAGAGGGTCTGAAACAGAGGGCGAGAAACAGAGGGGCTGAAACAGAGGGCGAGAAACAGAGGAGCAGAAACAGAGGGCGAGAAACAGAGGGGCTGAAACAGAGGGGCTGAACCAGAGATTGCGAAACCGAAGGGCTGAAACAGAGGGCGAGAAACAGAGGGGCTGAAACAGAGGGGCTGAAACAGAGGGGCTGAAACAGAGGGGCTGAAACAGAGGGCGAGAAACAGAGGGGCTGAAACAGAGGGGCTGAAACAGAGGGGCTGATACAGAGGGCGAGAAACAGAGGGGCTGAAACAAAGGGCGAGAAACAGAGGGGCTGAAACAGAGGGGGCAGAAACAGAGGGGCTGAAACAGAGGGGCTGAATCGGAGGGGCTGAAACAGAGGGGCTGAAACAGAGGGGCTGAATCAGAGGGGCTGAATCAGAGGGGCTGAAACGGAGGGGCTGAAACAGAGGGGCAGAAACAGAGGGGCTGAATCAGAGGGGCTGAATCAGAGGGGCTGAATCAGAGGGGCTGAAACAGAGGAGCTGAAACAGAGGGCGAGAAACAGAGTGGCTGAATCAGAGGGGCTGAAACAGACGGGCTGAAACAGAGAGCCTGAAACAGAGGGGCTGAAACAGAGGGGCTGAAACAGAGGGCGAGAAACAGAGAGGCTGAAAAACAGGGCGAGAAACAGAGGGGATGAAACAGAGGGCGAGAAACTAAGGGATTCAATCAGAGGGGCTTTAACAGAGGTGCTGAAACAGACGGGCTGAAACAGAGAGCTTGAAACAGAGGGGCTGAAACAGAGGGGCTGAAACAGAGGGGCTGAAATAGAGGGGCTGAAACAGAGGGGCTGAATCAGAGGGTCTGAAACAGAGGGGCTGAATCAGAGGGGCTGAAACAGAGGGCGAGAAACAGAGGGGCTGAAACAGAGGGGCTGAATCAGAGAGGCTGAAACAGAGGGGCTGAAACAGAGGGCGAGAAACAGAGAGGCTGAAACAGAGGGCGAGAAACAGAGGGGCTGAAACAGAGGGCAAGAAACAGAGGGGCTGAAACAGAGGGCGAGAAACAGAGGGGCTGATACAAAGGGGCTGAAACAGAGGGGCTGAAACAGAGGGGCTGAAACAGAGGGCGAGAAACAGAGCGGCTGAAACAGAGGGCGAGAAACAGAGGGACTGAAACAGAGGGTCTGAAACAGAGGGGCTGAAACAGAGGGCGAGAAACAGAGGGGCTGAAACAGAGGGCGAGAAACAGAGGGGCTGAAACAGAGGGGCTGAAACAGAGGGGCTGAAACAGAGGGCGAGAAACAGAGGGGCTGAAACAGATGGCGAGAAACAGAGGGGCTGAAACAGAGGGAGAGAAACAGAGGGTCTGAATCAGAGGGGCTGAAACAGAGGGCGAGAAACAGTGGGGCTGAAACAGAGGGCGAGAAATAGAGGGGCTGAAACAGAGGTGCTGAAACAGAGGGTGAGAAACAGAGGGGCTGAAACAGAGGGCGAGAAACAGAGGGGCTGAAACAGAGGGGCTGAAACAGAGGGGCTGATTCAGAGGGGCTGAAACAGAGGGGCTGAATCAGAGGGGCTGAAACAGAGGGCGAGAAACAGAGGGGCTGAAACAGAGGGTGAGAAACAGAGGAGCAGAAACAGAGGGCGAGAAACAGAGGGGCTGAAACAGAGGGGCTGAACCAGAGAGTGCGAAACCGAAGGGCTGAAACAGAGGGCGAGAAACAGAGGGGCTGAAACCGAGTGTCTGAAACAGAAGGGATGAAACAGAGGGGCTGAAACAGAGGGCGAGAAACAGAGGGGCTGAATCAGAGGGGCTGAATCAAAGGGGCTGAAACAGAGGGGCTGATTCAGAGGGGCTGAAACAGAAGGCGAGAAACAGAGGGGCTGAAACAGAGGGCGAGAAACAGAGGGGCAGAAACAGAGGGCGAGAAACAGAGGGGCTGAAACAGAGGGGCTGAAACAGTGGGCGAGAAACAGAGGGGCTGAAACAGAGGGGCTGAAACAGAGGGGCTGAAACAGAGGGCGAGAAACAGAGGAGCAGAAACAGAGGGCGAGAAACAGAGGGGCTGAAACAGAGGGGCTGAACCAGAGAGTGCGAAACCGAACGGCTGAAACAGAGGGCGAGAAACAGAGGGGCTGAAACAGAGGGCGAGAAACAGAGGGGCTGAAACAGAGGGCAAGAAACAGAGGGGCTGAAACCGAGTGTCTGAAACAGAAGGGCTGAAACAGAGGGGCTGAAACAGAGGGCAAGAAACAGAGGGGCTGAAACAGAGGGGCTGAATCAGAGGGGCTGAAACAGAGAGGCTGAAACAGAGGGCGAGAAACAGAGGGGCTGAAACAGAGGAAGAGAAACAGAGGGGCTGAAACAGAGGGGCTGAAACAGAGGGGCTGAAACAGAGGGCGAGAAACAGAGGGGCTGAAACAGATGGCGAGAAACAGAGGGGCTGAAACAGAGGGAGAGAAACAGAGGGTCTGAATCAGAGGGGCTGAAACAGAGGGCGAGAAACAGAGGGGCTGAAACAGAGGGCGAGAAACAGAGGGGCTGAAACAGAGGGCGAGAAACAGAGGGGCTGAATCAGAGGAGCTGAAACAGAGGGCGAGAAACAGAGGGGCTGATTCAGAGGGGCTGAAACAGAGGGGCTGAATCAGAGGGGCTGAAACAGAGGGGCTGAATCAGAGGGGCTGAAACAGAGGGGCTGAAACAGACGGGCTGAATCAGAGGGGCTGAAACAGAGGGGCTGAATCAGAGCGGCTGAAACAGAGGGCAAGAAACAGAGGGGCTGAAACAGAGGGGCTGAATCAGAGGGGCTGAAACAGAGAGGCTGAAACAGAGGGCGAGAAACAGAGGGGCTGAAACAGAGGGCGAGAAACAGAGGGGCTAAAACAGAGGGGCTGAAACAGAGGGGCTGAAACAGAGGGCGAGAAACAGAGGGGCTGAAACAGATGGCGAGAAACAGAGGGGCTGAAACAGAGGGCGAGAAACAGAGGGGCTGAAACAGAGGTGCTGAAACAGAGGGTGAGAAACAGAGGGGCTGAAACAGAGGGCGAGAATCAGAGGGGCTGAAACAGAGGGGCTGAAACAGAGGGGCTGACCGAGGGGCTGAAACAGAGGGGCTGAATCAGAGGGGCTGAAACAGAGGGCGAGAAACAGAGGGGCTGAAACAGAGGGCGAGAAACAGAGGAGCAGAAACAGAGGGCGAGAAACAGAGGGGCTGAAACAGAGGGGCTGAACCAGAGATTGCGAAACCGAAGGGCTGAAACAGAGGGCGAGAAACAGAGGGGCTGAAACAGAGGGGCTGAAACAGAGGGGCTGAAACAGAGGGGCTGAAACAGAGGGCGAGAAACAGAGGGGCTGAAACAGAGGGGCTGAAACAGAGGGGCTGATACAGAGGGCGAGAAACAGAGGGGCTGAAACAAAGGGCGAGAAACAGAGGGGCTGAAACAGAGGGGGCAGAAACAGAGGGGCTGAAACAGAGGGGCTGAATCGGAGGGGCTGAAACAGAGGGGCTGAAACAGAGGGGCTGAAACAGAGGGCAAGAAACAGAGGGGATGAAACAGAGGGGCTGAAACAGAGGGGCAGAAACAGAGGGGCTGAATCAGAGGGGCTGAATCAGAGGGGCTGAATCAGAGGTGCTGAAACAGAGGAGCTGAAACAGAGGGCGAGAAACAGAGGGGCTGAAACAGAGGGGCTGAAACAGAGGGCGAGAAACAGAGGGGCTGAAACAGATGGCGAGAAACAGAGGGGCTGAAACAGAGGGCGAGAAACAGAGGGGCTAAAACAGAGGTGCTGAAACAGAGGGTGAGAAACAGAGGGGCTGAAACAGAGGGCGAGAATCAGAGGGGCTGAAACAGAGGGGCTGAAACAGAGGGGCTGACAGAGGGGCTGAAACAGAGGGGCTGAATCAGAGGGTCTGAAACAGAGGGCGAGAAACAGAGGGGCTGAAACAGAGGGCGAGAAACAGAGGAGCAGAAACAGAGGGCGAGAAACAGAGGGGCTGAAACAGAGGGGCTGAACCAGAGATTGCGAAACCGAAGGGCTGAAACAGAGGGCGAGAAACAGAGGGGCTGAAACAGAGGGGCTGAAACAGAGGGGCTGAAACAGAGGGGCTGAAACAGAGGGCGAGAAACAGAGGGGCTGAAACAGAGGGGCTGAAACAGAGGGGCTGATACAGAGGGCGAGAAACAGAGGGGCTGAAACAAAGGGCGAGAAACAGAGGGGCTGAAACAGAGGGGGCAGAAACAGAGGGGCTGAAACAGAGGGGCTGAATCGGAGGGGCTGAAACAGAGGGGCTGAAACAGAGGGGCTGAATCAGAGGGGCTGAATCAGAGGGGCTGAAACGGAGGGGCTGAAACAGAGGGGCAGAAACAGAGGGGCTGAATCAGAGGGGCTGAATCAGAGGGGCTGAATCAGAGGGGCTGAAACAGAGGAGCTCAAACAGAGGGCGAGAAACAGAGTGGCTGAATCAGAGGGGCTGAAACAGACGGGCTGAAACAGAGAGCCTGAAACAGAGGGGCTGAAACAGAGGGGCTGAAACAGAGGGCGAGAAACAGAGAGGCTGAAAAACAGGGCGAGAAACAGAGGGGATGAAACAGAGGGCGAGAAACTAAGGGATTCAATCAGAGGGGCTTTAACAGAGGTGCTGAAACAGACGGGCTGAAACAGAGAGCTTGAAACAGAGGGGCTGAAACAGAGGGGCTGAAACAGAGGGGCTGAAATAGAGGGGCTGAAACAGAGGGGCTGAATCAGAGGGTCTGAAACAGAGGGGCTGAATCAGAGGGGCTGAAACAGAGGGCGAGAAACAGAGGGGCTGAAACAGAGGGGCTGAATCAGAGAGGCTGAAACAGAGGGGCTGAAACAGAGGGCGAGAAACAGAGAGGCTGAAACAGAGGGCGAGAAACAGAGGGGCTGAAACAGAGGGCAAGAAACAGAGGGGCTGAAACAGAGGGCGAGAAACAGAGGGGCTGATACAAAGGGGCTGAAACAGAGGGGCTGAAACAGAGGGGCTGAAACAGAGGGCGAGAAACAGAGCGGCTGAAACAGAGGGCGAGAAACAGAGGGACTGAAACAGAGGGTCTGAAACAGAGGGGCTGAAACAGAGGGCGAGAAACAGAGGGGCTGAAACAGAGGGCGAGAAACAGAGGGGCTGAAACAGAGGGGCTGAAACAGAGGGGCTGAAACAGAGGGCGAGAAACAGAGGGGCTGAAACAGATGGCGAGAAACAGAGGGGCTGAAACAGAGGGAGAGAAACAGAGGGTCTGAATCAGAGGGGCTGAAACAGAGGGCGAGAAACAGTGGGGCTGAAACAGAGGGCGAGAAATAGAGGGGCTGAAACAGAGGTGCTGAAACAGAGGGTGAGAAACAGAGGGGCTGAAACAGAGGGCGAGAAACAGAGGGGCTGAAACAGAGGGGCTGAAACAGAGGGGCTGATTCAGAGGGGCTGAAACAGAGGGGCTGAATCAGAGGGGCTGAAACAGAGGGCGAGAAACAGAGGGGCTGAAACAGAGGGTGAGAAACAGAGGAGCAGAAACAGAGGGCGAGAAACAGAGGGGCTGAACCAGAGAGTGCGAAACCGAAGGGCTGAAACAGAGGGCGAGAAACAGAGGGGCTGAAACAGAGGGGCTGAAACAGACGGGCTGAAACAGAGGGCAAGAAACAGAGGGGCTGAAACCGAGTGTCTGAAACAGAAGGGATGAAACAGAGGGGCTGAAACAGAGGGCGAGAAACAGAGGGGCTGAATCAGAGGGGCTGAATCAAAGGGGCTGAAACAGAGGGGCTGATTCAGAGGGGCTGAAACAGAAGGCGAGAAACAGAGGGGCTGAAACAGAGGGCGAGAAACAGAGGGGCAGAAACAGAGGGCGAGAAACAGAGGGGCTGAAACAGAGGGGCTGAAACAGTGGGCGAGAAACAGAGGGGCTGAAACAGAGGGGCTGAAACAGAGGGGCTGAAACAGAGGGCGAGAAACAGAGGAGCAGAAACAGAGGGCGAGAAACAGAGGGGCTGAAACAGAGGGGCTGAACCAGAGAGTGCGAAACCGAACGGCTGAAACAGAGGGCGAGAAACAGAGGGGCTGAAACAGAGGGCGAGAAACAGAGGGGCTGAAACAGAGGGCAAGAAACAGAGGGGCTGAAACCGAGTGTCTGAAACAGAAGGGCTGAAACAGAGGGGCTGAAACAGAGGGCAAGAAACAGAGGGGCTGAAACAGAGGGGCTGAATCAGAGGGACTGAAACAGAGAGGCTGAAACAGAGGGCGAGAAACAGAGGGGCTGAAACAGAGGAAGAGAAACAGAGGGGCTGAAACAGAGGGGCTGAAACAGAGGGGCTGAAACAGAGGGCGAGAAACAGAGGGGCTGAAACAGATGGCGAGAAACAGAGGGGCTGAAACAGAGGGAGAGAAACAGAGGGTCTGAATCAGAGGGGCTGAAACAGAGGGCGAGAAACAGAGGGGCTGAAACAGAGGGCGAGAAACAGAGGGGCTGAAACAGAGGTGCTGAAACAGAGGGTGAGAAACAGAGGGGCTGAAACAGAGGGCGAGAAACAGAGGGGCTGAAACAGAGGGGCTGAAACAGAGGGGCTGATTCAGAGGGGCTGAAACAGAGGGGCTGAATCAGAGGGGCTGAAACAGAGGGCGAGAAACAGAGGGGCTGAAACAGAGGACGAGAAACAGAGGAGCAGAAACAGAGGGCGAGAAACAGAGGGGCTGAAACAGAGGGGCTGAACCAGAGGGGCTGAATCAGAGGGGCTGAATCAGAGGGGCTGAAAAAGAGGAGCTGAAACAGAGGGCGAGAAACAGAGGGGCTGAATCAGAGGGGCTGAAACAGACGGGCTGAAACAGAGAGCCTGAAACAGAGGGGCTGAAACAGAGGGGCTGAAACAGAGGGCGAGAAACAGAGAGGCTGAAAAACAGGGCGAGAAACAGAGGGGATGAAACAGAGGGCGAGAAACTAAGGGACTGAATCAGAGGGGCTGAAACAGAGGGGCTGAAACAGACGGGCTGAAACAGAGAGCCTGAATCAGAGGGGCTGAAAGAGAGGGGCTGAAACAGAGGGGCTGAAATAGAGGGGCTGAAACAGAGGGGCTGAATCAGAGGGTCTGAAACAGAGGGGCTGAATCAGAGGGGCTGAAACAGAGGGCGAGAAACAGAGGGGCTGAAACAGAGGGGCTGAATCAGAGAGGCTGAAACAGAGGGGCTGAAACAGAGGGCGAGAAACAGAGAGGCTAAAACAGAGGGCGAGAAACAGAGGGGCTGAAACAGAGGGCAAGAAACAGAGGGGCTGAAACAGAGGGCGAGAAACAGAGGGGCTGAAACAGAGAGGCTGAAACAGAGGGGCTGAAACAGAGGGGCTGAAACAGAGGGGCTGAAACAGAGGGCGAGAAACAGACGGGCAGAAACAGAGGGCGAGAAACAGAGGGAATGAAACAAAGGGGCTGAAACAGAGAGCGCGAAACAGAGGGACTGAAACAGAGGGCGAGAAACAGAGGGGCTGAAACAGAGGGCGAGAAACAGAGGGGCTGAAACAGAGGGCGAGAAACAGAGAGGCTGAAACAGAGGTCAAGAAACAGAGGGTTCTGAAACAGTGTGGCTGAAACAGAGGGCGAGAAACAGAGGGGCTGAATCAGACGGGCTGAATCAGATGGCCTGAAACAGAGGGGCTGAAACAGAGGGCGAGAAACAGAGGGGCTGAAACAGAGGGCGAGAAACAGAGGGGCTGATACAAAGGGGCTGAAACAGAGGGGCTGAAACAGAGGGGCTGAAACAGAGGGCGAGAAACAGAGCGGCTGAAACAGAGGGCGAGAAACAGAGGGGCTGAAACAGAGGGCGAGAAACAGAGGGACTGAAACAGAGGGTCTGAAACAGAGGGGCTGAAACAGAGGGCGAGAAACAGAGGGGCTGAAACAGAGGGCGAGAAACAGAGGGGCTGAAACAGAGGGAGAGAAACAGAGGGTCTGAATCAGAGGGGCTGAAACAGAGGGCGAGAAACAGAGGGGCTGAAACAGAGGGCGAGAAATAGAGGGGCTGAAACAGAGGTGCTGAAACAGAGGGTGAGAAACAGAGGGGCTGAAACAGAGGGCGAGAAACAGAGGGGCTGAAACAGAGGGGCTGAAACAGAGGGGCTGATTCAGAGGGGCTGAAACAGAGGGGCTGAATCAGAGGGGCTGAAACAGAGGGCGAGAAACAGAGGGGCTGAAACAGAGGGTGAGAAACAGAGGAGCAGAAACAGAGGGCGAGAAACAGAGGGGCTGAAACAGAGGGGCTGAACCAGAGAGTGCGAAACCGAAGGGCTGAAACAGAGGGCGAGAAACAGAGGGGCTGAAACAGAGGGGCTGAAACAGACGGGCTGAAACAGAGGGCAAGAAACAGAGGGGCTGAAACCGAGTGTCTGAAACAGAAGGGATGAAACAGAGGGGCTGAAACAGAGGGCGAGAAACAGAGGGGCTGAATCAGAGGGGCTGAATCAAAGGGGCTGAAACAGAGGGGCTGAATCAGAGGGGCTGAAACAGAAGGCGAGAAACAGAGGGGCTGAAACAGAGGGCGAGAAACAGAGGGGCAGAAACAGAGGGCGAGAAACAGAGGGGCTGAAACAGAGGGGCTGAAACAGTGGGCGAGAAACAGAGGGGCTGAAACAGAGGGGCTGAAACAGAGGGGCTGAAACAGAGGGCGAGAAACAGAGGAGCAGAAACAGAGGGCGAGAAACAGAGGGGCTGAAACAGAGGGGCTGAACCAGAGAGTGCGAAACCGAACGGCTGAAACAGAGGGCGAGAAACAGAGGGGCTGAAACAGAGGGCGAGAAACAGAGGGGCTGAAACAGAGGGCAAGAAACAGAGGGGCTGAAACCGAGTGTCTGAAACAGAAGGGCTGAAACAGAGTGCTGAAACAGAGGGCAAGAAACAGAGGGGCTGAAACAGAGGGGCTGAATCAGAGGGGCTGAAACAGAGAGGCTGAAACAGAGGGCGAGAAACAGAGGGGCTGAAACAGAGGGCGAGAAACAGAGGGGCTGAAACAGAGGGGCTGAAACAGAGGGGCTGAAACAGAGGGCGAGAAACAGAGGGGCTGAAACAGATGGCGAGAAACAGAGGGGCTGAAACAGAGGGAGAGAAACAGAGGGTCTGAATCAGAGGGGCTGAAACAGAGGGCGAGAAACAGAGGGGCTGAAACAGAGGGCGAGAAACAGAGGGGCTGAAACAGAGGTGCTGAAACAGAGGGTGAGAAACAGAGGGGCTGAAACAGAGGGCGAGAAACAGAGGGGCTGAAACAGAGGGGCTGAAACAGAGGGGCTGATTCAGAGTGGCTGAAACAGAGGGGCTGAATCAGAGGGGCTGAAACAGAGGGCGAGAAACAGAGGGGCTGAAACAGAGGGCGAGAAACAGAGGAGCAGAAACAGAGGGCGAGAAACAGAGGGGCTGAAACAGAGGGGCTGAACCAGAGGGGCTGAATCAGAGGGGCTGAATCAGAGGGGCTGAAAAAGAGGAGCTGAAACAGAGGGCGAGAAACAGAGGGGCTGAATCAGAGGGGCTGAAACAGACGGGCTGAAACAGAGAGCCTGAAACAGAGGGGCTGAAACAGAGGGGCTGAAGCAGAGGGCGAGAAACAGAGAGGCTGAAAAACAGGGCGAGAAACAGAGGGGATGAAACAGAGGGCGAGAAACTAAGGGACTGAATCAGAGGGGCTGAAACAGAGGGGCTGAAACAGACGGGCTGAAACAGAGAGCCTGAAACAGAGGGGCTGAAAGAGAGGGGCTGAAACAGAGGGGCTGAAATAGAGGGGCTGAAACAGAGGGGCTGAATCAGAGGGTCTGAAACAGAGGGGCTGAATCAGAGGGGCTGAAACAGAGGGCGAGAAACAGAGGGGCTGAAACAGAGGGGCTGAATCAGAGAGGCTGAAACAGAGGGGCTGAAACAGAGGGCGAGAAACAGAGAGGCTAAAACAGAGGGCGAGAAACAGAGGGGCTGAAACAGAGGGCAAGAAACAGAGGGGCTGAAACAGAGGGCGAGAAACAGAGGGGCTGAAACAGAGAGGCTGAAACAGAGGGGCTGAAACAGAGGGGCTGAAACAGAGGGCGAGAAACAGAGGGGCTGAAACAGAGGGCGAGAAACAGAGGGGCTGAAACAGAGGGCGAGAAACAGAGGGACTGAAACAGAGGGTCTGAAACAGAGGGGCTGAAACAGAGGGCGAGAAACAGACGGGCAGAAACAGAGGGCGAGAAACAGAGGGAATGAAACAAAGGGGCTGAAACAGAGAGCGCGAAACAGAGGGACTGAAACAGAGGGCGAGAAACAGAGGGGCTGAAACAGAGGGCGAGAAACAGAGGGGCTGAAACAGAGGGCGAGAAACAGAGAGGCTGAAACAGAGGTCAAGAAACAGAGGGTTCTGAAACAGTGTGGCTGAAACAGAGGGCGAGAAACAGAGGGGCTGAATCAGACGGGCTGAATCAGATGGGCTGAAACAGAGGGGCTGAAACAGAGGGCGAGAAACAGAGGGGCTGAAACAGAGGGCGAGAAACAGAGGGCGTGAAACAGAGGGGCTGAAAAAGAGGGGCTGAAACAAAGGGGCTGAAACAAAGCGGCTGATACAGAGGGCGAGAAACAGAGGGGCTGAAACAGAGGGCGAGAAACAGAGGGGCTGAAACAGAGGGGCTGAAACAGAGGGGCTGAAACAGTGGGGCTGAAACACAGGGCGAGAAACAGAGAGGCTGAAACACAGGGCGAGAAACAGAGGGGATGAATCAGAGGGCGAGAAACAGAGGGGCTGAAACAGAGGGACTGAAACAGAGGGGCTGAAACAGAGGGGCTGAAACAGAGGGCGAGAAACAGAGTGGCTGAAACAGAGGGCGAGAAACAGAGGGGCTGAAACAGAGAGCGAGAAACAGAGGGGCTGAAACAGAGGGCCAGAAACAGAGCGGCTGAAAGAGAGGGCGAGAAACAGAGTGGTTGAAACAAAGGGGCTGAAACAGTGGGGCTAAAATAGAGGGGCTGAAACAGAGGGCGAGGAATAGAGGTGCTGAAACAGAGGGCGAGTAACAGAGGGGCTGAAATAGAGGGCGAGAAACAGAGGGGCTGAAACAGAGGGCGAGAAACAGAGGGGCTGAAACAGAGGGCGAGAAACAGAGGGGCTGAAACAGAGGGCGAGAAACAGAGGGGCTGAAACAGAGGGCGAGAAACAGAGGGGCTGAAACAGAGGGGCTGAAACAGAGGGGCTGAAACAGAGAGGGAGAAACAGAGGGGCTGAAATAGAGGGGATGAAACAGAGGGGCTGAATCAGAGGGGCTGAAACAGAGGGGCTGAATCAGAGGGGCTGAAACAGAGGGCGAGAAACAGAGGGGCTGAAACAGAGGGGCTGAATCAGAGGGGCTGAAACAGAGGGGCTGAAACAGAGGGCGAGAAACAGAGAGGCTGAAACAGAGGGCGAGAAACAGCGGGGCTGAAACAGAGGGCAAGAAACAGAGGGGCTGAAACAAAGGGCGAGAAACAGAGGGGCTGAAACAGAGGGGCTGAAACAGAGGGGCTGAAACAGAGGGGCTGAAACAGAGGGCGAGAAACAGAGGGGCTGAAACAGAGGGCGAGAAACAGAGGGGCTGAAACAGAGGGCGAGAAACAGAGAGGCTGAAACAGAGGTCAAGAAACAGAGGGGCTGAAACAGTGTGGCTGAAACAGAGGGCGAGAAACAGAGGGGCTGAAACAGTGGGCGAGAAACAGAGGGCGAGAAACAGAGGGACTGAAACAGAGGGTCTGAAACAGAGGGGCTGAAACAGAGGGCGAGAAACAGACGGGCAGAAACAGAGGGCGAGAAACAGAGGGACTGAAACAAAGGGGCTGAAACAGAGAGCGCGAAACAGAGGGACTGAAACAGAGGGCGAGAAACAGAGGGGCTGAAACAGAGGGCGAGAAACAGAGGGGCTGAAACAGAGGGCGAGAAACAGAGAGGCTGAAACAGAGGTCAAGAAACAGAGGGGCTGAAACAGATGGGCTGAAACAGTGTGGCTGAAACAGAGGGCGAGAAACAGAGGGGCTGAATCAGACGGGCTGAATCAGATGGGCTGAACCAGAGGGGCTGAAACAGAGGGGGGGAGAAAGAGGGGCTGAAACAGAGGGTGAGAAACAGAGTGCGAGAAACAGAGGGGCTGAAAAAGAGGGGCTGAAACAAAGGGGCTGAAACAAAGCGGCTGATTCAGTGGGCGAGAAACAGAGGGGCTGAAACAGAGGGCGAGAAACAGAGGGGCTGAAACAGAGGGGCTGAAACAGAGGGGCTGAAACAGTGGGGCTGAAACAGAGGGCGAGAAACAGAGAGGCTGAAACACAGGGCGAGAAACAGAGGGGATGAAACAGAGGGCGAGAAACAGAGGGCGAGAAACAGAGGGACTGAAACAGAGGGGCTGAAACAGAGGGGCTGAAACAGAGGGCGAGAAACAGAGTGGCTGAAACAGAGGGCAAGAAACAGAGGGGCTGAAACAGAGGGCGAGAAACAGAGGGGCTGAAACAGAGGGGCTGATACAGAGGGGCGGAAACAGAGGGGCTGAAACAGAGAGCGAGAAACAGAGGGGCTGAAACAGAGGGCCAGAAACAGAGCGGCTGAAAGAGAGGGCGAGAAACAGAGTGGTTGAAACAAAGGGGCTGAAACAGTGGCGCTAAAATAGAGGGGCTGAAACAGAGGGCGAGAAATAGAGGGGCTGAAACAGAGGGCGAGAAACAGAGGGGTTGAAACAGAGGGCGAGAAACAGAGGTGCTGAAACAGAGGGCGAGAAACAGAGGGGCTGAAACAGAGGGCGAGAAACAGAGGGGCTGAAACAGAGGGCGAGAAACAGAGGGGCTGAAACAGAGGGCGAGAAACAGAGGGGCTGAAACAGAGGGGCTGAAACAGAGGGGCTGAAACAGAGGGCGAGAAACAGAGGGGCTGAAACAGAGGGCGAGAAACAGAGGGGCTGAATCAGAGGGGCTGAAACAGAGAGCGAAAAACAGAGGGGCTGAAACAGAGGGGCTGAAACAGAGGGGCTGAAACAGAGGGCGAGAAACAGAGGGACTGAAACAGAGGGGCTGAAACAGAGGGGCTGAAACAGAGAGCGAGAAACAGAGGGGCTGAAACAGAGGGCCAAATACAGAGGGCGAGAAACAGAGGGACTGAAACAGTGGGGCTGAAACAGAGGGGCTAATACAGAGGGCGAGAAACAGAGCGGCTGAAACAGAGGGCGAGAAACAGAGGGGTTGAAACAAAGGGGCTGAAACAGTGGGGCTAAAACAGAGGGGCTGAAACAGAGGGCGAGAAATAGAGGGGCTGAAACAGAGGGCGAGAAACAGAGGGGCTGAAACAGAGGGCGAGAAACAGAGGGGCTGAAACAGAAGGCGAGAAACAGAGGGGCTGAAACAGAGGGGCTGAAACAGAGGGGCTGAAACAGAGGGCGTGAAACAGAGGGCTGAAACAGAGGGCGAGAAACAGAGGGGCTGAAACAGAGGGCGAGAAACAGAGGGGCTGAATCAGAGGGGCTGAAACAGAGGGCGAGAAACAGAGGGGCAGAAACAGAGAGCGAGAAACAGAGGGGCTGAAACAGAGGGGCTGAAACAGAGGGTCAGAAACAGAGGGGCTGAAACAGAGGGCGAGAAACAGAGGGGCTGAAACAGAGGGGCTGAAACAGAGGGGCTGAATCAGAGGGGCTGATTCAGAGGGGCTGAAACAGAGGGGCTTAATCAGACGGGCTGAAACAGAGGGCGAGAAACAGAGGGGCTGAAACAGAGGGCGAGAAACAGAGGGGCAGAAACAGAGGGCGAGAAACAGTGGAGCTGAAACAGAGGGGCTGAAACAGGGAGCGCGAAACAGAGGGGCTGAAACAGATGGCGAGAAACAGAGGGACTGAAACAGAGGTCGAGAAACAGAGGGGCTGAAACAGAGGGCAAGAAATAGAGGGGCTGAAACAGAGTGGCTGAAACAGAAGGGCTGAAACAGAGCGGCTGAAACAGAGGGCGAGAAACAGAGGGGCTGAATCAGAGGGGCTGAATCAGAAGGGCTGAAACAGAGGGGCTGTATCAGTGGGGCTGAAACAGAAGGCGAGAAACAGAGGGGCTGAAACAGAGGGTGAGAAACAGAGGGGCTGAAACAGAGGGCGAGAAACAGAGGGGCAGAAACTGAGGGCGAGAAACAGAGGGGCTGAAACAGAGGGGCTGAAACAGAGGGGCTGAATCAGAGGGGCTGAAACAGAGGGGCTGAAACAGAGGGCGAGAAACAAAGGGGCTGAAAGAGCGGGCGAGAAACAGAGGGCAAGAAACAGAGGGGCTGAAACAGAGGGGCTGAAACAGACGGGCTGAAACAGAGAGCCTGAAACAGAGGGGCTGAAACAGAGGGCGAAAAACAGAGGGGCTGAAACAGAGGGCGAGAAACAGAGGGGCTGAAACAGAGCGGCTGAAACAGAGGGCGAGAAACAGAGGGGCTGAATCAGAGGGTCTGAATCAGAGGGACTGAAACAGAGGGGCTGAAATAGAGGGCGAGAAACAGAGGGGCAGAAACAGAGGGCGAGAAACAGAGGGGCTGAAACAGAGGGGCTGAAACAGTGGGCGAGAAACAGAGGGGCTGAAACAGAGGGGCTGAAACAGAGGGGCTGAAACAGAGGGGCTGAAACAGAGGGCGAGAAACAGAGGAGCAGAAACAGAGGGCGAGAAACAGAGGGGCTGAAACAGAGGGGCTGAACCAGAGAGTGCGAAACCGAACGGCTGAAACAGAGGGCGAGAAACAGAGGGGCTGAAACAGAGGGCGAGAAACAGAGGGGCTGAAACAGAGGGCAAGAAACAGAGGGGCTGAAACCGAGTGTCTGAAACAGAAGGGCTGAAACAGAGGGGCTGAAACAGAGGGCAAGAAACAGAGGGGCTGAAACAGAGGGGCTGAATCAGAGGGGCTGAAACAGAGAGGCTGAAACAGAGGGCGAGAAACAGAGGGGCTGAAACAGAGGGCGAGAAACAGAGGGGCTGAAACAGAGGGGCTGAAACAGAGGGGCTGAAACAGAGGGCGAGAAACAGAGGGGCTGAAACAGATGGCGAGAAACAGAGGGGCTGAAACAGAGGGAGAGAAACAGAGGGTCTGAATCAGAGGGGCTGAAACAGAGGGCGAGAAACAGAGGGGCTGAAACAGAGGGCGAGAAACAGAGGGGCTGAAACAGAGGTGCTGAAACAGAGGGTGAGAAACAGAGGGGCTGAAACAGAGGGCGAGAAACAGAGGGGCTGAAACAGAGGGGCTGAAACAGAGGGGCTGATTCAGAGGGGCTGAAACAGAGGGGCTGAATCAGAGGGGCTGAAACAGAGGGCGAGAAACAGAGGGGCTGAAACAGAGGACGAGAAACAGAGGAGCAGAAACAGTGGGCGAGAAACAGAGGGGCTGAAACAGAGGGGCTGAACCAGAGGGGCTGAATCAGAGGGGCTGAATCAGAGGGGCTGAAACAGAGGAGCTGAAACAGAGGGCGAGAAACAGAGGGGCTGAATCAGAGGGGCTGAAACAGACGGGCTGAAACAGAGAGCCTGAAACAGAGGGGCTGAAACAGAGGGGCTGAAACAGAGGGCGAGAAACAGAGAGGCTGAAAAACAGGGCGAGAAACAGAGGGGATGAAACAGAGGGCGAGAAACTAAGGGACTGAATCAGAGGGGCTGAAACAGAGGGGCTGAAACAGACGGGCTGAAACAGAGAGCCTGAAACAGAGGGGCTGAAAGAGAGGGGCTGAAACAGAGGGGCTGAAATAGAGGGGCTGAAACAGAGGGGCTGAATCAGAGGGTCTGAAACAGAGGGGCTGAATCAGAGGGGCTGAAACAGAGGGCGAGAAACAGAGGGGCTAAAACAGAGGGCGAGAAACAGAGGGGCTGAAACAGAGGGCAAGAAACAGAGGGGCTGAAACAGAGGGCGAGAAACAGAGGGGCTGAAACAGAGAGGCTGAAACAGAGGGGCTGAAACAGAGGGGCTGAAACAGAGGGCGAGAAACAGAGGGGCTGAAACAGAGGGCGAGTTACAGAGGGGCTGAAACAGAGGGCGAGAAACAGAGGGACTGAAACAGAGGGTCTGAAACAGAGGGGCTGAAACAGAGGGCGAGAAACAGACGGGCAGAAACAGATGGCGAGAAACAGAGGGAATGAAACAAAGGGGCTGAAACAGAGAGCGCGAAACAGAGGGACTGAAACAGAGGGCGAGAAACAGAGGGGCTGAAACAGAGGGCGAGAAACAGAGGGGCTGAAACAGAGGGCGAGAAACAGAGAGGCTGAAACAGAGGTCAAGAAACAGAGGGTTCTGAAACAGTGTGGCTGAAACAGAGGGCGAGAAACAGAGGGGCTGAATCAGACGGGCTGAATCAGATGGGCTGAAACAGAGGGGCTGAAACAGAGGGCGAGAAACAGAGGGGCTGAAAAAGAGGGGCTGAAACAAAGGGGCTGAAACAAAGCGGCTGATACAGAGGGGCTGAAACAGTGGGGCTGAAACAGAGGGAGAGAAACAGAGAGGCTGAAACACAGGGCGAGAAACAGAGGGGATGAAACAGAGGGCGAGAAACAGAGGGGCTGAAACAGAGGGGCTGAAACAGAGGGGCTGAAACAGAGGGAGAGAAACAGAGAGGCTGAAACACAGGGCGAGAAACAGAGGGGATGAAACAGAGGGCGAGAAACAGAGGGGCTGAAACAGAGGGGCTGAAACAGAGGGGCTGAAACAGAGGGGCTGAAACAGAGGGCGAGAAACAGAGGGCGTGAAACAGAGGGGCTGAAACAGAGGGCGAGAAACAGAGGGGCTGAAACAGAGGGGCTGAAACAGAGGGGCTGAAACAGTGGGGCTGAAACAGAGGGCGAGAAACAGAGAGGCTGAAACACAGGGCGAGAAACAGAGGGGATGAAACAGAGGGCGAGAAACAGAGGGGCTGAAACAGAGGGACTGAAACAGAGGGGCTGAAACAGAGGGGCTGAAACAGACGGGCTGAAACAGAGAGCCTGAAACAGAGGGGCTGAAACAGAGGGCGAAAAACAGAGGGGCTGAAACAGAGGGCGAGAAACAGAGGGGCTGAAACAGAGCGGCTGAAACAGAGGGGCTAATACAGAGGGCGAGAAACAGAGCGGCTGAAACAGAGGGCGAGAAACAGAGGGGTTGAAACAAAGGGGCTGAAACAGTGGGGCTAAAACAGAGGGGCTGAAACAGAGGGCGAGAAATAGAGGGGCTGAAACAGAGGGCGAGAAACAGAGGGGCTGAAACAGAGGGCGAGAAACAGAGGGGCTGAAACAGAAGGCGAGAAACAGAGGGGCTGAAACAGAGGGGCTGAAACAGAGGGGCTGAAACAGAGGGCGTGAAACAGAGGGGCTGAAACAGAGGGCGAGAAACAGAGGGGCTGAAACAGAGGGCGAGAAACAGAGGGGCTGAATCAGAGGGGCTGAAACAGAGGGCGAGAAACAGAGGGGCAGAAACAGAGAGCGAGAAACAGAGGGGCTGAAACAGAGGGGCTGAAACAGAGGGTGAGAAACAGAGGGGCTGAAACAGAGGGCGAGAAACAGAGGGGCTGAAACAGAGGGGCTGAAACAGAGGGGCTGAATCAGAGGGGCTGATTCAGAGGGGCTGAAACAGAGGGCGAGAAACAGAGGGGCTGAATCAGAGGGGCTGAAACAGAGGGCGAGAAACAGAGGGGCAGAAACAGAGAGCGAGAAACAGAGGGGCTGAAACAGAGGGGCTGAAACAGAGGGTGAGAAACAGAGAGGCTGAAACAGAGGGCGAGAAACAGATGTGCTGAAACAGAGGGGCTGAAACAGAGGGGCTGAATCAGAGGGGCTGATTCAGAGGGGCTGAAACAGAGGGGCTTAATCAGAGGGGCTGAAACAGAGGGCGAGAAACAGAGGGGCTGAAACAGAGGGCGAGAAACAGAGGGGCAGAAACAGAGGGCGAGAAACAGTGGAGCTGAAACAGAGGGGCTGAAACAGGGAGCGCGAAACAGAGGGGCTGAAACAGATGGCGAGAAACAGAGGGACAGAAACAGAGGTCGAGAAACAGAGGGGCTGAAACAGAGGGCAAGAAACAGAGGGGCTGAAACAGAGTGGCTGAAACAGAAGGGCTGAAACAGAGGGGCTGAAACAGAGGGCGAGAAACAGAGGGGCTGAATCAGAGGGGCTGAATCAGAAGGGCTGAAACAGAGGGGCTGTATCAGTGGGGCTGAAACAGAAGGCGAGAAACAGAGGGGCTGAAACAGAGGGCGAGAAACAGAGGGGCTGAAACAGAGCGCGAGAAACAGAGGGGCAGAAACTGAGGGCGAGAAACAGAGGGGCTGAAACAGAGGGGCTGAAACAGAGGGGCTGAATCAAAGGGGCTGAAACAGAGGGGCTGAAACAGAGGGCGAGAAACAAAGGGGCTGAAAGAGCGGGCGAGAAACAGAGGGCAAGAAACAGAGGGGCTGAAACAGAGGGGCTGAAACAGACGGGCTGAAACAGAGAGCCTGAAACAGAGGGGCTGAAACAGAGGGCGAAAAACAGAGGGGCTGAAACAGAGGGCGAGAAACAGAGGGGCTGAAACAGAGCGGCAGAAACAGAGGGGCTGAAACAGATCGGTTGAAACAGAGGGCGAGAAACAGAGGGGCTGAATCAGAGGGTCTGAATCAGAGGGACTGAAACAGAGGGGCTGAAACAGAGGGCGAGAAACAAAGGGGCTGAAACAGCGGGCGAGAAACAGAGGGCGAGAAACAGAGGGGCTGAAACAGAGGGGCTGAAACAGACGGGCTGAAACAGAGAGCCTGAAACAGAGGGCGAGAAACAGAGGGGCTGAAACAGCGGGTGAGAAACAGAGGGGCTGAAACAGAGGGCGAGAAACAGAGGGGCTGAAACAGAGGGGCTGAAACAGAGGGGCTTAATCAGAGGGGCTGAAACAGAGGGGCTGAAACAGAGGGGCTTAATCAGAGGGGCTGAAACAGAGGGCGAGAAACAGAGTGGCTGAAACAGAGGGCGAGAAACAGAGGGGCAGAAACAGAGGGCGAGAAACAGAGGAGCTGAAACAGAGGGGCTGAAACAGGGAGCGCGAAACAGAGGGGCTGAAACAGATGGCGAGAAACAGAGGTACTGAAACAGAGGTCGAGAAACAGAGGGGCTGAAACAGAGGGCAAGAAACAGAGGGGCTGAAACAGAGTGGCTGAAACAGAAGGGCTGAAACAGAGGGGCTGAAACAGAGGGCGAGAAACAGAGGGGCTGAATCAGAGGGGCTGAATCAGAAGGGCTGAAACAGAGGGGCTGTATCAGTGGGGCTGAAACAGAAGGCGAGAAACAGAGGGGCTGAAACAGAGGGCGAGAAACAGAGGGGCTGAAACAGAGGGCGAGAAACAGAGGGGCAGAAACTGAGGGCGAGAAACAGAGGGGCTGAAACAGAGGGGCTGAAACAGAGGGGCTGAATCAGAGGGGCTGAAACAGAGGGGCTGAAACAGAGGGCGAGAAACAAAGGGGCTGAAACAGCGGGCGAGAAACAGAGGGCAAGAAACAGAGGGGCTGAAACAGAGGGGCTGAAACAGACGGGCTGAAACAGAGAGCCTGAAACAGAGGGGCTGAAACAGAGGGCGCAAAACAGAGGGGCTGAAACAGAGGGCGAGAAACAGAGGGGCTGAAACAGAGCGGCAGAAACAGAGGGGCTGAAACAGATCGGCTGAAACAGAGGGCGAGAAACAGAGGGGCTGAATCAGAGGGTCTGAATCAGAGGGACTGAAACAGAGGGGCTGAAACAGAGGGCGAGAAACAAAGGGGCTGAAACAGCGGGCGAGAAACAGAGGGCGAGAAACAGAGGGGCTGAAACAGAGGGGCTGAAACAGCCGGGCTGAAACAGAGAGCCTGAAACAGAGGGCGAGAAACAGAGGGGCTGAAACAGAGGGCGAAAAACAGAGGGGCTGAAACAGAGGGCGAGAAACAGAGGGTGAGAAACAGAGGGCGAGAAACAGAGTGGATGAAACAGAGGGGCTGAAACAAAGGGGCTGAAATAGAGGGGCTGAAACAGAGGGGCTGAATCAGAGGGGCTGAAACAGAGTGGCTGAATCAGAGGGGCTGAAACAGAGGGCGAGAATCAGAGGGGCTGAAACAGAGGGCGAGAAACAGAGGGGCTGAAACAGAGGGGCTGAAACAGAGGGGCTGAAACAGAGGGCGAGAAACAGAGGGGCTGAAACAGAGGGCGAGAAACAGAGGGGCTGAAACAGAGGGGCTGAAACAGAGGGGCTGAAACAGAGGGCAAGAAACAGAGGGGCTGAAAAAGAGGGCGAGAAACAGAGGGGCTGAAACAGAGGGCGAGAAACAGAGGGGCTGAATCAGAGGAGCTGAAACAGCGGGCGAGAAACAGAGGGGCTGAAACAGAGGGTGAGAAACAGAGGGGCTGAAACAGAGGGCGAGAAACAGAGGGGCTGAAACAGAGGGTCTGAAACAGAGGGGCTGAATCAGAGGGGCTGATTCAGAGGGGCTGAAACAGTGGGGCTGAATCAGAGGGGCTGTAACAGAGGGCGAGAAACAGAGGGGCTGAAACAAAGGGGCTGAAACAGTGGGGCTGAAACAGAGGGGCTGAAACAGAGGGCGAGAAATAGAGGGGCTGAAACAGAGGGCGAGAAACAGAGGGGCTGAAACAGACGGCGAGAAACAGAGGGGCTGAAACAGAGGGTCTGAAACAGAGGGGCTGAAACAGAGGGCGAGAATCAGAGGGGCTGAAACAGATGGCGAGAAACAGAGGGGATGGAACAGAGGGCGAGAAACAGCGGGGCTGAATCAGAGGGGCTGAAACAGAGGGCGAGAAACAGAGGGGCTGAAACAGAGGGCGAGAAACAGAGTGGCTGAAACAGAGGGCGAGAAACAGAGGGGCTGAAACAGAGGGCGAGAAACAGAGGGGCTGAAACAGAGGGGCTGATACAGAGGGGCGGAAACAGAGGGGCTGAAACAGAGAGCGAGAAACAGAGGGGCTGAAACAGAGGGCCAGAAACAGAGCGGCTGAAAGAGAGGGCGAGAAACAGAGTGGTTGAAACAAAGGGGCTGAAACAGTGGGGCTAAAATAGAGGGGCTGAAACAGAGGGCGAGAAATAGAGGGGCTGAAACAGAGGGCGAGAAACAGAGGGGCTGAAACAGAGGGCGAGAAACAGAGGGGCTGAAACAGAGGGCGAGAAACAGAGGGGCTGAAACAGAGGGCGAGAAACAGAGGGGCTGAAACAGAGGGGCTGAAACAGAGGGGCTGAAACAGAGGGTGAGAAACAGAGGGGCTGAAACAGAGGGCGAGAAACAGAGGGGCTGAATCAGAGGGGCTGAAACAGAGGGCGAGAAACAGAGGGGCTGAAACAGAGGGGCTGAAACAGAGGGGCTGAAACAGAGGGGCTGAAACAGAGGGCGAGAAACAGAGAGGCTGAAACAGAGGGCGAGAAACAGAGTGGCTGAAACAGAGGGCAAGAAACAGAGGGGCTGAAACAGAGGGCGAGAAACAGAGGGGCTGAAACAGAGGGGCTGAAACAGAGGGGCTGAAACAGAGAGCGAGAAACAGAGGGCCAGAAACAGAGGGCGAGAAACAGAGGGACTGAAACAGTGGGGCTGAAACAGAGGGGCTAATACAGAGGGCGAGAAACAGAGCGGCTGAAACAGAGGGAGAGAAACAGACGGGCTGAAACAGAGAGCCTGAAACAGAGGGCGAGAAACAGAGGGGCTGAAACAGAGGGCGAAAAACAGAGGGACTGAAACAGTGGGGCTGAAACAGAGGGGCTAATACAGAGGGCGAGAAACAGAGCGGCTGAAACAGAGGGGCTGAAACAGACGGGCTGAAACAGAGAGCCTGAAACAGAGGGCGAGAAACAGAGGGGCTGAAACAGAGGGCGAAAAACAGAGGGGCTGAAACAGAGGGCGAGAAACAGAGGGTGAGAAACAGAGGGCGAGAAACAGAGTGGATGAAACAGAGGGGCTGAAACAAAGGGGCTGAAATAGAGGGGCTGAAACAGAGGGGCTGAATCAGAGGGGCTGAAACAGAGTGGCTGAATCAGAGGGGCTGAAACAGAGGGCGAGAATCAGAGGGGCTGAAACAGAGGGCGAGAAACAGAGGGGCTGAAACAGAGGGGCTGAAACAGAGGGGCTGAAACAGAGGGCGAGAAACAGAGGGGCTGAAACAGAGGGCGAGAAACAGAGGGGCTGAAACAGAGGGGCTGAAACAGAGGGCAAGAAACAGAGGGGCTGAAAAAGAGGGCGAGAAACAGAGGGGCTGAAACAGAGGGCGAGAAACAGAGGGGCTGAATCAGAGGAGCTGAAACAGAGGGCGAGAAACAGAGGGGCTGAAACAGAGGGTGAGAAACAGAGGGGCTGAAACAGAGGGCGAGAAACAGAGGGGCTGAAACAGTGGGTCTGAAACAGAGGGGCTGAATCAGAGGGGCTGATTCAGAGGGGCTGAAACAGTGGGGCTGAATCAGAGGGGCTGTAACAGAGGGCGAGAAACAGAGGGGCTGAAACAAAGGGGCTGAAACAGTGGGGCTGAAACAGAGGGGCTGAAACAGAGGGCGAGAAATAGAGGGGCTGAAACAGAGGGCGAGAAACAGAGGGGCTGAAACAGACGGCGAGAAACAGAGGGGCTGAAACAGAGGGTCTGAAACAGAGGGGCTGAAACAGAGGGCGAGAATCAGAGGGGCTGAAACAGATGGCGAGAAACAGAGGGGATGGAACAGAGGGCGAGAAACAGAGGGGCTGAATCAGAGGGGCTGAAACAGAGGGCGAGAAACAGAGGGGCTGAAACAGAGGGGGAGAAACAGAGTGGCTGAAACAGAGGGCGAGAAACAGAGGGGCTGAAACAGAGGGCGAGAAACAGAGGGGCTGAAACAGAGGGGCTGATACAGAGGGGTGGAAACAGAGGGGCTGAAACAGAGAGCGAGAAACAGAGGGGCTGAAACAGAGGGCCAGAAACAGAGCGGCTGAAAGAGAGGGCGAGAAACAGAGTGGTTGAAACAAAGGGGCTGAAACAGTGGGGCTAAAATAGAGGGGCTGAAACAGAGGGCGAGAAATAGAGGGGCTGAAACAGAGGGCGAGAAACAGAGGGGCTGAAACAGAGGGCGAGAAACAGAGGGGCTGAAACAGAGGGCGAGAAACAGAGGGGCTGAAACAGAGGGCGAGAAACAGAGGGGCTGAAACAGAGGGCGAGAAACAGAGGGGCTGAAACAGAGGGGCTGAAACAGAGGGGCTGAAACAGAGGGCGAGAAACAGAGGGGCTGAAACAGAGAGCGAGAAACAGAGGGGCTGAATCAGAGGGGCTGAAACAGAGGGCGAGAAACAGAGGGGCTGAAACAGAGGGGCTGAAACAGAGGGGCTGAAACAGAGGGGCTGAAACAGAGGGCGAGAAACAGAGAGGCTGAAACAGAGGGCGAGAAACAGAGTGGCTGAAACAGAGGGCAAGAAACAGAGGGGCTGAAACAGAGGGTGAGAAACAGAGGGGCTGAAACAGAGGGGCTGAAACAGAGGGGCTGAAACAGAGGGGCTGAAACAGAGAGCGAGAAACAGAGGGGCTGAAACAGAGGGCCAGAAAAAGAGGGCGAGAAACAGAGGGACTGAAACAGTGGGGCTGAAACAGAGGGGCTAATACAGAGGGCGAGAAACAGAGCGGCTGAAACAGAGGGCGAGAAACATAGGGGTTGAAACAAAGGAGCAGAAACAGTGGGGCTAAAACAGAGGGGCTGAAACAGAGGGCGAGAAATAGAGGGGCTGAAACAGAGGGCGAGAAACAGAGGGGCTGAAACAGAGGGCGAGAAACAGAGGGGCTGAAACAGAAGGCGAGAAACAGAGGGGCTGAAACAGAGGGGCTGAAACAGAGGGGCTGAAACAGAGGGCGAGAAACAGAGGGGCTGAAACAGAGGGCGAGAAATAGAGGGGCTGAAACAGAGGGGCTGAAACAGAGGGGCTGAAACAGAGGGCAAGAAACAGAGGGGCTGAAAAAGAGTGCGAGAAACAGAGGGGCTGAAACAGAGGGCGAGAAACAGAGGGGCTGAATCAGAGGGCGAGAAACAGAGGGCGAGAAACAGAGGGGCTGAAACAGAGGGTGAGAAACAGAGGGGCTGAAACAGAGGGCGAGAAACAGAGGGGCTGAAACAGAGGGTCTGAAACAGAGGGGCTGAATCAGAGGGGCTGATTCAGAGGGGCTGAAACAGTGGGGCTGAATCACAGGGGCTGTAACAGAGGGCGAGAAACAAAGGGGCTGAAACAAAGGGGCTGAAACAGTGGGGCTGAAACAGAGGGGCTGAAACAGAGGGCGAGAAATAGAGGGGCTGAAACAGAGGGCGAGAAACAGAGGGGCTGAAACAGACGGCGAGAAACAGAGGGGCTGAAACAGAGGGTCTGAAACAGAGGGGTTGAAACAGAGGGCGAGAATCAGAGGGGCTGAAATAGATGGCGAGAAACAGAGGGGATGGAACAGAGGGCGAGAAACAGAGGGGCTGAATCAGAGGGGCTGAAACAGAGGGCGAGAAACAGAGGGGCTGAAACAGAGGGCGAGAAACAGAGTGGCTGAAACAGAGGGCGAGAAACAGAGGGGCTGAAACAGAGGGCGAGAAACAGAGGGGCTGAAACAGAGGGGCTGATACAGAGGGGCGGAAACAGAGGGGCTGAAACAGAGAGCGAGAAACAGAGGGGCTGAAACAGAGGGCCAGAAACAGAGCGGCTGAAAGAGAGGGCGAGAAACAGAGTGGTTGAAACAAAGGGGCTGAAACAGTGGGGCTAAAATAGAGGGGCTGAAACAGAGGGCGAGAAATAGAGGGGCTGAAACAGAGGGCGAGAAACAGAGGGGCTGAAACAGAGGGCGAGAAACAGAGGGGCTGAAACAGAGGGCGAGAAACAGAGGGGCTGAAACAGAGGGCGAGAAACAGAGGGGCTGAAACAGAGGGGCTGAAACAGAGGGGCTGAAACAGAGGGCGAGAAACAGAGGGGCTGAAACAGAGGGCGAGAAACAGAGGGGCTGAAACAGAGGGCGAGAAACAGAGGGGCTGAAACAGAGGGCGAGAAACAGAGGGGCTGAAACAGAGGGGCTGAAACAGAGGGGCTGAAACAGAGGGCGAGAAACAGAGGGGCTGAAACAGAGGGCGAGAAACAGAGGGGCTGAAACAGAGGGCGAGAAACAGAGGGGCTGAAACAGAGGGCGAGAAACAGAGGGGCTGAAACAGAGGGGCTGAAACAGAGGGGCTGAAAGAGAGGGCGAGAAACATAGGGGCTGAAACAGAGGGCGAGAAACAGAGGGGCTGAAACAGAGGGGCTGAAACAGAGGGGCTGAAACAGAGGGGCTGAAACAGAGGGCGAGAAACAGAGAGGCTGAAACAGAGGGCGAGAAACAGAGTGGCTGAAACAGAGGGCAAGAAACAGAGGGGCTGAAACAGAGGGCGAGAAACAGAGGGGCTGAAACAGAGGGGCTGAAACAGAGGGGCTGAAACAGAGGGGCTGAAACAGAGAGCGAGAAACAGAGGGGCTGAAACAGAGGGCCAGAAACAGAGGGCAAGAAACAGAGGGACTGAAACAGTGGGGCTGAAACAGAGGGGCTAATACAGAGGGCGAGAAACAGAGCGGCTGAAACAGAGGGCGAGAAACAGAGGGGTTGAAACAAAGGGGCAGAAACAGTGGGGCTAAAACAGAGGGGCTGAAACAGAGGGCGAGAAATAGAGGGGCTGAAACAGAGGGCGAGAAACAGAGGGGCTGAAACAGAGGGCGAGAAACAGAGGGGCTGAAACAGAAGGCGAGAAACAGAGGGGCTGAAACAGAGGGGCTGAAACAGAGGGGCTGAAACAGAGGGCGAGAAACAGAGGGGCTGAAACAGAGGGCGAGAAATAGAGGGGCTGAAACAGAGGGCGAGAAACAGAGGGGCTGAAACAGAGGGCGAGAAACAGAGGTGCTGAAACAGAGGGCGAGAAACAGAGGGGCTGAAACAGAGGGCGAGAAACAGAGGGGCTGAAACAGAGGGCGAGAATCAGAGGGGCTGAAACAGAGGGCGAGAAACAGAGGGGCTGAAACAGAGGGGCTGAAACAGAGGGGCTGAAACAGAGGGCGAGAAACAGAGGGGCTGAAAAAGAGGGCGAGAAACAGAGGGGCTGAATCAGAGGGGCTGAAACAGAGGGCGAGAAACAGAGGGGCTGAAACAGAGGGGCTGAAACAGTGGGGCTGAAACAGAGGGGCTGAAACAGAGGGCGAGAAACAGAGAGGCTGAAACAGAGGGCGAGAAACAGAGTGGCTGAAACAGAGGGCAAGAAACAGAGGGGCTGAAACAGAGGGCGAGAAACAGAGGGACTGAAACAAAGGGCTGAAACAGAGGGGCTGAAACAGAGGGCCAGAAACAGAGGGCGAGAAACAGAGGGACTGAAACAGTGGGGCTGAATCAGAGGGGCTAATACAGAGGGCGAGAAACAGAGCGGCTGAAACAGAGGGCGAGAAACAGAGGGGTTGAAACAAAGGGGCTGAAACAGTGGGGCTAAAACAGAGGGGCTGAAACAGAGGGCGAGAAATAGAGGGGCTGAAACAGAGGGCGAGAAACAGAGGGGCTGAAACAGAGGGTGATAAACAGAGGAGCTGAAACAGA
Source organism: Chiloscyllium punctatum (assembly GCF_047496795.1). Classification (NCBI taxonomy): domain Eukaryota; kingdom Metazoa; phylum Chordata; class Chondrichthyes; order Orectolobiformes; family Hemiscylliidae; genus Chiloscyllium; species Chiloscyllium punctatum. The sequence continues at coordinate 1,082,818 of NW_027309807.1, read as the reverse complement.
AGGCGAGAAACAGAGGGGCTGAAACAGAGGGGCTGAAACAGAGGGCCTGAAGCAGAGGGCGAGAAACAGAGGGGCTGAAACAGAGGGCGAGAAACAGAGGGGCAGAAACAGAGGGCGAGAAACAGAGGGGCTGAATCAGAGGGGCTGAAACAGAGGGCGAGAAACAGAGGGGCAGAAACAGAGAGCGAGAAACAGAGGGGCTGAAACAGAGGGGCTGAAACAGAGGGTGAGAAACAGAGGGGCTGAAACAGAGGGCGAGAAACAGAGGGGCTGAAACAGAGGGACTGAAACAGAGGGGCTTAATCAGAGGGGCTGAAACAGAGGGCGAGAAACAGAGGGGCTGAAACAGAGGGCGAGAAACAGAAGGGCTGAAACAGAGGGCAAGAAACAGAGGGGCTGAAACAGAGTGGCTGAAACAGAAGGGCTGAAACAGAGGGGCTGAAACAGAGGGCGAGAAACAGAGGGGCTAAATCAGAGGAGCTGAATCAGAAGGGCTGAAACAGAGGGGCTGTATCAGTGGGGCTGAAACAGAAGGCGAGAAACAGAGGGGCTGAAACAGAGGGCGAGAAACAGAGGGGCTGAAACAGAAGGCTAGAAACAGAGGGGCAGAAACTGAGGGCGAGAAACAGAGGGGCTGAAACAGAGGGGCTGAAACAGAGGGGCTGAATCAGAGGGGCTGAAACAGAGGGGCTGAAACAGAGGGCGAGAAACAAAGGGGCTGAAAGAGCGGGCGAGAAACAGAGGGCAAGAAACAGAGGGGCTGAAACAGAGGGGCTGAAACAGACGGGCTGAAACAGAGAGCCTGAAACAGAGGGGCTGAAACAGAGGGCGAAAAACAGAGGGGCTGAAACAGAGGGCGAGAAACAGAGGGGCTGAAACAGAGCGGCAGAAACAGAGGGGCTGAAACAGATCGGCTGAAACAGAGGGCGAGAAACAGAGGGGCTGAATCAGAGGGTCTGAATCAGAGGGACTGAAACAGAGGGTCTGAAACAGAGGGCGAGAAACAAAGGGGCTGAAACAGCGGGCGAGAAACAGAGGGCGAGAAACAGAGGGGCTGAAACAGAGGGGCTGAAACAGACGGGCTGAAACAGAGAGCCTGAAACAGAGGGCGAGAAACAGAGGGGCTGAAACAGAGGGTGAGAAACAGAGGGGCTGAAACAGAGGGCGAGAAACAGAGGGGCTGAAACAGAGGGGCTGAAACAGAGCGGCTGAATCAGAGGGGCTGATTCAGAGGGGCTGAAACAGAGGGGCTTGATCAGAGGGGCTGAAACAGAGGGCGAGAAACAGAGTGGCTGAAACAGAGGGCGAGAAACAGAGGGGCAGAAACAGATGGCGAGAAACAGAGGAACTGAAACAGAGGTCGAGAAACAGAGGGGCTGAAACAGAGGGCAAGAAACAGAGGGGCTGAAACAGAGTGGCTGAAACAGAAGGGCTGAAACAGAGGGGCTGTATCAGTGGGGCTGAAACAGAAGGCGAGAAACAGAGGGGCTGAAACAGAGGGCGAGAAACAGAGGGTCTGAAACAGAGGGTGAGAAACAGAGGGGCAGAAACTGAGGACGAGAAACAGAGGGGCTGAAACAGAGGGGCTGAAACAGAGGGGCTGAATCAGAGGGGCTGAAACAGAGGGGCTGAAACAGAGGGCGAGAAACAAAGGGGCTGAAACAGAGGGCGAGAAACAGAGGGGCTGAAACAGAGCGGCAGAAACAGAGGGGCTGAAACAGATCGGCTGAAACAGAGGGCGAGAAACAGAGGGGCTGAATCAGAGGGTCTGAATCAGAGGGACTGAAACAGAGGGGCTGAAACAGAGGGCGAGAAACAAAGGGGCTGAAACAGCGGGCGCGAAGCAGAGGGCGAGAAACAGAGGGGCTGAAACAGAGGGGCTGAAACAGACGGGCTGAAACAGAGAGCCTGAAACAGAGGGCGAGAAACAGAGGGGCTGAAACAGAGGGCGAAAAACAGAGGGGCTGAAACAGAGGGCGAGAAACAGAGGGTGAGAAACAGAGGGCGAGAAACAGAGTGGATGAAACAGAGGGGCTGAAACAAAGGGGCTGAAATAGAGGGGCTGAAACAGAGGGGCTGAATCAGAGGGGCTGAAACAGAGTGGCTGAATCAGAGGGGCTGAAACAGAGGGCGAGAATCAGAGGGGCTGAAACAGAGGGCGAGAAACAGAGGGGCTGAAACAGAGGGGCTGAAACAGAGGGGCTGAAACAGAGGGCGAGAAACAGAGGGGCTGAAACAGAGGGGGAGAAACAGAGGGGCTGAAACAGAGGGGCTGAAACAGAGGGGCTGAAACAGAGGGCAAGAAACAGAGGGGCTGAAAAAGAGGGCGAGAAACAGAGGGGCTGAAACAGAGGGCGAGAAACAGAGGGGCTGAATCAGAGGAGCTGAAACAGAGGGCGAGAAACAGAGGGGCTGAAACAGAGTGCGAGAAACAGTGGGGCTGAAACAGAGGGGCTGAAACAGAGGGTGAGAAACAGAGGGGCTGAAACAGAGGGCGAGAAACAGAGGGGCTGAAACAGAGTGTCTGAAACAGAGGGGCTGAATCAGAGGGGCTGATTCAGAGGGGCTGAAACAGTGGGGATGAATCAGAGGGGCTGAAACAGAGTGGCTGAATCAGAGGGGCTGAAACAGAGGGCGAGAATCAGAGGGGCTGAAACAGAGGGCGAGAAACAGAGGGGCTGAAACAGAGGGGCTGAAACAGAGGGGCTGAAACAGAGGGCGAGAAACAGAGGGGCTGAAACAGAGGGGGAGAAACAGAGGGGCTGAAACAGAGGGGCTGAAACAGAGGGGCTGAAACAGAGGGCAAGAAACAGAGGGGCTGAAAAAGAGGGCGAGAAACAGAGGGGCTGAAACAGAGGGCGAGAAACAGAGGGACTGAATCAGAGGAGCTGAAACAGAGGGCGAGAAACAGAGGGGCTGAAACAGAGGGCGAGAAACAGAGGGGCTGAAACAGAGGGTCTGAAACAGAGGGGCTGAATCAGAGGGGCTGATTCAGAGGGGCTGAAACAGTGGGGATGAATCAGAGGGGCTGTAACAGAGGGCGAGAAACAGAGGGGCTGAAACAAAGGGGCTGAAACAGTGAGGCTGAAACAGAGGGGCTGAAACAGAGGGCGAGAAATAGAGGGGCTGAAACAGAGGGCGAGAAACAGAGGGGCTGAAACAGAGGGCGAGAAACAGAGGGGCTGAAACAGAGGGTCTGAAACAGAGGGGCTGAAACAGAGGGCGAGAATCAGAGGGGCTGAAACAGATGGCGAGAAACAGAGGGGCTTGAACAGAGGGCGAGAAACAGAGGGGCTGAATCAGAGGGGCTGAAACAGAGGGCGAGAAACAGAGGGGCTGAAACAGAGGGCGAGAAAGAGAGTGGCTGAAACAGAGGGCGAGAAACAGAGTGGCTGAAACAGAGGGCAAGAAACAGAGGGGCTGAAACAGAGGGCGAGAAACAGAGGGGCTGAAACAGAGGGGCTGAAACAGAGGGGCTGATACAGAGGGGCGGAAACAGAGGGGCTGAAACAGAGAGCGAGAAACAGAGTGGTTGAAACAAAGGGGCTGAAACAGTGGGGATAAAATAGAGGGGCTGAAACAGAGGGCGAGAAATAGAGGGGCTGAAACAGAGGGCGAGAAACAGAGGGGCTGAAACAGAGGGCGAGAAACAGAGGGGCTGAAACAGAGGGCGAGAAACAGAGGGGCTGAAACAGAGGGCGAGAAACAGAGGGGCTGAAACAGAGGGCGAGAAACAGAGGGGCTGAAACAGAGGGGCTGAAACAGAGGGGCTGAAACAGGGGGCGAGAAACAGAGGGGCTGAAACAGAGGGCGAGAAACAGAGGGGCTGAATCAGAGGGGCTGAAACAGAGGGCGAGAAACAGAGGGGCTGAAACAGAGGGGCTGAAACAGAGGGGCTGAAACAGAGGGCGAGAAACAGAGAGGCTGAAACAGACGGCGAGAAACAGAGTGGCTGAAACAGAGGGCAAGAAACAGAGGGGCTGAAACAGAGGGCGAGAAACAGAGGGGCTGAAACAGAGGGGCGGAAACAGAGGGGCTGAAACAGAGGGGCTGAAACAGAGAGCGAGAAACAGAGGGGCTGAAACAGAGGGCCAGAAACAGAGGGCGAGAAACAGAGGGACTGAAACAGTGGGGCTGAAACAGAGGGGCTAATACAGAGGGCGAGAAACAGAGCGGCTGAAACAGAGGGCGAGAAACAGAGGGGCAGAAACAGTGGGGCTAAATCAGAGGGGCTGAAACAGAGGGCGAGAAATAGAGGGGCTGAAACAGAGGGCGAGAAACAGAGGGGCTGAAACAGAGGGCGAGAAACAGAGGGGCTGAAACAGAGGGCGAGAAACAGAGGGGCTGAAACAAAGGGCGAGAAACAGAGGGGCTGAAACAGAGGGCGAGAAACAGAGGAGCTGAATCAGAGGGGCTGAAACTGAGGGCGAGAAACAGAGGGGCAGAAACAGAGAGCGAGAAACAGAGGGGCTGAAACAGAGGGTGAGAAACAGAGGGGCTGAAACAGAGGGCGAGAAACAGAGGGGCTGAAACAGAGGGGCTGAAACAGAGGGGCTGAATCAGAGGGGCTGATTCTGAGGGGCTGAAACAGAGGGGCTTAATCAGAGGGGCTGAAACAGAGGGCGAGAAACAGAGGGGCTGAAACAGAGGGCGAGAAACAGAGGGGCAGAAACAGAGGGCGAGAAACAGAGGAGCTGAAACAGAGGGGCTGAAACAGGGAGCGCGAAACAGAGGGGCTGAAACAGATGGCGAGAAACAGAGGGACTGAAACAGAGGTCGAGAAACAGAGGGGCTGAAACAGAGGGCAAGAAACAGAGGGGCTGAAACTGAGTGGCTGAAACAGAAGGGCTGAAACAGAGGGGCTGAAACAGAGGGCGAGAAACAGAGGGGCTGAATCAGAGGGGCTGAATCAGAAGGGCTGAAACAGAGGGGCTGAATCAGTGGGGCTGACGCAGAAGGCGAGAAACAGAGGGGCTGAAACAGAGGGCGAGAAACAGAGGGGCTGAAACAGAGGGCGAGAAACAGAGGGGCAGAAACTGAGGGCGAGAAACAGAGGGGCTGAAACAGAGGGGCTGAAACAGAGGGGCTGAATCAGAGGGGCTGAAACAGAGGGGCTGAAACAGAGGGCGAGAAACAAAGGGGCTGAAACAGCGGGCGAGAAACAGAGGGCAAGAAACAGAGGGGCTGAAACAGAGGGGCTGAAACAGACGGGCTGAAACAGAGAGCCTGAAACAGAGGGGCTGAAACAGAGGGCGAAAAACAGAGGGGCTGAAACAGAGGGCGAGAAACAGAGGGGCAGAAAAAGAGGGCGAGAAACAGAGGAGCTGAAACAGAGGGGCTGAAACAGAGAGCGCGAAACAGAGGGGCTGAAACAGATGGCGAGAAACAGAGGGACTGAAACAGAGGTCGAGAAACAGAGGGGCTGAAACAGAGGGCAAGAAACAGAGGGGCTGAAACAGAGTGGCTGAAACAGAAGGGCTGAAACAGAGGCGCTGAAACAGATGGCGAGAAACAGAGGAACTGAAACAGAGGGGCTGAAACAGAGGGGCTGAAACAGAGTTGCTGAAACAGAGGGTGAGAAACAGAGGGGCTGAAACAGAGGGCGAGAAACAGAGGGGCTGAAACAGAGGGCGAGAAACAGAGGGGCTGAAACAGAGGTGCTGAAACAGAGGGTGAGAAACAGAGGGGCTGAAACAGAGGGCGAGAAACAGAGGGGCTGAAACAGAGGGGCTGAAACACAGGGGCTGTTTCAGAGGGGCTGAAACAGTGGGGCTGAATCAGAGGGGCTGAAACAGAGGGCGAAAAACAGAGGGGCTGAAACAAAGGGGCTGAAACAGAGGGCGAGAAATAGAGGGGCTGAAACAGAGGGCGAGAAACAGAGGGGCTGAAACAGAGGGTGAGAAACAGAGGGGCTGAAACAGAGGGTCTGAAACAGAGGGGCTGAAACAGAGGGCGAGAAACAGAGGGGCTGAAACAGATGGCGAGAAACAGAGGGGCTTGAACAGAGGGCGAGAAACAGAGGGGCTGAATCAGAGGGGCTGAAACAGAGGGCGAGAAACAGAGGGGCTGAAACAGAGGGCGAGAAACAGAGCGACTGAAACAGAGGTGCTGAAACAGAGGGTGAGAAACAGAGGGGCTGAAACAGAGGGCGAGAAACAGAGGGGCTGAAACAGAGGGGCTGAAACAGAGGTGCTGGTTCAGAGGGGCTGAAACAGAGAGGCTGAATCAGAGGGGCTGAAACAGAGGGCGAGAAACAGAGGGGCTGAATCAGAGGGCGAGAAACAGAGGAGCAGAAACAGAGGGCGAGAAACAGAGGGGCTGAAACAGAGGGGCTGAAACAGAGAGTGCGAAACAGAGGGGCTGAAACAGAGGGCGAGAAACAGAGGGGCTGAAACAGAGGGCGAGAAACAGAGGGGCTGAAACACAGGGCAAGAAACAGAGGGGCTGAAACCGAGTGGCTGAAATAGAAGGGCTGAAACAGAGGGGCTGAAACAGAGGGCGAGAAACAGAGGGGCTGAATCAGAGGGGCTGAATCAGAGGGGCTGAAACAGAGGGGCTGAATCAGAGGGGCTGAAACAGAAGGCGAGAAACAGAGGGGCTGAAACAGAGGGCGAGAAACAGAGGGGCAGAAACAGAGGGCGAGAAACAGAGGGGCTGAAACAGATGGGCTGAAACAGAGGGCAAGAAACAGAGGGGCTGAAACAGAGGGCGAGAAACAGTGGAGCTGAAACAGAGGGGCTGAAACAGAGGGGCTGAAACAGAGGGCGAGAAACAGAGGGGCTGAAACAGAGGGGCTGAAACCGAGGGGCTGAAACAGAGGGGCTGAATCCGAGGGCAAGAAACAGAGAGGCTTAAACAGAGGGCGAGAAACAGAGGGGCTGAAACAGAGGGCAAGAAACAGAGGGGCTGAAACAGATGGCGAGAAACAGAGGGGCTGAAACAGAGGGGCTGAAACTGAGGGGCTGAAACAGAGGGCGAGAAACAGAGGGCGAGAAACAGAGGGGCTGAATCAGAGGGCGAGAAACAGAGGGGCTGAAACAGAGGGCGAGAAACAGAGGGGCTGAATCAGAGGGCGAGAAACAGAGGGGCTGAAACAGAGGGCCAGAAACAGAGGGGCTGAAACAGAGGGGCTGAAACAGAGGGGCTGAAACAGAGGGCGAGAAACAGAGGGGCTGAAAAAGAGGGCGAGAAACAGAGGGGCTGAAACAGGGGGCGAGAAACAGAGAGGTTGAATCAGAGGAGCTGAAACAGAGGGCGAGAAACAGAGGGGCTGAAACAGAGGGCGAGAAACAGTGGGGCTGAAACAGAGGGGCTAAAACAGAGGGTGAGAAACAGAGGGGCTGAAACAGAGGGCGAGAAACAGAGGGGCTGAAACAGAGGGTCTGAAACAGAGGGGCTGAATCAGAGGGGCTGATTCAGAGGGGCTGAAACAGTGGGGCTGAATCAGAGGGGCTGAAACAGAGGGCGAGAAACAGAGGGGCTGAAACAAAGGGGCTGAAACAGTGGTGTTGAAACAGAGGGGCTGAAACAGAGGGCGAGAAATAGAGCGGCTGAAACAGAGGGCGAGAAACAGGGGCTGAAACAGAGGGCGAGAAACAGAGCGGCTGAAACAGAGGGTCTGAAACAGAGGGGCTGAAACAGAGGGCGAGAAACAGAGGGGCTGAAACAGATGGCGAGAAACAGAGGGCGAGAAACAGAGCGGCTGCATCAGAGGGGCTGAAACAGAGGGCGAGAAACAGAGGGGCTGAAACAGAGGGCGAGAAACAGACAGGGCTGAAACAGAGGTGCTGAAACAGAGGGTGAGAAACAGAGGGGCTGAAACAGAGGGCAAGAAACAGAGGGGCTGAAACAGAGGGGCTGAAACAGAGGGGCTGATTCAGAGGGGCTGAAATAGTGGGGCTGAATCAGAGGGGCTGAAACAGAGGGCGAGAAACAGAGGGGCTGAAACAAAGGGGCTGAAACAGTGGGGCTGAAACAGAGAGCGAGAAACAGAGGGCGAGAAATAGAGGGGCTGAAACAGAGGGTGAGAAACAGAGGGGCTGAAACAGAGGGCGAGAAACGGAGGGGCTGAAACAGAGGGTCTGAAACAGAGGGGCTGAAACAGAGGGCGAGAAACAGAGGGGCTGAAACAAATGGCGAGAAACAGAGGGGCTTGAACAGAGGGCGAGAAACAGAGGGGCTGAATCAGAGGGGCTGAAACAGAGGGCGAGAAACAGAGGGGCTGAAACAGAGGGCGAGAAACAGACGGGCTGAAACAGAGGTGCTGAAACAGAGGGTGAGAAACAGAGGGGCTGAAACAGAGGGCGAGAAACAGAGGGGCTGAAACAGAGGGGCTGAAACAGAGGGGCTGATTCAGAGGGGCTGAAACAGAGGGGCTGAATCAGAGGGGCTGAAACAGAGGGCAAGAAACAGAGGGGCTGAAACAGAGGGGCTGAAACAGAGGGGCTGATTCAGAGGGGCTGAAATAGTGGGGCTGAATCAGAGGGGCTGAAACAGAGGGCGAGAAACAGAGGGGCTGAAACAAAGGGGCTGAAACAGTGGGGCTGAAACAGAGAGCGAGAAACAGAGGGCGAGAAATAGAGGGGCTGAAACAGAGGGTGAGAAACAGAGGGGCTGAAACAGAGGGCGAGAAACAGAGGGGCTGAAACAGAGGGTCTGAAACAGAGGGGCTGAAACAGAGGGCGAGAAACAGAGGGGCTGAAACAAATGGCGAGAAACAGAGGGGCTTGAACAGAGGGCGAGAAACAGAGGGGCTGAATCAGAGGGGCTGAAACAGAGGGCGAGAAACAGAGGGGCTGAAACAGAGGGCGAGAAACAGACGGGCTGAAACAGAGGTGCTGAAACAGAGGGTGAGAAACAGAGGGGCTGAAACAGAGGGCGAGAAACAGAGGGGCTGAAACAGAGGGGCTGAAACAGAGGGGCTGATTCAGAGGGGCTGAAACAGAGGGGCTGAATCAGAGGGGCTGAAACAGAGGGCGAGAAACAGAGGGGCTGAAACAGAGGGCGAGAAACAGAGGAGCAGAAACAGAGGGCGAGAAACAGAGGGGCTGAAACAGAGGGGCTGATTCAGAGGGGCTGAAACAGAAGGGCTGAAACAGAGGGGCTGAAAAGAGGGCGAGAAACAGAGGGGCTGAATCAGAGGGGCTGAATCAGAGGGGCTGAAACAGAGTGGCTGAATCAGAGGGGCTGAAACAGAAGGCGAGAAACAGAAGGGCTGAAACAGAGGGCGAGAAACAGAGGGGCTGAAACAGAGGGGCTGAAACAGAGGGGCTGAAACAGAGGGCGAGAAACAGAGGGGCTGAAACAGAGGGGCTGAAACAGAGGGGCTGAAACAGAAGGCGAGAAACAGAGGGTCTGAAACAGAGGGCGAGAAACAGAGGGGCTGAATCAGAGGGGCTGAAACAGAGGGCGAGAAACAGAGGAGCTGAAACAGAGGGGCTGAAACAGAGGGGCTGAAACTGAGGGGCTGAAACAGAGGGCGAGAAACAGAGAGGCTGAAACAGAGGGCGAGAAACAGAGTGGCTGAAACAGAGGGCAAGAAACAGAGGGGCTGAAACAGAGGGCGAGAAACAGAGGGGCTGAAACAGAGGGGCTGAAACAGAGGGCGAGAAACAGAGGGGCTGAAACAGAGGACGAGAAACAGAGGGGCTGAAACAGAGGGCGAGAAACAGAGGTCGAGAAACAGAGGGGCTGAAACAGAGGGCGAGAAACAGAGGGGCAGAAACAGAGAGCGAGAAACAGAGGGGCTGAAACAGAGGGGCTGGAACAGAGGGTGAGAAACAGAGGGGCTGAAACAGAGGGCGAGAAACAGAGGGGCTGAAACAGAGGGGCTGAAACAGAGGGGCTAAATCAGAGGGGCTGACTCAGTGGGGCTGAAACAGAGGGGCTTAATCAGAGGGGCTGAAACAGAGGGCGAGAAACAGAGGGGCTGAAACAGAGGGTGAGAAACAGACGGGCTGAAACAGAGGGTGAGAAACAGAGGAGCTGAAACAGAGGGGCTGAAACAGGGAGCGCGAAACAGAGGGGCTGAAACAGATGGCGAGAAACAGAGGGACTGAAACAGAGGTCGAGAAACAGAGGGGCTGAAACAGAGGGCAAGAAACAGAGGGGCTGAAACAGAGTGGCTGAAACAGAAGGGCTGAAACAGAGGGGCTGAAACAGAGGGCGAGAAACAGAGGGGCTGAATCAGAGGGGCTGAATCAGAAGGGCTGAAACAGAGGGGCTGAATCAGTGGGGCTGAAACAGAAGGCGAGAAACAGAGGGGCTGAAACAGAGGGCGAGAAACAGAGGGGCTGAAACAGAGGGCGAGAAACAGAGGGGCAGAAACTGAGGGCGAGAAACAGAGGGGCTGCAACAGAGGGGCTGAAACAGTGGGGCTGAATCAGAGGGGCTGAAACAGAGGGGCTGAAACAGAGGGCGTGAAACAAAGGGGCTGAAACAGCGGGCGAGAAACAGAGGGCAAGAAACAGAGGGGCTGAAACAGAGGGGCTGAAACAGACGGGCTGAAACAGAGAGCCTGAAACAGAGGGGCTGAAACAGAGGGCGAAAAACAGAGGGGCTGAAACAGAGGGCGAGAAACAGAGGGGCTGAAACAGAGCGGCAGAAACAGAGGGGCTGAAACAGAGGGGCTGAAACAGAGGGCGAGAAACAGAGGGGCTGAATCAGAGGGTCTGAATCAGAGGGACTGAAACTGAGGGGCTGAAACAGAGGGCGAGAAACAAAGGGGCTGAAACAGTGGGCGAGAAACAGAGGGCGAGAAACATAGGGGCTGAAACAGACGGGCTGAAACAGACGGGCTGAAACAGAGAGCCTGAAACAGAGGGCGAGAAACAGAGGGGCTGAAACAGAGGGCGAAAAACAGAGGGGCTGAAACAGAGGGCGAGAAACAGAGGGTGAGAAACAGAGGGCGAGAAACAGAGTGGATGAAACAGAGGGGCTGAAACAAAGGGGCTGAAATAGAGGGGCTGAAACAGAGGGGCTGAATCAGAGGGGCTGAAACAGAGTGGCTGAATCAGAGGGGCTGAAACAGAGGGCGAGAAACAGAGGGGCTGAAACACAGGGCGAGAAACAGAGGGGCTGAAACAGAGGGGCTGAAACAGAGGGGCTGAAACAGGGGGCGAGAAACAGAGGGGCTGAAACAGAGGGCGAGAAACAGAGGGGCTGAAACAGAGGGGCTGAAACAGAGGGGCTGAAACAGAGGGCAAGAAACAGAGGGGCTGAAAAAGAGGGCGAGAAACAGAGGGGCTGAAACAGAGGGCGAGAAACAGAGGGGCTGAATCAGAGGAGCTGAAACAGAGGGCGAGAAACAGAAGGGGCTGAAACAGAGGGCGAGAAACAGTGGGGCTGAAACAGAGGGGCTGAAACAGAGGGTGAGAAACAGAGGGGCTGAAACAGAGGGCGAGAAACAGAGGGGCTGAAACAGAGGGTCTGAAACAGAGGGGCTGAATCAGAGGGGCTGATTCAGAGGGGCTGAAACAGTGGGGCTGAATCAGAGGCGCTGATACAGAGGGCGAGAAACAGAGGGGCTGAAACAAAGGGGCTGAAACAGTGGGGCTGAAACAGAGGGGCTGAAACAGAGGGCGAGAAATAGAGGGGCTGAAACAGAGGGCGAGAAACAGAGGGGCTGAAACAGAGGGCGAGAAACAGAGGGGCTGAAACAGAGGGTCTGAAACAGAGGGGCTGAAACAGAGGGCGAGAATCAGAGGGGCTGAAACAGATGGCGAGAAACAGAGGGGCTTGAACAGAGGGCGAGAAACAGAGGGGCTGAATCAGAGGTGCTGAAACAGAGGGCGAGAAACAGGGGCTGAAACAGAGGTGCTGAAACAGAGGGTGAGAAACAGAGGGGCTGAAACAGAGGGCGAGAAACAGAGGGGCTGAAACAGAGGGGCTGAAACAGAGGGGCTGATTCAGAGGGGCTGAAACAGTGGGGCTGAATCAGAAGGGCTGAAACAGAGGGCGAGAAACAGAGGGGCTGAAACAAAGGGGCTGAAACAGTGTGGCTGAAACAGAGGGGCTGAAACAGAGGGCGAGAAATAGAGGGGCTGAAACAGAGGGCGAGAAACAGAGGGGCTGAAACAGAGGGCGAGAAACAGAGGGGCTGAAACATAGGGTCTGAAACAGAGGGGCTGAAACAGAGGGCGAGAAACAGAGGGGCTGAAACAGAGGGCGAGAAACAGAGGGGCTTGAACAGAGGGCGAGAAACAGAGGGGCTGAATCAGAGGGGCTGAAACAGAGGGCGAGAAACAGAGGGGCTGAAACAGAGGGCGAGAAACAGAGGGGCTGAAACAGAGGTGCTGAAACAGAGGGTGAGAAACAGAGGGGCTGAAACAGAGGGCAAGAAACAGAGGGGCTGAAACAGAGGGGCTGAAACAGAGGGGCTGATTCAGAGGGGCTGAAACAGAGGGGCTGAATCAGAGGGGCTGAAACAGAGGGCGAGAAACAGAGGGGCTGAAACAGAGGGCGAGAAACAGAGGGGCTGAAACAGAGGGCGAGAAACAGAGGGGCGGAAACAGAGGGGCTGAAACAGACGGGCTGAAACAGAGGGGCTGAAACAGAGGGCGAGAAACAGAGAGGCTCAAACAGAGGGCGAGAAACAGAGGGGCTGAAACAGAGGGCAAGAAACAGAGGGGCTGAAACAGAGGGGCTGAAACAGACGGGCTGAAACAGAGAGCCTGAAACAGAGGGGCTGATACAGAGGGCGAAAAACAGAGGGGCTGAAACAGAGGGCGAGAAACAGAGGGGCTGAAACAGAGCGGCAGAAACAGAGGGGCTGAAACAGAGTGCGAGAAACAGAGGTGCTGAATCAGAGGGTCTGTATCAGAGGGACTGAAACAGAGGGGCTGAAACAGAGGGCGAGAAACAAAGGGGCTGAAACAGCGGGCGAGAAACAGAGGGCGAGAAACAGAGGGGCTGAAACAGAGGGGCTGAAACAGACGGGCTGAAACAGAGAGCCTGAAACAGAGGGCGAGAAACAGAGGGGCTGAAACAGAGGGCGAAAAACAGAGGGGCTGAAACAGAGGGCGAGAAACAGAGGGTGAGAAACAGAGGGCGAGAAACAGAGTGGATGAAACAGAGGGGCTGAAACAAAGGGGCTGAAATAGAGGGGCTGAAACAGAGGGGCTGAATCAGAGGGGCTGAAACAGAGTGGCTGAATCAGAGGGGCTGAAACAGAGGGCGAGAAACAGAGGGGCTGAAACAGAGGGCGAGAAACAGAGGGGATGAAACAGAGGGGCTGAAACAGAGGGGCTGAAACAGAGGGCGAGAAACAGAGGGGCTGAAACAGAGGGCGAGAAACAGAGGGGCTGAAACAGAGGGGCTGAAACTGAGGGGCTGAAACAGAGGGCAAGAAACAGAGGGGCTGAAAAAGAGGGCGAGAAACAGAGGGGCTGAAACAGAGGGCGAGAAACAGAGGGGCTGAATCAGAGGAGCTGAAACAGAGGGCGAGAAACAGAGGGGCTGAAACAGAGGGCGAGAAACAGTGGGGCTGAAACAGAGGGGCTGAAACAGAGGGTGAGAAACAGAGGGGCTGAAACAGAGGGCGAGAAACAGAGGGGCTGAAACAGAGGGTCTGAAACAGAGGGGCTGAATCAGAGGGGCTGATTCAGAGGGGCTGAAACAGTGGGGCTGAATCAGAGGCGCTGATACAGAGGGCGAGAAACAGGGGCTGAAACAAAGGGGCTGAAACAGTGGGGCTGAAACAGAGGGGCTGAAACAGAGGGCGAGAAATAGAGGGGCTGAAACAGAGGGCGAGAAACAGAGGGGCTGAAACAGAGGGGCTGAAACAGAGGGGCTGAAACAGAGGGCGACAATCAGAGGGGCTGAAACAGATGGCGAGAAACAGAGGGGCTTGAACAGAGGGCGAGAAACAGAGGGGCTGAATCAGAGGGGCTGAAACAGAGGGCGAGAAACAGGGGCTGAAACAGAGGTGCTGAAACAGAGGGTGAGAAACAGAGGGGCTGAAACAGAGGGCGAGAAACAGAGGGGCTGAAACAGAGGGGCTGAAACAGAGGGGCTGATTCAGAGGGGCTGAAACAGTGGGGCTGAATCAGAAGGGCTGAAACAGAGGGCGAGAAACAGAGGGGCTGAAACAAAGGGGCTGAAACAGTGGCGCTGAATCAGAGGGGCTGAAACAGAGGGCGAGAAACAGAGGGGCTGAAACACAGGGCAAGAACCAGAGGGGCTGAAACCGAGTGGACGAAACAGAAGGGCCGAAACAGAGGGGCTGAAACAGAGGGCGAGAAACAGAGGGGCTGAATCAGAGGGGCTGAATCAGAGGGGCTGAAACAGAGGGGCTGAATCAGAGGGGCTGAAACAGAAGGCGAGAAACAGAGGGGCTGAAACAGAGGGCGAGAAACAGAGGGGCAGAAACAGAGGGCGAGAAACAGAGGGGCTGAAACAGAGGGGCTGAAACAGAGGGCAAGAAACAGAGGGGCTGAAACAGAGGGCGAGAAACAAAGGAGCTGAAACAGAGGGGCTGAAACAGAGGGGCTGAAACAGAGGGCGAGAAACAGAGGGGCTGAAACAAAGGGGCTGAAACAGAGGTGCAGAAACCGAGGGGCTGAATCCGAGGGCAAGAAACAGAGAGGCTGAAACAGAGGGCGAGAAACAGAGGGTCTGAAACAGAGGGCAACAAAAAGAGGGGCTGAAACAGAGGGCGAGAAACAGAGGGGCTGAAACAGAGGGGCTGAAACAGAGGGGCTGAAACAGAGGGCGAGAAACAGAGGGGCTGAATCAGAGGGCGAGAAACAGAGGGGCTGAAACAGAGGGCGAGAAACAGAGGGGCTGAATCAGAGGCTGAGAAACAGAGGGGCTGAAACAGAGGGCGCGAAACAGAGGGGCTGAAACAGAGGGGCTGAAACAGAGGGCGAGAAACAGAGGGGCTGAAATAGAGGGCGAGAAACAGTGGGGCTGAAACAGAGGGGCTGAAACAGTGGGGCTGAAACAGAGGGGCTGAAACAGAGGGAGAGAAATAGAGGGGCTGAAACAGAGGGCGAGAAACAGAGGGGCTGAAACAGAGGGCGAGAAACAGAGGGGCTGAAACAGAGGGTCTGAAACAGAGGGGCTGAAACAGAGGGCGAGAAACAGAGGGCCTGAAACAGATGGCGAGAAACAGAGGGGCTTGAACAGAGGGCGAGAAACAGAGGTGCTGAATCAGAGGGGCTGAAACACAGGGCGAGAAACAGAGGGGCTGAAACAGAGGGCGAGAAACAGAGGGGTTGAAACAGAGGTGCTGAAACAGAGGGTGAGAAACAGAGGGGCTGAAACAGAGGGCGAGAAACAGAGCGGCTGAAACAGAGGGGCTGAAACAGAGGGGCTGAATCAGAGGGTCTGAAACAGAGGGCGAGAAACAGAGGGGCTGAAACAGAGGGGCTGAATCAGAGGGGCTGAAACAGAGGGGCTGTAACAGAGGGCGAGAAACAGAGGGGCTGAAACAGAGGGCAAGAAACAGAGGGGCTGAAACAGAGGGCGAGAAACAGAGGGGCTGAAACAGAGGGTCTGAAACAGAGGGGCTGAAACAGAGGGCGAGAAACAGAGGGGCTGAAACAGAGGGCGAGAAACAGTGGGCGAGAAACAGAGGGACTGAAACAGAGGGTCTGAAACAGAGGGGCTGAAACAGAGGGCGAGAAACAGACGGGCAGAAACAGAGGGCGAGAAACAGAGGGACTGAAACAAAGGGGCTGGGTCAGAGAGCGCGAAACAGACGGACTGAAACAGAGGGCGAGAAACAGAGGGGCTGAAACAGAGGGCGAGAAACAGAGGGGCTGAAACAGAGGGCGAGAAACAGAGACGCTGAAACAGAGGTGAAGAAACAGAGGGGCTGAAACAGTGTGGCTGAAGCAGAGGGCGAGAAACAGAGGGGCTGAATCAGACGGGCTGAATCAGATGGGCTGAAACAGAGGGGCTGAAACAGAGGGCGAGAAACAGAGGGGCTGAAACAGAGGGCGAGAAACAGAGGGCGAGAAACAGAGCGGCTGAAAAAGAGGGGCTGAAACAAAGGGGCTGAAACAAAGCGGCTGATACAGAGGGCGAGAAACAGAGGGGCTGAAACAGAGGGCGAGAAACAGAGGGGCTGAAACAGAGGGGCTGAAACAGAGGGGCTGAAACAGTGGGGCTGAAACAGAGGGCGAGAAACAGAGAGGCTGAAACACAGGGCGAGAAACAGAGGGGATGAAACAGAGGGCGAGAAACAGAGAGGCTGAAACAGAGGGACTGAAACAGAGGGGCTGAAACAGAGGGGCTGAAACAGAGGGCGAGAAACAGAGTGGCTGAAACAGAGGGCGAGAAACAGAGTGGCTGAAACAGAGGGCAAGAAACAGAGGTGCTGAAACAGAGGGCGAGAAACAGAGGGGCTGAAACAGAGGGGCTGAAACAGAGGGGCGGAAACAGAGGGGCTGAAACAGAGAGCGAGAAACAGAGGGGCTGAAACAGAGGGCCAGAAACAGAGCGGCTGAAAGAGAGGGCGAGAAACAGAGTGGTTGAAACAAAGGGGCTGAAACAGAGGGGCTGAAACAGAGGGCGAGAAACAGAGTGGCTGAAACAGAGGGCGAGAAACAGAGTGGCTGAAACAGAGGGCAAGAAACAGAGGTGCTGAAACAGAGGGCGAGAAACAGAGGGGCTGAAACAGAGGGGCTGAAACAGAGGGGCGGAAACAGAGGGGCTGAAACAGAGAGCGAGAAACAGAGGGGCTGAAACAGAGGGCCAGAAACAGAGCGGCTGAAAGATAGGGCGAGAAACAGAGTGGTTGAAACAAAGGGGCTGAAACAGTGGGGCTAAAATAGAGGGGCTGAAACAGAGGGCGAGAAATAGAGGGGCTGAAACAGAGGGCGAGAAACAGAGGGGCTGAAACAGAGCGCGAGAAACAGAGGGGCTGAAACAGAGGGCGTGAAACAGAGGGCGAGAAACAGAGGGGCTGAAACAGAGGGCGAGAAACAGAGGGGCTGAAACAGAGGGCGAGAAACAGAGGGGCTGAAACAGAGGGGCTGAAACAGAGGGCGAGAAACAGAGGGGCTGAAACAGAGGGTCTGAAACAGAGGGGCTGAAACAGAGGGCGAGAAACAGAGGGGCTGAAACAGAGGGCGAGAAACAGAGGGGCTTGAACCGAGGGCGAGAAACAGAGGGGCTGAATCAGAGGGGCTGAAACAGAGGGCGAGAAACAGAGGGGCTGAAACAGAGGGCGAGAAACAGAGGGGCTGAAACAGAGGTGCTGAAACAGAGGGTGAGAAACAGAGGGGCTGAAACAGAGGGCAAGAAACAGAGGGTCTGAAACAGAGGGGCTGAAACAGAGGGGCTGATTCAGAGGGGCTGAAACAGAGGGGCTGAATCAGAGGGGCTGAAACAGAGGGCGAGAAACAGAGGCGCTGAAACAGAGGGCGAGAAACAGAGGGGCTGAAACAGAGGGCGAGAAACAGAGGGGCTGAAACAGAGGGGCTGAAACAGAGAGTGCGAAACAGAGGGACTGAAACAGAGGGCTAGAAACAGAGGGGCTGAAACAGAGGGCGAGAAACAGAGGGGCTGAAACACAGGGCAAGAACCAGAGGGGCTGAAACCGAGTGGATGAAACAGAAGGGCCGAAACAGAGGGGCTGAAACAGAGGGCGAGAAACAGAGGGGCTGAATCAGAGGGGCTGAATCAGAGGGGCTGAAACAGAGGGGCTGAATCAGAGGGGCTGAAACAGAAGGCGAGAAACAGAGGGGCTGAAACAGAGGGCGAGAAACAGAGGGGCAGAAGCAGAGGGCGAGAAACAGAGGGGCTGAAACAGAGGGGCTGAAACAGAGGGCAAGAAACAGAGGGGCTGAAACAGAGGGCGAGAAACAGAGGAGCTGAAACAGAGTGGCTGAAACAGAGGGGCTGAAACAGAGGGCGAGAAACAGAGGGGCTGAAACAAAGGGGCTGAAACAGCGGGGCAGAAACCGAGGGGCTGAATCCGAGGGCAAGAAACTGAGAGGCTGAAACAGAGGGCGAGAAACAGAGGGGCTGAAACAGAGGGCAACAAAAAGAGGGGCTGAAACAGAGGGCGAGAAACAGAGGGGCTGAAACAGAGGGGCTGAAACAGAGGGGCTGAAACAGAGGGCGAGAAACAGAGGGGCTGAATCAGAGGGCGAGAAACAGAGGGGCTGAAACAGAGGGCGAGAAACAGAGGGGCTGAATCAGAGGCTGAGAAACAGAGGGGCTGAAACAGAGGGCGCGAAACAGAGGGGCTGAAACAGAGGGGCTGAAACAGAGGGCGAGAAACAGAGGGGCTGAAAAAGAGGGCGAGAAACAGAGGGGCTGAAACAGAGTGCGAGAAACAGAGGGGCTGAATCAGAGGAGCTGAAACAGAGGGCGAGAAACAGAGGGGCTGAAATAGAGGGCGAGAAACAGTGGGGCTGAAACAGAGGGGCTGAAACAGTGGGGCTGAAACAGAGGGGCTGAAACAGAGGGCGAGAAATAGAGGGGCTGAAACAGAGGGCGAGAAACAGAGGGGCTGAAACAGAGGGCGAGAAACAGAGGGGCTGAAACAGAGGGTCTGAA
The DNA here is from genome assembly GCF_047496795.1 of Chiloscyllium punctatum. Classification (NCBI taxonomy): domain Eukaryota; kingdom Metazoa; phylum Chordata; class Chondrichthyes; order Orectolobiformes; family Hemiscylliidae; genus Chiloscyllium; species Chiloscyllium punctatum. Next base: position 1,064,308 of record NW_027309807.1, on the reverse strand, counting down.
ACAGAGGGGCTGAAACAGAGGGCGAGAAACAGAGGGCCTGAAACAGATGGCGAGAAACAGAGGGGCTTGAACAGAGGGCGAGAAACAGAGGTGCTGAATCAGAGGGGCTGAAACAGAGGGCGAGAAACAGAGGGGCTGAAACAGAGGGCGAGAAACAGAGGGGTTGAAACAGAGGTGCTGAAACAGAGGGTGAGAAACAGAGGGGCTGAAACAGAGGGCGAGAAACAGAGGGGCTGAAACAGAGGGGCTGAAACAGAGGGGCTGATTCAGAGGGGCTGAAACAGTGGGGCTGAATCAGAGGGTCTGAAACAGAGGGCGAGAAACAGAGGGGCTGAAACAGAGGGGCTGAATCAGAGGGGCTGAAACAGAGGGGCTGAAACAGAGGGCGAGAAACAGAGGGGCTGAAACAGAGGGCAAGAAACAGAGGGGCTGAAACAGAGGGCGAGAAACAGAGGGGCTGAAACAGAGGGTCTGAAACAGAGGGGCTGAAACAGAGGGCGAGAAACAGAGGGGCTGAAACAGAGGGCGAGAAACAGTGGGCGAGAAACAGAGGGACTGAAACAGAGGGTCTGAAACAGAGGGGCTGAAACAGAGGGCGAGAAACAGACGGGCAGAAACAGAGGGCGAGAAACAGAGGGACTGAAACAAAGGGGCTGGGTCAGAGAGCGCGAAACAGACGGACTGAAACAGAGGGCGAGAAACAGAGGGGCTGAAACAGAGGGCGAGAAACAGAGGGGCTGAAACAGAGGGCGAGAAACAGAGACGCTGAAACAGAGGTGAAGAAACAGAGGGGCTGAAACAGTGTGGCTGAAGCAGAGGGCGAGAAACAGAGGGGCTGAATCAGACGGGCTGAATCAGATGGGCTGAAACAGAGGGGCTGAAACAGAGGGCGAGAAACAGAGGGGCTGAAACAGAGGGCGAGAAACAGAGGGCGAGAAACAGAGCGGCTGAAAAAGAGGGGCTGAAACAAAGGGGCTGAAACAAAGCGGCTGATACAGAGGGCGAGAAACAGAGGGGCTGAAACAGAGGGCGAGAAACAGAGGGGCTGAAACAGAGGGGCTGAAACAGAGGGGCTGAAACAGTGGGGCTGAAACAGAGGGCGAGAAACAGAGAGGCTGAAACACAGGGCGAGAAACAGAGGGGATGAAACAGAGGGCGAGAAACAGAGGGGCTGAAACAGAGGGACTGAAACAGAGGGGCTGAAACAGAGGGGCTGAAACAGAGGGCGAGAAACAGAGTGGCTGAAACAGAGGGCAAGAAACAGAGGTGCTGAAACAGAGGGCGAGAAACAGAGGGGCTGAAACAGAGGGGCTGAAACAGAGGGGCGGAAACAGAGGGGCTGAAACAGAGAGCGAGAAACAGAGGGGCTGAAACAGAGGGCCAGAAACAGAGCGGCTGAAAGAGAGGGCGAGAAACAGAGTGGTTGAAACAAAGGGGCTGAAACAGTGGGGCTAAAATAGAGGGGCTGAAACAGAGGGCGAGAAATAGAGGGGCTGAAACAGAGGGCGAGAAACAGAGGGGCTGAAACAGAGCGCGAGAAACAGAGGGGCTGAAACAGAGGGCGAGAAACAGAGGGCGAGAAACAGAGGGGCTGAAACAGAGGGCGAGAAACAGAGGGGCTGAAACAGAGGGCGAGAAACAGAGGGGCTGAAACAGAGGGGCTGAAACAGAGGGCGAGAAACAGAGGGGCTGAAACAGAGGGCGAGAAACAGAGGGGCTGAATCAGAGGGGCTGAAACAGAGGGCGAGAAACAGAGGGGCTGAAACAGAGGGGCTGAAACAGAGGGGCTGAAACAGAGGGGCTGAAACAGAGGGCGAGAAACAGAGAGGCTGAAACAGAGGGCGAGAAACAGAGTGGCTGAAATAGAGGGCAAGAAACAGAGGGGCTGAAACACAGGGCGAGAAACAGAGGGGCTGAAACAGAGGGGCTGAAACAGAGGGGCTGAAACAGAGGGGCTGAAACAGAGAGCGAGAAACAGAGGGGTTGAAACAGAGGGCCAGAAACAGAGGGCGAGAAACAGAGGGACTGAAATAGTGGGGCTGAAACAGAGGGGCTGATACAGAGGGCGAGAAACAGAGCGGCTGAAACAGAGGGCGAGAAACAGCGGGGTTGAAACAAAGGGGCTGAAACAGTGGGGCTAAAACAGAGGGGCTGAAACAGAGGGCGAGAAATAGAGGGGCTGAAACAGAGGGCGAGAAACAGAGGGGCTGAAACAGAGGGCGAGAAACAGAGGGGCTGAAACAGAAGGCGAGAAACAGAGGGGCTGAAACAGAGGGCGAGAAACAGAGGGGCTGAAACAGAGGGGGAGAATCAGAGGGGCTGAATCAGAGGGGCTGAAACAGACGGGCTGAAACAGAGGGCTAGGAACAGAGGGTCTGAAACAGAGGGCGAGAAACAGAGGGTGAGAAACAGAGGGCAAGAAACAGAGGGGCTGAAACAGAGGGCAAAAAACAGAGGGGCTGAAACAGAGGGCGAGAAACAGAGGGTGAGAAACAGAGGGCAAGAAACAGAGAGGCTGAAACAGAGGGCAAAAACAGAGGGGCTGAATCAGAGGGCGAGAAACAGAGGGTGAGAAACAGAGGGCGAGAAACAGTGGGGATGAAACAGAGGGGCTGAAACAGAGGGGCTGAAATAGAGGGGCTGAAACAGAGGGGCTGAATCAGAGGGGCTGCAACAGAGGGGCTGAATCAGAGGGGCTGACACAGAGTGCGAGAAACAGAGGGGCTGAAACATAGGGCGAGAAACAGAGGGGCTGAAACAGAGGGCGAGAAACAGAGGAGCTGAAACAGAGGGGCTGAAACAGAGGGGCTGAAACAGAGGGGCTGATTCAGAGGGGCTGAAACAGAGGGGCTGAATCAGCGGGGCTGAAACAGAGGGCGAGAAACTGAGGGTCTGAAACAGAGGGCGAGAAACAGAGGGGCTGAAATAAAGGGCGAGAAACAGAGGGGCTGAAACAGAGGGGCTGAAACAGAGGGGCTGAAACAGAGGGGCTGAAACAGAGGGCGAGAAACAGAGGGGCTGAATCAGAGGGGCTGAATCAGAGGGGCTGAAACAGAGGAACTGAAACAGAGGGCGAGAAACAAAGGGGCTGAAACAGCGGGCGAGAAACAGAGGGCCAGAAACAGAGGGGCTGAAACAGAGGGGCTGAAACAGACGGGCTGAAACAGAGAGCCTGAAACAGAGGGCGAGAAACAGAGGGGCTGAAACAGAGGGCGAAAAACAGAGGGGCTAAACAGAGGGCGAGAAATAGAGGGGCTGAAACAGAGGGCGAGAAACAGAGTGGCTGAAACAGACGGGCTGAAACAGAGGGGCTGAAAAAGAGGGCGAAAAACAGAGGGGCTGAAACTGAGGGCGAGAAACAGAGGGTCTGAATCAGAGGTCTAAATCAGAGGGGCTGAATCAGAGGAGCTGAAACAGAGGGTGAGAAACAGAGGGGCTGAAACAGAGGGCGAGAAACAGAGGGGCTGAAACAGAGGGCGAGAAACAGAGGGGCTGAAACAGAAGGGCTGAAACAGAGGGCGAGAAACAGAGGGGCTGAATCAGAGGGGCTAAATCAGAGGGGCTGAATCAGAGGGGTTGAAACAGAGGGTCTGAATCAGTGGGGCTGAAACAGAGGGCGAGAAATAGAGGGGCTGAAACAGAGGGCGAGAAACAGAGGGGCTGAAACAGAGGGGCTGAAACAGAGGGTCTGAAACAGAGGGGCTGAATCAGAGGGGCTGATTCAGAGGGGCTGAAACAGAGGGGCTGAATCAGCGGGGCTGAAACAGAGGGCGAGAAACTGAGGGGCTGAAACAGAGGGCGAGAAACAGAGGGGCTGAAACAGAGGGCGAGAAACAGAGAGGGTGAAACAGAGGGGCTGAAACAGAGGGGCTGAAACAGAGGGGCTGAAACAGAGTGGCTGAAACAGAGGGGCTGAAACAGAGGTGCTGAAACAGAGGGGCTGAAACAGAGGGCGAGAAACAGAGCGGCTGAAACAGAGGGCAAGAAACAGAGGGGCTGAAACAGAGGGGCTGAAACAGAGGGGCTGAAACAGAGGGCGAGAAACAGAGGGGCTGAAACAGAGGTCGAGAAACAGAGGGGCAGAAATAGAGGGCGAGAAACAGAGGGGCTGAAACAGAGGGGCTGAAACAGAGGGGCTGAAACAGAGGGCGAGAAACAGAGGGGCTGAATCAGAGGGGCTGAATCAGAGGGGCTGAAACAGAGGAACTGAAACAGACGGGCTGAAACAGAGGGGCTGAAACAGCGGGCGAGAAACAGAGGGGCTGAAACAGAGGGCGAAAAACAAAGGGGCTAAACAGAGGGCGAGAAATAGAGGGGCTGAAACAGAGGGCGAGAAACAGAGTGGCTGAAACAGACGGGCTGAAACAGAGGGGCTGAAAAAGAGGGCGAAAAACAGAGGGGCTGAAACTGAGGGCGAGAAACAGAGTGGCTGAAACAGAGGGCAAGAAACAGAGGTGCTGAAACAGAGGGCGAGAAACAGAGGGGCTGAAACAGAGGGGCTGAAACAGAGGGGCGGAAACAGAGGGGCTGAAACAGAGAGCGAGAAACAGAGGGGCTGAAACAGAGGGCCAGAAACAGAGCGGCTGAAAGAGAGGGCGAGAAACAGAGTGGTTGAAACAAAGGGGCTGAAACAGAGGGGCTGAAACAGAGGGCGAGAAACAGAGTGGCTGAAACAGAGGGCGAGAAACAGAGTGGCTGAAACAGAGGGCAAGAAACAGAGGTGCTGAAACAGAGGGCGAGAAACAGAGGGGCTGAAACAGAGGGGCTGAAACAGAGGGGCGGAAACAGAGGGGCTGAAACAGAGAGCGAGAAACAGAGGGGCTGAAACAGAGGGCCAGAAACAGAGCGGCTGAAAGATAGGGCGAGAAACAGAGTGGTTGAAACAAAGGGGCTGAAACAGTGGGGCTAAAATAGAGGGGCTGAAACAGAGGGCGAGAAATAGAGGGGCTGAAACAGAGGGCGAGAAACAGAGGGGCTGAAACAGAGCGCGAGAAACAGAGGGGCTGAAACAGAGGGCGTGAAACAGAGGGCGAGAAACAGAGGGGCTGAAACAGAGGGCGAGAAACAGAGGGGCTGAAACAGAGGGCGAGAAACAGAGGGGCTGAAACAGAGGGGCTGAAACAGAGGGCGAGAAACAGAGGGGCTGAAACAGAGGGTCTGAAACAGAGGGGCTGAAACAGAGGGCGAGAAACAGAGGGGCTGAAACAGAGGGCGAGAAACAGAGGGGCTTGAACCGAGGGCGAGAAACAGAGGGGCTGAATCAGAGGGGCTGAAACAGAGGGCGAGAAACAGAGGGGCTGAAACAGAGGGCGAGAAACAGAGGGGCTGAAACAGAGGTGCTGAAACAGAGGGTGAGAAACAGAGGGGCTGAAACAGAGGGCAAGAAACAGAGGGTCTGAAACAGAGGGGCTGAAACAGAGGGGCTGATTCAGAGGGGCTGAAACAGAGGGGCTGAATCAGAGGGGCTGAAACAGAGGGCGAGAAACAGAGGCGCTGAAACAGAGGGCGAGAAACAGAGGGGCTGAAACAGAGGGCGAGAAACAGAGGGGCTGAAACAGAGGGGCTGAAACAGAGAGTGCGAAACAGAGGGACTGAAACAGAGGGCTAGAAACAGAGGGGCTGAAACAGAGGGCGAGAAACAGAGGGGCTGAAACACAGGGCAAGAACCAGAGGGGCTGAAACCGAGTGGATGAAACAGAAGGGCCGAAACAGAGGGGCTGAAACAGAGGGCGAGAAACAGAGGGGCTGAATCAGAGGGGCTGAATCAGAGGGGCTGAAACAGAGGGGCTGAATCAGAGGGGCTGAAACAGAAGGCGAGAAACAGAGGGGCTGAAACAGAGGGCGAGAAACAGAGGGGCAGAAGCAGAGGGCGAGAAACAGAGGGGCTGAAACAGAGGGGCTGAAACAGAGGGCAAGAAACAGAGGGGCTGAAACAGAGGGCGAGAAACAGAGGAGCTGAAACAGAGTGGCTGAAACAGAGGGGCTGAAACAGAGGGCGAGAAACAGAGGGGCTGAAACAAAGGGGCTGAAACAGCGGGGCAGAAACCGAGGGGCTGAATCCGAGGGCAAGAAACTGAGAGGCTGAAACAGAGGGCGAGAAACAGAGGGGCTGAAACAGAGGGCAACAAAAAGAGGGGCTGAAACAGAGGGCGAGAAACAGAGGGGCTGAAACAGAGGGGCTGAAACAGAGGGGCTGAAACAGAGGGCGAGAAACAGAGGGGCTGAATCAGAGGGCGAGAAACAGAGGGGCTGAAACAGAGGGCGAGAAACAGAGGGGCTGAATCAGAGGCTGAGAAACAGAGGGGCTGAAACAGAGGGCGCGAAACAGAGGGGCTGAAACAGAGGGGCTGAAACAGAGGGCGAGAAACAGAGGGGCTGAAAAAGAGGGCGAGAAACAGAGGGGCTGAAACAGAGTGCGAGAAACAGAGGGGCTGAATCAGAGGAGCTGAAACAGAGGGCGAGAAACAGAGGGGCTGAAATAGAGGGCGAGAAACAGTGGGGCTGAAACAGAGGGGCTGAAACAGTGGGGCTGAAACAGAGGGGCTGAAACAGAGGGCGAGAAATAGAGGGGCTGAAACAGAGGGCGAGAAACAGAGGGGCTGAAACAGAGGGCGAGAAACAGAGGGGCTGAAACAGAGGGTCTGAAACAGAGGGGCTGAAACAGAGGGCGAGAAACAGAGGGCCTGAAACAGATGGCGAGAAACAGAGGGGCTTGAACAGAGGGCGAGAAACAGAGGTGCTGAATCAGAGGGGCTGAAACAGAGGGCGAGAAACAGAGGGGCTGAAACAGAGGGCGAGAAACAGAGGGGTTGAAACAGAGGTGCTGAAACAGAGGGTGAGAAACAGAGGGGCTGAAACAGAGGGCGAGAAACAGAGGGGCTGAAACAGAGGGGCTGAAACAGAGGGGCTGATTCAGAGGGGCTGAAACAGTGGGGCTGAATCAGAGGGTCTGAAACAGAGGGCGAGAAACAGAGGGGCTGAAACAGAGGGGCTGAATCAGAGGGGCTGAAACAGAGGGGCTGAAACAGAGGGCGAGAAACAGAGGGGCTGAAACAGAGGGCAAGAAACAGAGGGGCTGAAACAGAGGGCGAGAAACAGAGGGGCTGAAACAGAGGGTCTGAAACAGAGGGGCTGAAACAGAGGGCGAGAAACAGAGGGGCTGAAACAGAGGGCGAGAAACAGTGGGCGAGAAACAGAGGGACTGAAACAGAGGGTCTGAAACAGAGGGGCTGAAACAGAGGGCGAGAAACAGACGGGCAGAAACAGAGGGCGAGAAACAGAGGGACTGAAACAAAGGGGCTGGGTCAGAGAGCGCGAAACAGACGGACTGAAACAGAGGGCGAGAAACAGAGGGGCTGAAACAGAGGGCGAGAAACAGAGGGGCTGAAACAGAGGGCGAGAAACAGAGACGCTGAAACAGAGGTGAAGAAACAGAGGGGCTGAAACAGTGTGGCTGAAGCAGAGGGCGAGAAACAGAGGGGCTGAATCAGACGGGCTGAATCAGATGGGCTGAAACAGAGGGGCTGAAACAGAGGGCGAGAAACAGAGGGGCTGAAACAGAGGGCGAGAAACAGAGGGCGAGAAACAGAGCGGCTGAAAAAGAGGGGCTGAAACAAAGGGGCTGAAACAAAGCGGCTGATACAGAGGGCGAGAAACAGAGGGGCTGAAACAGAGGGCGAGAAACAGAGGGGCTGAAACAGAGGGGCTGAAACAGAGGGGCTGAAACAGTGGGGCTGAAACAGAGGGCGAGAAACAGAGAGGCTGAAACACAGGGCGAGAAACAGAGGGGATGAAACAGAGGGCGAGAAACAGAGGGGCTGAAACAGAGGGACTGAAACAGAGGGGCTGAAACAGAGGGGCTGAAACAGAGGGCGAGAAACAGAGTGGCTGAAACAGAGGGCAAGAAACAGAGGTGCTGAAACAGAGGGCGAGAAACAGAGGGGCTGAAACAGAGGGGCTGAAACAGAGGGGCGGAAACAGAGGGGCTGAAACAGAGAGCGAGAAACAGAGGGGCTGAAACAGAGGGCCAGAAACAGAGCGGCTGAAAGAGAGGGCGAGAAACAGAGTGGTTGAAACAAAGGGGCTGAAACAGTGGGGCTAAAATAGAGGGGCTGAAACAGAGGGCGAGAAATAGAGGGGCTGAAACAGAGGGCGAGAAACAGAGGGGCTGAAACAGAGCGCGAGAAACAGAGGGGCTGAAACAGAGGGCGAGAAACAGAGGGCGAGAAACAGAGGGGCTGAAACAGAGGGCGAGAAACAGAGGGGCTGAAACAGAGGGCGAGAAACAGAGGGGCTGAAACAGAGGGGCTGAAACAGAGGGCGAGAAACAGAGGGGCTGAAACAGAGGGCGAGAAACAGAGGGGCTGAATCAGAGGGGCTGAAACAGAGGGCGAGAAACAGAGGGGCTGAAACAGAGGGGCTGAAACAGAGGGGCTGAAACAGAGGGGCTGAAACAGAGGGCGAGAAACAGAGAGGCTGAAACAGAGGGCGAGAAACAGAGTGGCTGAAATAGAGGGCAAGAAACAGAGGGGCTGAAACACAGGGCGAGAAACAGAGGGGCTGAAACAGAGGGGCTGAAACAGAGGGGCTGAAACAGAGGGGCTGAAACAGAGAGCGAGAAACAGAGGGGTTGAAACAGAGGGCCAGAAACAGAGGGCGAGAAACAGAGGGACTGAAATAGTGGGGCTGAAACAGAGGGGCTGATACAGAGGGCGAGAAACAGAGCGGCTGAAACAGAGGGCGAGAAACAGCGGGGTTGAAACAAAGGGGCTGAAACAGTGGGGCTAAAACAGAGGGGCTGAAACAGAGGGCGAGAAATAGAGGGGCTGAAACAGAGGGCGAGAAACAGAGGGGCTGAAACAGAGGGTGAGAAACAGAGGGGCTGAAACAGAAGGCGAGAAACAGAGGGGCTGAAACAGAGGGCGAGAAACAGAGGGGCTGAAACAGAGGGGGAGAATCAGAGGGGCTGAATCAGAGGGGCTGAAACAGACGGGCTGAAACAGAGGGCTAGGAACAGAGGGTCTGAAACAGAGGGCGAGAAACAGAGGGTGAGAAACAGAGGGCAAGAAACAGAGGGGCTGAAACAGAGGGCAAAAAACAGAGGGGCTGAAACAGAGGGCGAGAAACAGAGGGTGAGAAACAGAGGGCAAGAAACAGAGAGGCTGAAACAGAGGGCAAAAACAGAGGGGCTGAATCAGAGGGCGAGAAACAGAGGGTGAGAAACAGAGGGCGAGAAACAGTGGGGATGAAACAGAGGGGCTGAAACAGAGGGGCTGAAATAGAGGGGCTGAAACAGAGGGGCTGAATCAGAGGGGCTGCAACAGAGGGGCTGAATCAGAGGGGCTGACACAGAGTGCGAGAAACAGAGGGGCTGAAACATAGGGCGAGAAACAGAGGGGCTGAAACAGAGGGGCTGAAACAGAGGGGCTGAAACAGAGGGGCTGATTCAGAGGGGCTGAAACAGAGGGGCTGAATCAGCTGGGCTGAAACAGAGGGCGAGAAACTGAGGGTCTGAAACAGAGGGCGAGAAACAGAGGGGCTGAAATAAAGGGCGAGAAACAGAGGGGCTGAAACAGAGGGGCTGAAACAGAGGGGCTGAAACAGAGGGGCTGAAACAGAGGGCGAGAAACAGAGGGGCTGAATCAGAGGGGCTGAATCAGAGGGGCTGAAACAGAGGAACTGAAACAGAGGGCGAGAAACAAAGGGGCTGAAACAGCGGGCGAGAAACAGAGGGCCAGAAACAGAGGGGCTGAAACAGAGGGGCTGAAACAGACGGGCTGAAACAGAGAGCCTGAAACAGAGGGCGAGAAACAGAGGGGCTGAAACAGAGGGCGAAAAACAGAGGGGCTAAACAGAGGGCGAGAAATAGAGGGGCTGAAACAGAGGGCGAGAAACAGAGTGGCTGAAACAGACGGGCTGAAACAGAGGGGCTGAAAAAGAGGGCGAAAAACAGAGGGGCTGAAACTGAGGGCGAGAAACAGAGGGTCTGAATCAGAGGTCTAAATCAGAGGGGCTGAATCAGAGGAGCTGAAACAGAGGGTGAGAAACAGAGGGGCTGAAACAGAGGGCGAGAAACAGAGGGGCTGAAACAGAGGGCGAGAAACAGAGGGGCTGAAACAGAAGGGCTGAAACAGAGGGCGAGAAACAGAGGGGCTGAATCAGAGGGGCTAAATCAGAGGGGCTGAATCAGAGGGGTTGAAACAGAGGGTCTGAATCAGTGGGGCTGAAACAGAGGGCGAGAAATAGAGGGGCTGAAACAGAGGGCGAGAAACAGAGGGGCTGAAACAGAGGGGCTGAAACAGAGGGTCTGAAACAGAGGGGCTGAATCAGAGGGGCTGATTCAGAGGGGCTGAAACAGAGGGGCTGAATCAGCGGGGCTGAAACAGAGGGCGAGAAACTGAGGGGCTGAAACAGAGGGCGAGAAACAGAGGGGCTGAAACAGAGGGCGAGAAACAGAGAGGGTGAAACAGAGGGGCTGAAACAGAGGGGCTGAAACAGAGGGGCTGAAACAGAGTGGCTGAAACAGAGGGGCTGAAACAGAGGTGCTGAAACAGAGGGGCTGAAACAGAGGGCGAGAAACAGAGCGGCTGAAACAGAGGGCAAGAAACAGAGGGGCTGAAACAGAGGGGCTGAAACAGAGGGGCTGAAACAGAGGGCGAGAAACAGAGGGGCTGAAACAGAGGTCGAGAAACAGAGGGGCAGAAATAGAGGGCGAGAAACAGAGGGGCTGAAACAGAGGGGCTGAAACAGAGGGGCTGAAACAGAGGGCGAGAAACAGAGGGGCTGAATCAGAGGGGCTGAATCAGAGGGGCTGAAACAGAGGAACTGAAACAGACGGGCTGAAACAGAGGGGCTGAAACAGCGGGCGAGAAACAGAGGGGCTGAAACAGAGGGCGAAAAACAAAGGGGCTAAACAGAGGGCGAGAAATAGAGGGGCTGAAACAGAGTGCGAGAAACAGAGTGGCTGAAACAGACGGGCTGAAACAGAGGGGCTGAAAAAGAGGGCGAAAAACAGAGGGGCTGAAACTGAGGGCGAGAAACAGAGGGTCTGAATCAGAGGTCTAAATCAGAGGGGCTGAATCAGAGGAGCTGAAACAGAGGGTGAGAAACAGAGGGGCTGAAACAGAGGGCGAGAAACAGAGGGGCTGAAACAGAGGGCAAGAAACAGAGGGGCTGAAACAGAAGGGCTGAAACAGAGGGCGAGAAACAGAGGGGCTGAATCAGAGGGGCTAAATCAGAGGGGCTGAATCAGAGGGGTTGAAACAGAGGGTCTGAATCAGTGGGGCTGAAACAGAGGGCGAGAAATAGAGGGGCTGAAACAGAGGGCGAGAAACAGAGGGGCTGAAACAGAGGGGCTGAAACAGAGGGTCTGAAACAGAGGGGCTGAATCAGAGGGGCTGATTCAGAGGGGCTGAAACAGACGGGCTGAATCAGCGGGGCTGAAACAGAAGGCGAGAAACTGAGGGGCTGAAACAGAGGGCGCGAAACAGAGGGGCTGAAACAGAGGGCGAGAAACAGAGGGGCTGAATCAGAGGGGCTGAAACAGAGGGTGTGAAACAGAGGGGCTGAAACAGAGGGCTGAAACAGAGGGGCTGAAAAAGAGGGCGAAAAACAGAGGGGCTGAAACAGAGGGCGAGAAACAGAGGGGGTGAAACAGAGGGGCTGAAACAGAGGGGCTGAAACAGAGGGGCTGAAACAGGCTGGCTGAAACAGGGGGGCTGAAACAGAGGTGCTGAAACAGAGGGGCTGAAACAGAGGGCGAGAAACAGAGGGGCTGAAACAGAGGGCGAGAAACAGAGGGGCTGAAACAGAGGGGCTGAAACAGAGGGCGAGAAACAGAGGGGCTGAAACAGAGGGGGAGAAACTAAGGGACTGAAACAGCGAGCGAGAAACAGAGGGGCTGAAACAGAGGGGCTGAAACAGACGGGCTGAAACAGAGAGCCTGAAACAGAGGGGCTGAAACAGAGGGGCTGAAATAGAGGGGCTAAATCAGAGGGGCTGAATCAGAGCGGTTGAAACAGAGGGTCTGAATCAGAGGGGCTGAAACAGAGATCGAGAAACAGAGGAGCTGAAACAGAGGGCCTGAAACAGAGGGGCTGAAACAGAGGGGCTGAATCAGAGGGGCTGATTCAGAGGGGCTGAAACAGAGGGGCTGAAACAGTGGGGCTGAAACAGAGGGCGAGAAACAGAGGGGCGGAAACAGAGGGCGCGAAACAGAGGGGCTGAAACACAGGGCGAGAAACAGAGGGGCTGAATCAGAGGGGCTGAAACAGAGGGTGAGAAACAGAGGGGCTGAAACAGAGGGCTGAAACAGAGGGGCTGAAAAAGAGGGCGAAAAACAGAGGGGCTGAAACAGAGGGCGAGAAAAAGAGAGGGTGAAACAGAGGGGCTGAAACAGAGGGGCTGAAACAGAGGAACTGAAACAGAGGGCGAGAAACAAAGGGGCTGAAACAGCGGGCGAGAAACAGAGGGCCAGAAACAGAGGGGCTGAAACAGAGGGGCTGAAACAGACGGGCTGAAACAGAGGTGATGAAACAGAGGGGCTGAAACAGAGGGCGTTAAACAGAGGGGCTGAAACAGAGGGCGAGAAACAGAGGGGCTGAAACAGAGGGGCTGAAACAGAGGGGCTGAAACAGAGGGGCTGAAACAGAGGGCGAGAAACAGAGGGGCTGAAACAGAGGGCGAGAAACAGAGGGGCTGAAATTGAGGGCGAGAAACAGAGGGGCTGAAACAGAGGGGCTGAAACAGAGGGGCTGGAACAGAGGGCGAGAAACAGAGGGGCTGAATCAGAGGGGCTGAATCAGAGGGGCTGAAACAGAGGAACTGAAACAGAGGGCGAGAAATAAAGGGGCTGAAACAGCGGGCGAGAAACAGAGGGCCAGAAACAGAGGGGCTGAAACAGAGTGGCTGAAACAGACGGGCTGAAACAGAGAGCCTGAAACAGAGGGCGAGAAACAGAGGGGCTGAAACAGAGGTCGAAAAACAGAGGGGCTGAACAGAGGGCGAGAAATAGAGGGGCTGAAACAGAGGGCGAGAAACAGAGTGGCTGAAACAGACGGGCTGAAACAGAGGGGCTGAAAAAGAGGGCGAAAAACAGAGGGGCTGAAACTGAGGGCGAGAAACAGAGGGTCTGAATCAGAGGTCTAAATCAGAGGGGCTGAATCAGAGGAGGTGAAACAGAGGGTGAGAAACAGAGGGGCTGAAACAGAGGGCGAGAAACAGAGGGGCTGAAACAGAAGGGCTGAAACAGAGGGCGAGAAACAGAGGGGCTGAATCAGAGGGGCTAAATCAGAGGGGCTGAATCAGAGGGGTTGAAACAGAGGGTCTGAATCAGTGGGGCTGAAACAGAGGGCGAGAAATAGAGGGGCTGAAACAGAGGGCGAGAAACAGAGGGGCTGAAACAGAGGGGCTGAAACAGAGGGTCTGAAACAGAGGGGCTGAATCAGAGGGGCTGATTCAGAGGGGCTGAAACAGAGGGGCTGAATCAGTGGGGCTGAAACAGAGGGCGAGAAACTGAGGGGCTGAAACAGAGGGCGAGAAACAGAGGGGCTGAAACAGAGGGCGAGAAACAGAGGGGCTGAATCAGAGAGGCAGATTCAGAGGGGCTGAAACAGAGGGGCTGAATCAGAGGGGTTGAAACAGAGGGTCTGAATCAGAGGGGCTGAAACTGAGGGCGAGAAACAGAGGGGCTGAAACAGATTGGCTGAAACAGAGGGCTAGAAACAGAGGGGCTGTAACAGAGGGGTTGAAACAGAGGGGCTGAAACAGAGGGGCTGAAACAGTGGGGCTGAAACAGGTTGAGAAACAGAGGGGCTGAAACAGAGGGCGCGAAACAGAGGGGCTGAAACAGCGGGCGAGAAACAGAGGGGCTGAAACAGAGGGCGAGAAACAGAGGGGCTGAAACAGAGGGGCTGAAACAGAGGGGCTGAAACAGAGGGGCTGAAACAGAGGGCGAGAAACAGAGGGGCTGAAATAGAGGGCGAGAAACAGAGGGGCTGAAATTTAGGGCGAGAAACAGAGGGGCTGAAACAGAGGGGCTGAAACAGAGGGGCTGAAACAGAGGGCGAGAAACAGAGGGGCTGAATCAGAGGGGCTGGATCAGAGGGGCTGAAACAGAGGAACTGAAACAGAGGGCGAGAAACAAAGGGGCTGAAACAGCGGGCGAGAAACAGAGGGCCAGAAACAGAGGGGCTGAAACAGAGGGGTTGAAAGAGACGGGCTGAAACAGAGAGCCTGAAACAGAGGGCGAGAAACAGAGGGTGAGAAACAGAGGGCGAGAAACAGTGGGGATGAAACAGAGGGGCTGAAACAGAGGGGCTGAAATAGAGGGGCTGAAACAGAGGGGCTGAATCAGAGGGGCTGCAACAGAGGGGCTGAATCAGAGGGGCTGACACAGAGTGCGAGAAACAGAGGGGCTGAAACATAGGGCGAGAAACAGAGGGGCTGAAACAGAGGGCGAGAAACAGAGGGGCTGAAACAGAGGGGCTGAATCAGAGGGGCTGAAACAGAGGGGCTGATTCAGAGGGGCTGAAACAGAGGGGCTGAATCAGCGGGGCTGAAACAGAGGGCGAGAAACTGAGGGTCTGAAACAGAGGGCGAGAAACAGAGGGGCAGAAACAGCGGGCGAGAAACAGAGGGTCTGAAACAGAGGGGCTGAAACAGAGGGCGAGAAACAGATTGGCTGAAACAGAGGGCTAGAAACAGAGGGGCTGTAACAGAGGGGTTGAAACAGAGGGGCTGAAACAGAGGGGCTGAAACAGTGGGGCTGAAACAGGTTGAGAAACAGAGGGGCTGAAACAGAGGGCGCGAAACAGAGGGGCTGAAACAGCGGGCGAGAAACAGAGGGGCTGAAACAGAGGGCGAGAAACAGAGGGGCTGAAACAGAGGGGCTGAAACAGAGGGGCTGAAACAGAGGGGCTGAAACAGAGGGCGAGAAACAGAGGGGCTGAAATAGAGGGCGAGAAACAGAGGGGCTGAAATTGAGGGCGAGAAACAGAGGGGCTGAAACAGAGGGGCTGAAACAGAGGGGCTGAAACAGAGGGCGAGAAACAGAGGGGCTGAATCAGAGGGGCTGGATCAGAGGGGCTGAAACAGAGGAACTGAAACAGAGGGCGAGAAACAAAGGGGCTGAAACAGCGGGCGAGAAACAGAGGGCCAGAAACAGAGGGGCTGAAACAGAGGGGTTGAAAGAGACGGGCTGAAACAGAGAGCCTGAAACAGAGGGCGAGAAACAGAGGGTGAGAAACAGAGGGCGAGAAACAGTGGGGATGAAACAGAGGGGCTGAAACAGAGGGGCTGAAATAGAGGGGCTGAAACAGAGGGGCTGAATCAGAGGGGCTGCAACAGAGGGGCTGAATCAGAGGGGCTGACACAGAGTGCGAGAAACAGAGGGGCTGAAACATAGGGCGAGAAACAGAGGGGCTGAAACAGAGGGCGAGAAACAGAGGGGCTGAAACAGAGGGGCTGAATCAGAGGGGCTGAAACAGAGGGGCTGATTCAGAGGGGCTGAAACAGAGGGGCTGAATCAGCGGGGCTGAAACAGAGGGCGAGAAACTGAGGGTCTGAAACAGAGGGCGAGAAACAGAGGGGCAGAAACAGCGGGCGAGAAACAGAGGGTCTGAAACAGAGGGGCTGAAACAGAGGGCGAGAAACAGATTGGCTGAAACAGAGGGCTAGAAACAGAGGGGCTGTAACAGAGGGGTTGAAACAGAGGGGCTGAAACAGAGGGGCTGAAACAGTGGGGCTGAAACAGGTTGAGAAACAGAGGGGCTGAAACAGAGGGCGCGAAACAGAGGGGCTGAAACAGCGGGCGAGAAACAGAGGGGCTGAAACAGAGGGCGAGAAACAGAGGGGCTGAAACAGAGGGGCTGAAACAGAGGGGCTGAAACAGAGGGCGAGAAACAGAGGGGCTGAAATAGAGGGCGAGAAACAGAGGGGCTGAAATTGAGGGCGAGAAACAGAGGGGCTGAAACAGAGGGGCTGAAACAGAGGGGCTGAAACAGAGGGCGAGAAACAGAGGGGCTGAATCAGAGGGGCTGGATCAGAGGGGCTGAAACAGAGGAACTGAAACAGAGGGCGAGAAACAAAGGGGCTGAAACAGCGGGCGAGAAACAGAGGGCCAGAAACAGAGGGGCTGAAACAGAGGGGTTGAAAGAGACGGGCTGAAACAGAGAGCCTGAAACAGAGGGCGAGAAACAGAGGGGCTGAAACAGAGGGCGAAAAACAGAGGGGCTGAAACAGAGGGCGAGAAACAGAGGGGCTGAAACAGAGGGTGAGAAACAGAGGGGCTGAAACAGAGGGCGAGAAACAGAGTGGCTGAAACAGACGGGCTGAAACAGAGGGGCTGAAAAAGAGGGCGAAAAACAGAGGGGCTGAAACTGAGGGCGAGAAACAGAGGGGCTGAATCAGAGGTCTAAATCAGAGGGGCTGAATCAGAGGAGCTGAAACAGAGGGCGAGAAACAGAGGGGCTGAAACAGAGGGCGAGAAACAGAGGGGCTGAAACAGAGGGCAAGAAACAGAGGGGCTGAAACAGATGGGCTGAAATAGAGGGCGAGAAACAGAGGGGCTGAAACAGAGGGTGAGAAACAGAGGGCGAGAAACAGAGGGGATGAAACAGAGGGGCTGAAACAGAGGGGCTGAAATAGAGGGGCTGAAACAGAGGGGCTGAATCAGAGGGGCTGACACAGAGTGCGAGAAACAGAGGGGCTGAAACAGAGGGCGAGAAACAGAGGGGCTGAAGCAGAGGGCGAGAAAAAGAGGGGCTGAAACAGAGGGGCTGAAACAGAGGGGCTGAAACAGAGGGCGAGAAACAGAGAGGCTGAAACAGCGGGCGAGAAACAGAGGGGCTGAAACAGAGGGCAAGAAACAGAGGGGCTGAATCAGAGATGCGAGAAACAGAGGGGCTGAAACAGAGGGGCTGAAACAGAGGGGCTGAAACAGAGGGGCTAAATCAGAGGGGCTGAATCAGAGGGGTTGAAACAGAGGGTCTGAATCAGTGGGGCTGAAACAAAGGGCGAGAAATAGAGGGGCGGAAACAGAGGGCGAGAAACAGAGGGGCTGAAACAGAAGGGCTGAAACAGAGGGCGAGAAACAGAGGGGCTGAATCAGAGGGGCTAAATCAGAGGGGCTGAATCAGAGGGGTTGAAACAGAGGGTCTGAATCAGTGGGGCTGAAACAAAGGGCGAGAAATAGAGGGGCGGAAACAGAGGGCGAGAAACAGAGGGCGAGAAACAGAGGGGCTGAAACAGAGGGCGAGAAACAGAGGGGCTGAAACAGAGGGCGAGAAACAGAGGGGCTGAAACAGAGGGGCTGAAACAGAGGGGCTGAAACAGAGGGCGAGAAACAGAGAGGCTGAAACAGAGGGCGAGAAACAGAGTGGCTGAAACAGAGGGCAAGAAACAGAGGGGCTGAAACACAGGGCGAGAAACAGAGGGGCTGAAACAGAGGGGCTGAAACAGAGGGGCTGAAACAGAGGGGCTGAAACAGAGAGCGAGAAACAGAGGGGCTGAAACAGAGGGCCAGAAACAGAGGGCGAGAAACAGAGGGACTGAAATAGTGGGGCTGAAACAGAGGGGCTGATACAGAGGGCGAGAAACAGAGCGGCTGAAACAGAGGGCGAGAAACAGCGGGGTTGAAACAAAGGGGCTGAAACAGTGGGGCTAAAACAGAGGGGCTGAAACAGAGGGCGAGAAATAGAGGGGCTGAAACAGAGGGCGAGAAACAGAGGGGCTGAAACAGAGGGCGAGAAACAGAGGGGCTGAAACAGAAGGCGAGAAACAGAGGGGCTGAAACAGAGGGCGAGAAACAGAGGGGCTGAAACAGAGGGCGAGAATCAGAGGGGCTGAATCAGAGGGGCTGAAACAGACGGGCTGAAACAGAGGGCTAGGAACAGAGGGTCTGAAACAGAGGGCGAGAAACAGAGGGTGAGAAACAGAGGGCAAGAAACAGAGGGGCTGAAACAGAGGGCAAAAAACAGAGGGGCTGAAACAGAGGGCGAGAAACAGAGGGTGAGAAACAGAGGGCAAGAAACAGAGGGGCTGAAACAGAGGGCAAAAACAGAGGGGCTGAATCAGAGGGCGAGAAACAGAGGGTGAGAAACAGAGGGCGAGAAACAGTGGGGATGAAACAGAGGGGCTGAAACAGAGGGGCTGAAATAGAGGGGCTGAAACAGAGGGGCTGAATCAGAGGGGCTGCAACAGAGGGGCTGAATCAGAGGGGCTGACACAGAGTGCGAGAAACAGAGGGGCTGAAACATAGGGCGAGAAACAGAGGGGCTGAAACAGAGGGCGAGAAACAGAGGGGCTGAAACAGAGGGGCTGAAACAGAGGGGCTGAAACAGAGGGGCTGATTCAGAGGGGCTGAAACAGAGGGGCTGAATCAGCGGGGCTGAAACAGAGGGCGAGAAACTGAGGGTCTGAAACAGAGGGCGAGAAACAGAGGGGCTGAAATAGAGGGCGAGAAACAGAGGGGCTGAAACAGAGGGGCTGAAACAGAGGGGCTGAAACAGAGGGGCTGAAACGAAGGCGAGAAACAGAGGGGCTGAATCAGATGGGCTGAATCAGAGGGGCTGAAACAGAGGAACTGAAACAGAGGGCGAGAAACAAAGGGGCTGAAACAGCGGGCGAGAAACAGAGGGCCAGAAACAGAGGGGCTGAAACAGAGGGGCTGAAACAAACGGGCTGAAACAGAGAGCCTGAAACAGAGGGGCGAGAAACAGAGGGGCTGAAACAGAGGGCGAAAAACAGAGGGGCTAAACAGAGGGCGAGAAATAGAGGGGCTGAAACAGAGGGCGAGAAACAGAGTGGCTGAAACAGACGGGCTGAAACAGAGGGGCTGAAAAAGAGGGCGAAAAACAGAGGGGCTGAAACTGAGGGCGAAACAGAGGGTCTGATCAGAGGTCTAAATCAGAGGGGCTGAATCAGAGGAGCTGAAACAGAGGGTGAGAAACAGAGGGGCTGAAACAGAGGGCGAGAAACAGAGGGGCTGAAACAGAGGGCGAGAAACAGAGGGGCTGAAACAGAAGGGCTGAAACAGAGGGCGAGAAACAGAGGGGCTGAATCAGAGGGGCTAAATCAGAGGGGCTGAATCAGAGGGGGTTGAAACAGAGGGTCTGAATCAGTGGGGGCTGAAACAGAGGGCGAGAAATAGAGGGGCTGAAACAGAGGGCGAGAAACAGAGGGGCTGAAACAGAGGGGCTGAAACAGAGGGTCTGAAACAGAGGGGCTGAATCAGAGGGGCTGATTCAGAGGGCTGAAACAGAGGGGCTGAATCAGCGGGGCTGAAACAGAGGGCGAGAAACTGAGGGGCTGAAACAGAGGCGAGAAACAGAGGGGCTGAAACAGAGGGTGAGAGAAACAGAGAGGGTGAAACAGAGGGGCTGAAACAGAGGGGCTGAAACAGAGGGGCTGAAACAGAGTGGCTGAAACAGAGGGGCTGAAACAGCGGTGCTGAAACAGAGGGGCTGAAACAGAGGGCGAGAAACAGAGCGGCTGAAACAGAGGGCAAGAAACAGAGGGGCTGAAACAGAGGGGCTGAACAGAGGGGCTGAAACAGAGGGCGAGAAACAGAGGGGCTGAAACAGAGGGCGAGAAACAGAGGGGCAGAAATAGAGGGGCGAGAAACAGAGGGGCTGAAACAGAGGGGCTGAAACAGAGGGGCTGAAACAGAGGGCGAGAAACAGAGGGGCTGAATCAGAGGGGCTTGAATCAGAGGGGGGGCTGAAACAGAGGAACTGAAACAGACGGGCTGAAACAGAGGGGCTGAAACAGCGGGCGAGAAACAGAGAGCCTGAAACAGAGGGCGAGAAACAGAGGGGCTGAAACAGAGGGCGAAAAACAAAGGGGCTAAACAGAGGGCGAGAAATAGAGGGGGCTGAAACAGAGGGCGAGAAACAGAGTGGCTGAAACAGACGGGCTGAAACAGAGGGGCTGAAAAAGAGGGCGAAAAACAGAGGGGCTGAAACTGAGGGCGAGAAACAGAGGGTCTGAATCAGAGGTCTAAATCAGAGGGGCTGAATCAGAGGAGCTGAAACAGAGGGTGAGAAACAGAGGGGCTGAAACAGAGGGCGAGAAACAGAGGGGCTGAAACAGAGGGCAAGAAACAGAGGGGCTGAAACAGAAGGGCTGAAACAGAGGGCGAGAAACAGAGGGGCTGAATCAGAGGGGCTAAATCAGAGGGGCTGAATCAGAGGGGTTGAAACAGAGGGTCTGAATCAGTGGGGCTGAAACAGAGGGCGAGAAATAGAGGGCTGAAACAGAGGGCGAGAAACAGAGGGGCTGAAACAGAGGGGCTGAAACAGAGGGTCTGAAACAGAGGGGCTGAATCAGAGGGGCTGATTCAGAGGGGCTGAAACAGAGGGGCTGAATCAGCGGGGCTGAAACAGAGGGCGAGAAACTGAGGGGCTGAAACAGACGGCGCGAAAACAGAGGGGCTGAAACAGAGGGCGAGAAACAGAGGGGCTGAAACAGAGGGGCTGAAACAGAGGGTGTGAAACAGAGGGGCTGAAACAGAGGGCTGAAACAGAGGGGCTGAAAAAGAGGGCGAAAAACAGAGGGGCTGAAACAGAGGGCGAGAAACAGAGGGGGTGAAACAGAGGGGCTGAAACAGAGGGGCTGAAACAGAGGGGCTGAAACAGGGAGGCTGAAACAGGGGGGGCTGAAACAGAGGTGCTGAAACAGAGGGGCTGAAACAGAGGGCGAGAAACAGAGGGGCTGAAACAGAGGGCGAGAAACAGAGGGGCTGAAACAGAGGGGCTGAAACAGAGGGCGAGAAACAGAGGGGCTGAAACAGAGGGGGGAGAAACTAAGGGACTGAAACAGCGGGCGAGAAACAGAGGGGCTGAAACAGAGGGGCTGAAACAGACGGGCTGAAACAGAGATCCTGAAACAGAGGGGCTGAAACAGAGGGGGCTGAAATAGAGGGGCTAAATCAGAGGGGCTGAATCAGAGCGGTTGAAACAGAGGGTCTGAATCAGAGGGGCTGAAACAGAGGTCGAGAAACAGAGGGGCTGAAACAGAGGGGGCTGAAACAGAGGGGCTGAAACAGAGGGGCTGAATCAGAGGGGCTGATTCAGAGGGGCTGAAACAGAGGGGCTGAAACAGTGGGGCTGAAACAGAGGGCGAGAAACAGAGGGGCTGAAACAGAGGGCGCGAAACAGAGGGGCTGAAACAGAGGGCGAGAAACAGAGGGGCTGAATCAGAGGGGCTGAAACAGAGGGTGAGAAACAGAGGGGCTGAAACAGAGGGCTGAAACAGAGGGGCTGAAAAAGAGGGCGAAAAACAGAGGGGCTGAAACAGAGGGCGAGAAAAAGAGAGGGTGAAACAGAGGGGCTGAAACAGAGGGGCTGAAACAGAGGAACTGAAACAGAGGGCGAGAAACAAAGGGGCTGAAACAGCGGGCGAGAAACAGAGGGCCAGAAACAGAGGGGCTGAAACAGAGGGGCTGAAACAGACGGGCTGAAACAGAGGTGCTGAAACAGAGGGGCTGAAACAGAGGGCGAGAAACAGAGGGGCTGAAACAGAGGGCGAGAACAGAGGGGCTGAAACAGAGGGGCTGAAACAGAGGGGCTGAAACAGAGGGGCTGAAACAGAGGGCGAGAAACAGAGGGGCTGAAACAGAGGGCGAGAAACAGAGGGGCTGAAATTGAGGGCGAGAAACTGAGGGGCTGAAACAGAGGTCTGAAACAGAGGGGCTGAAACAGAGGGGCGAGAAACAGAGGGGCTGAATCAGAGGGGCTGAATCAGAGGGGCTGAAACAGAGGAACTGAAACAGAGGGCGAGAAATAAAGGGGCTGAAACAGCGGGCGAGAAACAGAGGGCCAGAAACAGAGGGGCTGAAACAGAGGGGCTGAAACAGACGGGCTGAAACTGAGAGCCTGAAACAGAGGGCGAGAAACAGAGGGGCTGAAACAGAGGTCGAAAAACAGAGGGGCTGAACAGAGGGCGAGAAATAGAGGGGCTGAAACAGAGGGCGAGAAACAGAGTGGCTGAAACAGACGGGCTGAAAACAGAGGGGCTGAAAAAGAGGGCGAAAAACAGAGGGGCTGAAACTGAGGGCGAGAAACAGAGGGTCTGAATCAGAGGTCTAAATCAGAGGGGCTGAATCAGAGGAGGTGAAACAGAGGGTGAGAAACAGAGGGGCTGAAACAGAGGGCGAGAAACAGAGGGGCTGAATCAGAGGGGCTAAATCAGAGGGGGCTGAATCAGAGGGGTTGAAACAGAGGGTCTGAATCAGTGGGGCTGAAACAGAGGGCGAGAAATAGAGGGGCTGAAACAGAGGGCGAGAAACAGAGGGGCTGAAACAGAGGGGCTGAAACAGAGGGTCTGAAACAGAGGGCTGAATCAGAGGGGCTGATTCAGAGGGGCTGAAACAGAGGGGCTGAATCAGTGGGGCTGAAACAGAGGGCGAGAAACTGAGGGGCTGAAACAGAGGGCGAGAAACAGAGGGGCTGAAACAGAGGGCGAGAAACAGAGGGCTGAAACAGAGGGCGAGAAACAGAGAGGTTGAAACAGAGGGCGAGAAAACAGAGGGGCTGAAACAGAGGGCGAGAAACAGAGGGCTGAAACAGAGGGCGAGAACCAGAGGGGGCTGAATCAGAGGGGCTGAAACAGACGGGCTGAAACAGAGGGCAAAAAACAGAGGGTGAGAAACAGAGGGCGAGAAACAGTGGGGATGAAACAGAGGGGCTGAAACAGAGGGGCTGAAATAGAGGGGCTGAAACAGAGGGGCTGAATCAGAGGGGCTGCAACAGAGGGGCTGAATCAGAGGGGCTGACACAGAGTGCGAGAAACAGAGGGGCTGAAACATAGGGCGAGAAACAGAGGGGCTGAAACAGAGGGCGAGAAACAGAGGGGCTGAAACAGAGGGGCTGAAAACAGAGGGGCTGAAACAGAGGGGCTGATTCAGAGGGGCTGAAACAGAGGGGCTGAATCAGCGGGGCTGAAACAGAGGGCGAGAAACTGAGGGTCTGAAACAGAGGGCGAGAAACAGAGGGGCTGAAATAGAGGGCGAGAAACAGAGGGGCTGAAACAGAGGGGCTGAAACAGAGGGGCTGAAACAGAGGGGCTGAAACAGAGGGCGAGAAACAGAGGGGCTGAATCAGAGGGGCTGAATCAGAGGGGCTGGAAACAGAGGAACTGAAACAGAGGGCGAGAAACAAAGGGGCTGAAACAGCGGGCGAGAAACAGAGGGCCAGAAACAGAGGGGCTGAAACAGAGGGGCTGAAACAGACGGGCTGAAACAGAGAGCCTGAAACAGAGGGCGAGAAACAGAGGGGCTGAAACAGAGGGCGAAAAACAGAGGGGCTAAACAGAGGGCGAGAAATAGAGGGGCTGAAACAGAGGGCGAGAAACAGAGTGGCTGAAACAGACGGGCTGAAACAGAGGGGCTGAAAAAGAGGGCGAAAAACAGAGGGGCTGAAACTGAGGGCGAGAAACAGAGGGTCTGAATCAGAGGTCTAAATCAGAGGGGCTGAATCAGAGGAGCTGAAACAGAGGGTGAGAAACAGAGGGGCTGAAACAGAGGGCGAGAAACAGAGGGGCTGAAACAGAGGGCGAGAAACAGAGGGGCTGAAACAGAAGGGCTGAAACAGAGGGCGAGAAACAGAGGGGCTGAATCAGAGGGGCTAAATCAGAGGGGCTGAATCAGAGGGGTTGAAACAGAGGGTCTGAATCAGTGGGGCTGAAACAGAGGGCGAGAAATAGAGGGGCTGAAACAGAGGGCGAGAAACAGAGGGGCTGAAACAGAGGGGCTGAAACAGAGGGTCTGAAACAGAGGGGCTGAATCAGAGGGGCTGATTCAGAGGGGCTGAAACAGAGGGGCTGAATCAGCGGGGCTGAAACAGAGGGCGAGAAACTGAGGGGCTGAAACAGAGGGCGAGAAACAGAGGGGCTGAAACAGAGGGTGAGAAACAGAGAGGGTGAAACAGAGGGGCTGAAACAGAGGGGCTGAAACAGAGGGGCTGAAACAGAGTGGCTGAAACAGAGGGGCTGAAACAGCGGTGCTGAAACAGAGGGGCTGAAACAGAGGGCGAGAAACAGAGCGGCTGAAACAGAGGGCAAGAAACAGAGGGGCTGAAACAGAGGGGCTGAAACAGAGGGGCTGAAACAGAGGGCGAGAAACAGAGGGGCTGAAACAGAGGGCGAGAAACAGAGGGGCAGAAATAGAGGGCGAGAAACAGAGGGGCTGAAACAGAGGGGCTGAAACAGAGGGGCTGAAACAGAGGGCGAGAAACAGAGGGGCTGAATCAGAGGGGCTGAATCAGAGGGGCTGAAACAGAGGAACTGAAACAGACGGGCTGAAACAGAGGGGCTGAAACAGCGGGCGAGAAACAGAGAGCCTGAAACAGAGGGCGAGAAACAGAGGGGCTGAAACAGAGGGCGAAAAACAAAGGGGCTAAACAGAGGGCGAGAAATAGAGGGGCTGAAACAGAGGGCGAGAAACAGAGTGGCTGAAACAGACGGGCTGAAACAGAGGGGCTGAAAAAGAGGGCGAAAAACAGAGGGGCTGAAACTGAGGGCGAGAAACAGAGGGTCTGAATCAGAGGTCTAAATCAGAGGGGCTGAATCAGAGGAGCTGAAACAGAGGGTGAGAAACAGAGGGGCTGAAACAGAGGGCGAGAAACAGAGGGGCTGAAACAGAGGGCAAGAAACAGAGGGGCTGAAACAGAAGGGCTGAAACAGAGGGCGAGAAACAGAGGGGCTGAATCAGAGGGGCTAAATCAGAGGGGCTGAATCAGAGGGGTTGAAACAGAGGGTCTGAATCAGTGGGGCTGAAACAGAGGGCGAGAAATAGAGGGGCTGAAACAGAGGGCGAGAAACAGAGGGGCTGAAACAGAGGGGCTGAAACAGAGGGTCTGAAACAGAGGGGCTGAATCAGAGGGGCTGATTCAGAGGGGCTGAAACAGAGGGGCTGAATCAGCGGGGCTGAAACAGAGGGCGAGAAACTGAGGGGCTGAAACAGACGGCGCGAAACAGAGGGGCTGAAACAGAGGGCGAGAAACAGAGGGGCTGAAACAGAGGGGCTGAAACAGAGGGTGTGAAACAGAGGGGCTGAAACAGAGGGCTGAAACAGAGGGGCTGAAAAAGAGGGCGAAAAACAGAGGGGCTGAAACAGAGGGCGAGAAACAGAGGGGGTGAAACAGAGGGGCTGAAACAGAGGGGCTGAAACAGAGGGGCTGAAACAGGGAGGCTGAAACAGGGGGGCTGAAACAGAGGTGCTGAAACAGAGGGGCTGAAACAGAGGGCGAGAAACAGAGGGGCTGAAACAGAGGGCGAGAAACAGAGGGGCTGAAACAGAGGGGCTGAAACAGAGGGCGAGAAACAGAGGGGCTGAAACAGAGGGGGAGAAACTAAGGGACTGAAACAGCGGGCGAGAAACAGAGGGGCTGAAACAGAGGGGCTGAAACAGACGGGCTGAAACAGAGATCCTGAAACAGAGGGGCTGAAACAGAGGGGCTGAAATAGAGGGGCTAAATCAGAGGGGCTGAATCAGAGCGGTTGAAACAGAGGGTCTGAATCAGAGGGGCTGAAACAGAGGTCGAGAAACAGAGGGGCTGAAACAGAGGGGCTGAAACAGAGGGGCTGAAACAGAGGGGCTGAATCAGAGGGGCTGATTCAGAGGGGCTGAAACAGAGGGGCTGAAACAGTGGGGCTGAAACAGAGGGCGAGAAACAGAGGGGCTGAAACAGAGGGCGCGAAACAGAGGGGCTGAAACAGAGGGCGAGAAACAGAGGGGCTGAATCAGAGGGGCTGAAACAGAGGGTGAGAAACAGAGGGGCTGAAACAGAGGGCTGAAACAGAGGGGCTGAAAAAGAGGGCGAAAAACAGAGGGGCTGAAACAGAGGGCGAGAAAAAGAGAGGGTGAAACAGAGGGGCTGAAACAGAGGGGCTGAAACAGAGGAACTGAAACAGAGGGCGAGAAACAAAGGGGCTGAAACAGCGGGCGAGAAACAGAGGGCCAGAAACAGAGGGGCTGAAACAGAGGGGCTGAAACAGACGGGCTGAAACAGAGGTGCTGAAACAGAGGGGCTGAAACAGAGGGCGAGAAACAGAGGGGCTGAAACAGAGGGCGAGAAACAGAGGGGCTGAAACAGAGGGGCTGAAACAGAGGGGCTGAAACAGAGGGGCTGAAACAGAGGGCGAGAAACAGAGGGGCTGAAACAGAGGGCGAGAAACAGAGGGGCTGAAATTGAGGGCGAGAAACTGAGGGGCTGAAACAGAGGGGCTGAAACAGAGGGGCTGAAACAGAGGGCGAGAAACAGAGGGGCTGAATCAGAGGGGCTGAATCAGAGGGGCTGAAACAGAGGAACTGAAACAGAGGGCGAGAAATAAAGGGGCTGAAACAGCGGGCGAGAAACAGAGGGCCAGAAACAGAGGGGCTGAAACAGATGGGCTGAAACAGACGGGCTGAAACTGAGAGCCTGAAACAGAGGGCGAGAAACAGAGGGGCTGAAACAGAGGTCGAAAAACAGAGGGGCTGAACAGAGGGCGAGAAATAGAGGGGCTGAAACAGAGGGCGAGAAACAGAGTGGCTGAAACAGATGGGCTGAAACAGAGGGGCTGAAAAAGAGGGCGAAAAACAGAGGGGCTGAAACTGAGGGCGAGAAACAGAGGGTCTGAATCAGAGGTCTAAATCAGAGGGGCTGAATCAGAGGAGGTGAAACAGAGGGTGAGAAACAGAGGGGCTGAAACAGAGGGCGAGAAACAGAGGGGCTGAAACAGAAGGGCTGAAACAGAGGGCGAGAAACAGAGGGGCTGAATCAGAGGGGCTAAATCAGAGGGGCTGAATCAGAGGGGTTGAAACAGAGGGTCTGAATCAGTGGGGCTGAAACAGAGGGCGAGAAATAGAGGGGCTGAAACAGAGGGCGAGAAACAGAGGGGCTGAAACAGAGGGGCTGAAACAGAGGGTCTGAAACAGAGGGGCTGAATCAGAGGGGCTGATTCAGAGGGGCTGAAACAGAGGGGCTGAATCAGTGGGGCTGAAACAGAGGGTGAGAAACTGAGGGGCTGAAACAGAGGGCGAGAAACAGAGGGGCTGAAACAGAGGGCGAGAAACAGAGGGGCTGAAACAGAGGGCGAGAAACAGAGAGGTTGAAACAGAGGGCGAGAAACAGAGGGCGAGAAACAGAGGGGCTGAAACAGAGGGCGAGAACCAGAGGGGCTGAATCAGAGGGGCTGAAACAGACGGGCTGAAACAGAGGGCAAAAAACAGAGGGTCTGAAACAGAGGGCGAGAAACAGAGGGTGAGAAACAGAGGGCAAGAAACAGAGGGGCTGAAACAGAGGGCAAAAAACAGAGGGGCTGAAACAGAGGGCGAGAAACAGAGGGTGAGAAACAGAGGGCAAGAAACAGAGGGGCTGAAACAGAGGGCAAAAACAGAGGGGCTGAATCAGAGGGCGAGAAACAGAGGGTGAGAAACAGTGGGGATGAAACAGAGGGGCTGAAACAGAGGGGCTGAAATAGAGGGGCTGAAACAGAGGGGCTGAATCAGAGGGGCTGCAACAGAGGGGCTGAATCAGAGGGGCTGACACAGAGTGCGAGAAACAGAGGGGCTGAAACATAGGGCGAGAAACAGAGGGGCTGAAACAGAGGGCGAGAAACAGAGGGGCTGAAACAGAGGGGCTGAAACAGAGGGGCTGAAACAGAGGGGCTGATTCAGAGGGGCTGAAACAGAGGGGCTGAATCAGCGGTGCTGAAACAGAGGGCGAGAAACTGAGGGTCTGAAACAGAGGGCGAGAAACAGAGGGGCAGAAACAGCGGGCGAGAAACAGAGGGTCTGAAACAGAGGGGCTGAAACAGAGGGCGAGAAACAGATTGGCTGAAACAGAGGGCTAGAAACAGAGGGGCTGTAACAGAGGGGTTGAAACAGAGGGGCTGAAACAGAGGGGCTGAAACAGTGGGGCTGAAACAGAGGTTGAGAAACAGAGGGGCTGAAACAGAGGGCGCGAAACAGAGGGGCTGAAACAGCGGGCGAGAAACAGAGGGGCTGAAACAGAGGGCGAGAAACAGAGGGGCTGAAACAGAGGGGCTGAAACAGAGGGGCTGAAACAGAGGGCGAGAAACAGAGGGGCTGAAACAGAGGGCGAGAAACAGAGGGGCTGAAATTGAGGGCGAGAAACAGAGGGGCTGAAACAGAGGGGCTGAAACAGAGGGGCTGAAACAGAGGGCGAGAAACAGAGGGGCTGAATCAGAGGGGCTGGATCAGAGGGGCTGAAACAGAGGAACTGAAACAGAGGGCGAGAAACAAAGGGGCTGAAACAGCGGGCGAGAAACAGAGGGCCAGAAACAGAGGGGCTGAAACAGAGGGGTTGAAAGAGACGGGCTGAAACAGAGAGCCTGAAACAGAGGGCGAGAAACAGAGGGGCTGAAACAGAGGGCGAAAAACAGAGGGGCTGAAACAGAGGGCGAGAAACAGAGGGGCTGAAACAGAGGGTGAGAAACAGAGGGGCTGAAACAGAGGGCGAGAAACAGAGTGGCTGAAACAGACGGGCTGAAACAGAGGGGCTGAAAAAGAGGGCGAAAAACAGAGGGGCTGAAACTGAGGGCGAGAAACAGAGGGGCTGAATCAGAGGTCTAAATCAGAGGGGCTGAATCAGAGGAGCTGAAACAGAGGGCGAGAAACAGAGGGGCTGAAACAGAGGGCGAGAAACAGAGGGGCTGAAACAGAGGGCAAGAAACAGAGGGGCTGAAACAGATGGGCTGAAATAGAGGGCGAGAAACAGAGGGGCTGAAACAGAGGGTGAGAAACAGAGGGCGAGAAACAGAGGGGATGAAACAGAGGGGCTGAAACAGAGGGGCTGAAATAGAGGGGCTGAAACGGAGGGGCTGAATCAGAGGGGCTGACACAGAGTGCGAGAAACAGAGGGGCTGAAACAGAGGGCGAGAAACAGAGGGGCTAAAGCAGAGGGCGAGAAAAAGAGGGGCTGAAACAGAGGGGCTGAAACAGAGGGGCTGAAACAGAGGGCGAGAAACAGAGAGGCTGAAACAGCGGGCGAGAAACAGAGGGGCTGAAACAGAGGGCAAGAAACAGAGGGGCTGAATCAGAGATGCGAGAAACAGAGGGGCTGAAACAGAGGGGCTGAAACAGAGGGGCTGAAACAGAGGGGCTAAATCAGAGGGGCTGAATCAGAGGGGTTGAAACAGAGGGTCTGAATCAGTGGGGCTGAAACAAAGGGCGAGAAATAGAGGGGCGGAAACAGAGGGCGAGAAACAGAGGGGCTGAAACAGAAGGGCTGAAACAGAGGGCGAGAAACAGAGGGGCTGAATCAGAGGGGCTAAATCAGAGGGGCTGAATCAGAGGGGTTGAAACAGAGGGTCTGAATCAGTGGGGCTGAAACAAAGGGCGAGAAATAGAGGGGCGGAAACAGAGGGCGAGAAACAGAGGGGCTGAAACAGAGGGGCTGAAACAGAGGGGCTGAAACAGAGGGCGAGAAACAGAGGGGCTGAAACAGAGGGCGAGAAACACAGGGGCTGAAACAGAGGGGCTGAAACAGAGGGGCTGAAACAGAGGGCGAGAAACACAGGGGCTGAAACAGAGGGCGAGAAACAGAGGGGCAGAAACTGAGGGCGAGAAACAGAGGGGCTGAAACAGAGGGGCTGAATCTGAGGGGCTGAAACAGAGGGGCTGAAACAGAGGGCCAGAAACAAAGGGGCTGAAACAGCGGGCGAGAAACAGAGTGGCTGAAACAGAGGGCGAGAAACAGAGGGGCAGAAACTGAGGGCGAGAAACAGAGCGGCTGAAACAGAGGGCGAGAAACAGAGGGGCTGACTCAGAGGGGCTGATTCAGAGGGGCTGAAACAGAGGGGCTGAAACAGAGGGCGAGAAACAAAGGGGCTGAAACAGCGGGCGAGAAACAGAGGGCGAGAAACAGAGGGGCTGAAACAGAGGGGCTGAAACAGACGGGCTGAAACAGAGAGCCTGAAACAGAGGGCGAGAAACAGAGGGGCTGAAACAGAGGGCGAAAAACAGAGGGGCTGAAACAGAGGGCGAGAAACAGAGGGTGAGAAACAGAGGGCGAGAAATAGGGAGGATGAAACAGAGGGGCTGAAACAAAGCGGCTGAAATAGAGGGGCTGAAACAGAGGGGCTGAAACAGAGGGCGAGAAACAGAGGGGCTGAAACAGCGGGGCTGAAACAGAGGGGCTGAAACAGAGGGCGAGAAACAGAGAGGCTGAAACAGAGGGCGAGAAACAGAGGGGCTGAAATAGAGGGCAAGAAACAGAGGGGCTGAAACAGAGGGCAAGAAACAGAGGGGCTGAAACAGAGGGGCTGAAACAGAGGGCGAGAAACAGAGGGGCTGAAACAGAGGGCGAGAAACAGAGGGGCTGAAACAGAGGGCGAAAAAACAGAGGGGCTGAAACAGAGGGGTTGAAACAGAGGGGCTGAAACAGAGGGCGAGAAACAGAGTGGCTGAAACAGAAGGGCTGAAACAGATTGGCTGAAACAGAGGGCGAGAAACAGAGGGGCTGATTCAGAGGGGTTGAATCAGAAGGGCTGAAATAGAGGGGCTGAATCAGAGGGGCTGAAACAGAAGGCGAAAAACAGTGGGGCTGAAACAGAGGGCGAGAAACTAAGGGGCAGAAACAGAAGGCAACAAACAGAGGGGCTGAAACAGAGGGGCTGAAACAGAGGGCGAGAAACAGAGAGCGCGAAACAGAGGGGCTGAAACAGATGGGTTGAAACAGAGGGGCTGAAACAGAGGGCGAGAAACAGAGTGGCTGAAACAGAAGGGCTGAAACAGATTGGCTGAAACAGAGGGCGAGAAACAGAGGGGCTGATTCAGAGGGGTTGAATCAGAAGGGCTGAAATAGAGGGGCTGAATCAGAGGGGCTGAAACAGAAGGCGAAAAACAGATTGGCTGAAACAGAGGGCGAGAAACAGAGGGGCTGATTCAGAGGGGTTGAATCAGAAGGGCTGAAATAGAGGGGCTGAATCAGAGGGGCTGAAACAGAAGGCGAAAAACAGTGGGGCTGAAACAGAGGGCGAGAAACTAAGGGGCAGAAACAGAAGGCAACAAACAGAGGGGCTGAAACAGAGGGGCTGAAACAGAGGGCGAGAAACAGAGAGCGCGAAACAGAGGGGCTGAAACAGATGGCGAGAAACAGAGGGACTGAAACAGAGGGCGAGAAACAGAGGGGCTGAAACAGAGGGCGAGAACCAGAGGGGCTGAAACAGAGGGGCAGAAACAGAGGGGCTGAAACAGAGGGGCTGAAACAGAGGGCGAGAAACAGAGGGGCTGAATCAGAGGGGCTGAATCAGAGGGGCTGAAACAGAGGGGCTGAAACAGAGGGCGAGAAACAAAGGGGCTGAAACAGCGGGCGAGAAACAGAGGGCGAGAAACAAAGGGGCTGAAACAGAGGGCGAAAAACAGAGGCGCTGAAACAGAGGGCGAGAAACAGAGGGTGAGAAACAGAGGGCGAGAAACAGAGAGGATGAAACAGAGGGGCTGAAACAAAGCGGCTGAAATAGAGGGGCTGAAACAGAGGGGCTGAAACAGAGGGCGAGAAACAGAGGGCAAGAAACAGAGGGGCTGAAACAGAGGGCAAGAAACAGAGGGGCTGAAACAGAGGGCAAGAAACAGAGGGGCTGAAACAGAGGGGCTGAAACAGAGGGCGAGAAACAGAGGGGCTGAAACAGAGGGCGAGAAACAGAGGGGCTGAAACAGAGGGCGAGAAACAGAGGGCGAGAAACAGAGGGACTGAAACAGAGGGGCTGAAACAGAGGGGCTGAAACAGAGGGCGAGAAACAGAGGGGCTGAAACAGAGGGCGAAAAAACATAGGGGCTGAAACAGAGGGGTTGAAACAGAGGGGCTGAAACAGAGGGCGAGAAACAGAGTGGCTGAAACAGAAGGGCTGAAACAGATTGGCTGAAACAGAGGGCGAGAAACAGAGGGGCTGATTCAGAGGGGTTGAATCAGAAGGGCTGAAATAGAGGGGCTGAATCAGAGGGGCTGAAACAGAAGGCGAAAAACAGTGGGGCTGAAACAGAGGGCGAGAAACTAAGGGGCAGAAACAGAAGGCAACAAACAGAGGGGCTGAAACAGAGGGGCAGAAACAGAGGGCGAGAAACAGAGAGCGCGAAACAGAGGGGCTGAAACAGATGGCGAGAAACAGAGGGACTGAAACAGAGGTCGAGAAACAGAGGGGCTGAAACAGAGGGGCAGAAACAGAGGGTCTGAAACAGAGGGGCTGAAACAGAGGGCGAGAAACAGAGGGGCTGAATCAGAGGGGCTGAATCAGAGGGGCTGAAACAGAGGGGCTGAAACAGAGGGCGAGAAACAAAGGGGCTGAAACAGCGGGCGAGAAACAGAGGGCGAGAAACAGAGGGGCTGAAACAGAGGGGCTGAAACAGACGGGCTGAAACAGAGAGCCTGAAACAGAGAGCGAGAAACAGAGGGGCTGAAACAGAGGGCGAAAAACAGAGGGGCTGAAACAGTGGGCGAGAAACAGAGGGTGAGAAACAGAGGGCGAGAAACAGAGAGGATGAAACAGAGGGGCTGAAACAAAGGGGCTGAAATAGAGGGGCTGAAAAAGAGGGGCTGAAACAGAGGGCGAGAAACAGAGGGGCTGAAACAGAGGGGCTGAAACAGAGGGGCTGAAACAGAGGGCGAGAAACAGAGAGGCTGAAACAGATGGCGAGAAACAGAGGAGCTGAAACAGAGGGCAAGAAACAGAGGGGCTGAAACAGAGGGCGAGAAACAGAGGGGCTGAAACAGAGGGGCTGAAACAGAGGGGCTGAAACAGAGGGCGAGAAACAGAGGGGCTGAAACAGAGGGGCTGAAACAGAGGGGCTGAAACAGATGGGCTGAAACAGAGAGCCTGAAACAGAGGTCGAGAAACAGAGGGGCTGAAACAGAGGGCGAGAAACAGAGGGGCTGAAACAGTGGGCGAGAAACAGAGGGGCTGAAACAGAGGGGCAGAAACAGAGGGGCTGAAACAGAGGGGCTGAAACAGAGGGCGAGAAACAGAGGGGCTGAATCAGAGGGGCTGAATCAGAGGGGCTGAAACAGAGCCGCTGAAACAGAGGGCGAGAAACAAAGGGGCTGAAACAGCGGGCGAGAAACAGAGGGCGAGAAACAGAGGGGCTGAAACAGTGGGGCTGAAACAGACGGGCTGAAACAGAGAGCCTGAAACAGAGGGCGAGAAACAGAGGGGCTGAAACAGAGGGCGAAAAACAGAGGGGCTGAAACAGAGGGCGAGAAACAGAGGGTGAGAAACAGAGGGCGAGAAACAGAGAGGATGAAACAGAGGGGCTGAAACAAAGCGGCTGAAATAGAGGGGCTGAAACAGAGGGGCTGAAACAGAGGGCGAGAAACAGAGGGGCTGAAACAGAGGGGCTGAAACAGAGGGGCTGAAACAGAGGGCGAGAAACAGAGAGGCTGAAACAGAGGGCGAGAAACAGAGGGGCTGAAACAGAGGGCAAGAAACAGAGGGGCTGAAACAGAGGGCAAGAAACAGAGGGGCTGAAACAGAGGGGCTGAAACAGAGGGGCTGAAACAGAGGGGCTGAAACAGAGGGGCTGAAACAGAGGGCGAGAAACAGAGGGGGTGAAACAGAGGGCGAGAAACAGAGGGGCTGAAACAGAGGGCGAGAAACAGAGGGCGAGAAACAGAGGGACTGACACAGAGGGGCTGAAACAGAGGGGCTGAATCAGAGGGCGAGAAACAGAGGGGCTGAAACAGAGGGCGAGAAACAGAGTGGGTGAAACAAAGGGGCTGAAACAGTGGGGCTAAAATAGAGGGGTTAAAAAAGAGGGCGAGAAAAAGAGGGGCTGAAACAGAGGGCGAGAAACAGAGGGGCTGAAACAAAGGGCGAGAAACAGAGGGGCTGAAACAGAGGGGCTGAAACAGAGGGCGAGAAACATAGGGGCTGAAACAGAGGGCGAGAAACAGAGGGGCTGAAACAGAGGGCGAGAAACAGAGGGGCTGAATCAGAGGGGCTGAAACAGAGGGCGAGAAACAGAGGGGCTGAAACAGAGAGCGAGAAACAGAGGGGCTGAAAGAGAGGTGCTGAAACAGAGGGTGAGAAACAGAGGGGCTGAAACAGAGGGCGAGAAACAGAGGGGCTGAAACAGAGGGGCTGAAACAGAGGGGCAGAATCAGAGGGGCTGATTCAGAGGGGCTGAAACAGAGGGGCTTAATCAGAGGGGCTGAAACAGAGGACGAGAAACAGAGGGGCTGAAACAGAGGGCGAGAAACAGAGGGGCCGAAACAGAGGGCGAGAAACAGAGGAGCTGAAACAAAGGGGCTGAAACAGAGAGCGCGAAACAGAGGGGCTGAAACAGAGGGGCTGAAACAGATGGGCTGAAACAGAGAGCCTGAAACAGAGGTCGAGAAACAGAGGGGCTGAAACAGAGGGCGAGAAACAGAGGGGCTGAAACAGTGGGCGAGAAACAGAGGGGCTGAAACAGAGGGGCAGAAACAGAGGGGCTGAAACAGAGGGGCTGAAACAGAGGGCGAGAAACAGAGGGGCTGAATCAGAGGGGCTGAATCAGAGGGGCTGAAACAGAGCCGCTGAAACAGAGGGCGAGAAACAAAGGGGCTGAAACAGCGGGCGAGAAACAGAGGGCGAGAAACAGAGGGGCTGAAACAGTGGGGCTGAAACAGACGGGCTGAAACAGAGAGCCTGAAACAGAGGGCGAGAAACAGAGGGGCTGAAACAGAGGGCGAAAAACAGAGGGGCTGAAACAGAGGGCGAGAAACAGAGGGTGAGAAACAGAGGGCGAGAAACAGAGAGGATGAAACAGAGGGGCTGAAACAAAGCGGCTGAAATAGAGGGGCTGAAACAGAGGGGCTGAAACAGAGGGCGAGAAACAGAGGGGCTGAAACAGAGGGGCTGAAACAGAGGGGCTGAAACAGAGGGCGAGAAACAGAGAGGCTGAAACAGAGGGCGAGAAACAGAGGGGCTGAAACAGAGGGCAAGAAACAGAGGGGCTGAAACAGAGGGCAAGAAACAGAGGGGCTGAAACAGAGGGGCTGAAACAGAGGGGCTGAAACAGAGGGGCTGAAACAGAGGGGCTGAAACAGAGGGCGAGAAACAGAGGGGGTGAAACAGAGGGCGAGAAACAGAGGGGCTGAAACAGAGGGCGAGAAACAGAGGGCGAGAAACAGAGGGACTGACACAGAGGGGCTGAAACAGAGGGGCTGAATCAGAGGGCGAGAAACAGAGGGGCTGAAACAGAGGGCGAGAAACAGAGTGGGTGAAACAAAGGGGCTGAAACAGTGGGGCTAAAATAGAGGGGTTAAAAAAGAGGGCGAGAAAAAGAGGGGCTGAAACAGAGGGCGAGAAACAGAGGGGCTGAAACAAAGGGCGAGAAACAGAGGGGCTGAAACAGAGGGGCTGAAACAGAGGGCGAGAAACATAGGGGCTGAAACAGAGGGCGAGAAACAGAGGGGCTGAAACAGAGGGCGAGAAACAGAGGGGCTGAATCAGAGGGGCTGAAACAGAGGGCGAGAAACAGAGGGGCTGAAACAGAGAGCGAGAAACAGAGGGGCTGAAAG
Source organism: Chiloscyllium punctatum (assembly GCF_047496795.1). Taxonomy (NCBI): domain Eukaryota; kingdom Metazoa; phylum Chordata; class Chondrichthyes; order Orectolobiformes; family Hemiscylliidae; genus Chiloscyllium; species Chiloscyllium punctatum. The sequence continues at coordinate 1,028,813 of NW_027309807.1, read as the reverse complement.
AGAGGTGCTGAAACAGAGGGTGAGAAACAGAGGGGCTGAAACAGAGGGCGAGAAACAGAGGGGCTGAAACAGAGGGGCTGAAACAGAGGGGCAGAATCAGAGGGGCTGATTCAGAGGGGCAGAATCAGAGGGGCTTAATCAGAGGGGCTGAAACAGAGGGACTTAATCAGAGGGGCTGAAACAGAGGGCGAGAAACAGAGGGGCCGAAACAGAGGGCGAGAAACAGAGGAGCTGAAACAAAGGGGCTGAAACAGAGAGCGCGAAACAGAGGGGCTGAAACAGATGGTGAGAAACACAGGGACTGAAACAGAGGTCGAGAAACAGAGGGGCTGAAACAGAGGGCAAGAAAAGAGGGGCTGAAACAGAGTGGCTGAAACAGAAGGGCTGAAACAGAGGGGCTGAAACAGAGGGCGAGAAACAGAGGGGCTGAATCAGAGGGGCTGAATCAGAAGGGCTGAAACAGAGGGGATGAATCAGAGGGGCTGAAACAGAAGGCGAGAAACAGAGGGGCTGAAACAGAGGGCGAGAAACTGAGGGGCAGAAATAGAGGGCGAGAAACAGAGGGGCTGAAAAAGAGGGGCTGAAAGAGAGGGCGAGAAACAGAGGGGCTGAAAGAGAGGGCGAGAAACAGAGGGGCTGAAACAGAGGGGCTGAAACAGAGGGGCTGAAACAGAGGGGCTGTAACAGAGGGCGAGAAACAGAGGGGCAGAAACTGAGGGCTAGAAACGGAGGGGCTGCATCAGAGGGGCTGAAACAGAGGGGCTGAATCAGAGGGGCTGAAACAGAGGGGCTGAAACAGAGGGCGAGAAACAAAGGGGCTGAAACAGCGGGCGAGAAACAGATGGCGAGAAACAGAGGGGCTGAAACAGAGGGGCTGAAACAGACGGGCTGAAACAAAGAACCTGAAACAGAGGGCGAGAAACAGAGGGGCTGAAACAGAGGGCGAAAAACAGAGGGGCTGAAACAGAGGGCGAGAAACAGAGGGGCTGAAACAGAGGGGCAGAAACAGAGGGGCTGAAACAGAGGGGCTGAAACAGAGAGGCTGAATCAGAGGGGCTGATTCAGAGGGGCTGAAACAGAGGGGCTGAATCAGAGGGGCGGAAACAGAGGGCGAGAAACAGAGGGGCAGAAACAGTGGGCAAGAAACAGAGGGGCTGAAACAGAGGGCGAGAAACAGAGAGGCTGAAACAGAGGGGCTGAAACAGAGAGCGCGAAACAGAGGGGCTGATCAGAGGGCGAGAAACAGTGGGGCTGATACAGAGGGCGAGAAACAGAGTGGCTGAAACAGAGGGCGAGAAACAGACGGGCAGAAACAGAGGGCGAGAAACAGAGGGGCTGAAACAGAGGGGCTGAAACAGAGAGCGCGAAACAGAGGGACTGAAACAGAGGGCGAGAAACAGAGGGGCTGAAACAGAGGGCGAGAAACAGAGGGGCTGAAACAGAGGGCGAGAAACAGAGGGGCTGAAACAGAGGGCGAGAAACAGAGGGGCTGAAACAGAGTGGCTGAAACAGAGGGCGAGAAACAGAGGGGCTGAATCAGACGGGCTGAATCAGATAGGCTGAAACAGAGGGGCTGAAACAGAGGGCGGGAAACAGAGGGGCTGAAACAGAGGGCGAGAAACAGAGGGGCTGAAAAAGAGGGGCTGAAACAGAGGGGCTGAAACAAAGCAGCTGATACACAGGGCGAGAAACAGAGGGGCTGAAACAGTGGGCGAGAAACAGAGGGGCTGAAACAGAGGGGCTGAAACAGAGGGGCTGAAACAGAGGGGCTGAAACAGAGGGCGAGAAACTGAGAGGCTGAAACAGAGGGCGAGAAACAGAGGGGCTGAAACAGAGGGCGAGAAACAGAGGGGCTGAAACAGAGGGCGAGAAACAGAGGGGCTGAAACAGAGGGGCTGAAACAGAGGGCGAGAAACAGAGAGGCTGAAACAGAGGGCGAGAAACAGAGCGGCTGAAACAGAGGGCAAGAAACAGAGGGGCTGAAACAGAGGGCGAGAAACAGAGGGGATGAAACAGAGGGGCTGAAACAGAGGGGCGGAAACAGAGGGGCTGAAACAGAGAGCGAGAAATAGAGGGGCTGAAACAGAGGGCCAGAAACAGAGAGCGAGAAACAGAGGGACTGAAACAGAGGGGCTGAAACAGAGGGGCTGGTACGGAGGGCGAGAAACAGAGCAGCTGAAACAGAGGGCGAGAAACAGAGTGGCTGAAACAGAGGGGCTGAAACAGTGGGGCTAAAATAGAGGGGCTGAAACAGAGGGCGAGAAATAGAGGGGCTGAAACAGAGGGCGAGAAACAGAGGGGCTGAAACAGAGGGCGAGAAACAGAGGGGCTGAAACAGAGGGCGAGAAACAGAGGGGCTGAAACAGAGGGGCTGAAACAGAGGGGCTGAAACAGAGGGCGAGAAACAGAGGGGCTGAAACAGAGGGCGAGAAACAGAGGAGCTGAAACAGAGGGCGAGAAACAAAGGGGCTGAATCAGAGGGGCTGAAACAGAGGGCGAGAAACAGAGGGTTCTGAAACAGAGAGCGAGAAACAGAGGGGCTGAAACAGAGGGGCTGAAACAGAGGGGCTGAAACAAAGCGGCTGATACAGAGGGCGAGAAACAGAGGGGCTGAAACAGAGGGCGAGAAACAGAGGGGCTGAAACAGAGGGGCTGAAAGAGAGGGGCTGAAACAGAGGGGCTGAAACAGAGGGGCTGAAACAGAGGGGCTGAAACAGAGGGCGAGAAACAGAGAGGCTGAAACAGAGGGCGAGAAACAGAGGGGCTGAAACAGAGGGACTGAAACAGAGGGGCTGAAACAGAGGGGCTGAAACAGAGGCCGAGAAACAGAGAGGCTGACACAGAGGGCGAGAAACAGAGTGGCTGAAACAGAGGGCAAGAAACAGAGGGGCTGAAACAGAGGGCGAGATACAGAGGGGCTGAAACAGAGGGGCTGAAACAGAGGGGCGGAAACAGAGGGGCTGAAACAGAGAGCGAGAAATAGAGGGGCTGAAACAGAGGGCCAGAAACAGAGGGGGAGAACCAGAGGGACTGAAACAGAGGGGCTGAAACAGAGGGGCTGATACAGAGGGCGAGAAACACAGCGGCTGAAACAGAGGGCGAGATACAGAGTGGCTGAAACAGAGTGGCTGAAACAGAGAGCGCGAAACAGAGGGACTGAAACAGAGGGCGAGAAACAGAGGGGCTGAAACAGAGGGCGAGAAACAGAGGGGCTGAAACAGAGGGCGAGAAACAGAGGGGCTGAAACAGAGTGGCTGAAACAGAGGGCGAGAAACAGAGGGGCTGAATCAGACGGGCTGAATCAGATAGGCTGAAACAGAGGGGCTGAAACAGAGGGCGGGAAACAGAGGGGCTGAAACAGAGGGCGAGAAACAGAGGGGCTGAAAAAGAGGGGCTGAAACAGAGGGGCTGAAACAAAGCAGCTGATACAGAGGGCGAGAAACAGAGGGGCTGAAACAGTGGGCGAGAAACAGAGGGGCTGAAACAGAGGGGCTGAAACAGAGGGGCTGAAACAGAGGGGCTGAAACAGAGGGCGAGAAACTGAGAGGCTGAAACAGAGGGCGAGAAACAGAGGGGCTGAAACAGAGGGCGAGAAACAGAGGGGCTGAAACAGAGGGCGAGAAACAGAGGGGCTGAAACAGAGGGGCTGAAACAGAGGGCGAGAAACAGAGAGGCTGAAACAGAGGGCGAGAAACAGAGCGGCTGAAACAGAGGGCAAGAAACAGAGGGGATGAAACAGAGGGGCTGAAACAGAGGGGCGGAAACAGAGGGGCTGAAACAGAGAGCGAGAAATAGAGGGGCTGAAACAGAGGGCCAGAAACAGAGAGCGAGAAACAGAGGGACTGAAACAGAGGGGCTGAAACAGAGGGGCTGGTACGGAGGGCGAGAAACAGAGCAGCTGAAACAGAGGGCGAGAAACAGAGTGGCTGAAACAGAGGGGCTGAAACAGAGGGGCTGAAACAGAGGGCGAGAAACAGAGGGGCTGAAACAGAGGGCGAGAAACAGAGGAGCTGAAACAGAGGGCGAGAAACAAAGGGGCTGAATCAGAGGGGCTGAAACAGAGGGCGAGAAACAGAGGGGCTGAAACAGAGAGCGAGAAACAGAGGGGCTGAAACAGAGGGGCTGAAACAGAGGGGCTGAAACAAAGCGGCTGATACAGAGGGCGAGAAACAGAGGGGCTGAAACAGAGGGCGAGAAACAGAGGGGCTGAAACAGAGGGGCTGAAACAGAGGGGCTGAAACAGAGGGGCTGAAACAGAGGGCGAGAAACAGAGAGGCTGAAACAGAGGGCGAGAAACAGAGGGGCTGAAACAGAGGGACTGAAACAGAGGGGCTGAAACAGAGGGGCTGAAACAGAGGCCGAGAAACAGAGAGGCTGAAACAGAGGGCGAGAAACAGAGTGGCTGAAACAGAGGGCAAGAAACAGAGGGGCTGAAACAGAGGGCGAGATACAGAGGGGCTGAAACAGAGGGGCTGAAACAGAGGGGCGGAAACAGAGGGGCTGAAACAGAGAGCGAGAAATAGAGGGGCTGAAACAGAGGGCCAGAAACAGAGGGGGAGAAACAGAGGGACTGAAACAGAGGGGCTGAAACAGAGGGGCTGATACAGAGGGCGAGAAACACAGCGGCTGAAACAGAGGGCGAGAAACAGAGTGGCTGAAACAAAGGGGCTGAAACAGTGGGGCTATAATAGAGGGGCTGAAACAGAGGGCGAGAAAGAGAGGGGCTGAAACAGAGGGCGAGAAACAGAGGGGCTGAAACAGAGGGCGAGAAACAGAGGGGCTGAAACAGAGGGCGAGAAACAGAGGGGCTGAAACAGAGGGCGAGAAACAGAGGGGCTGAAACAGAGGGCGAGAAACAGAGGGGCTGAAACAGAGGGCGAGAAACAAAGGGGCTGAATCAGAGGGGCTGAAACAGAGGGCGAGACACAGAGGGGCTGAAACAGAGAGCGAGAAACAGAGGGGGTGAAACAGAGAGGCTGAAACAGAGGGTGAGAAACAGAGGGGCTGAAACAGAGGGCGAGAAACAGAGGGGCTGAAACAGAGGGCGAGAAACAGAGGGGCTGAAACAGAGGGGCTGAAACAGAGGGGCTGAAACAGAGGGCGAGAAACAGAGGGGCTGAAACAGAGGGCGAGAAACAGAGGGGCTGAAACATAGGGCGAGAAACAAAGGGGCTGAATCAGAGGGGCTGAAACAGAGGGCGAGAAACAGAGGGGCTGAAACAGAGAGCAAGAAACAGAGGGGCTGAAACAGAGGGGCTGAAACAGAGGGGCTGAAACAAAGCGGCTGATACAGAGGGCGAGAAACAGAGGGGCTGAAACAGAGGGCAAGAAACAGAGGGGCTGGAACAAAGGGCGAGAAACACAGGGGCTGAAACAGAGGGGCTGAAACAGAGGGGCTGAAACAGAGGGGCTGAAACAGAGGGCGAGAAACTGAGAGGCTGAAACAGAGGGCGAGATACAGAGGGGCTGAAACAGAGGGCGAGAAACAGAGGGGCTGAAACAGAGGGACTGAAACAGAGGGGCTGAAACAGAGGGGCTGAAACAGAGGGCGAGAAACAGAGATGCTGAAACAGAGGGCGAGAAACAGAGTGGCTGAAACAGAGGGCAAGAAACAGAGGGGCTGAAACAGAGGACGAGATACAGAGGGGCTGAAACAGAGGGGCTGAAACAGAGGGGCGGAAACAGAGGGCCTGAAACAGAGAGCGAGAAATAGAGGGGCTGAAACAGAGGGCCAGAAACAGAGGACGAGAATCAGAGGGACTGAAACAAAGGGGCTGAAACAGTGGGGCTATAATAGAGGGGCTGAAACAGAGGGCGAGAAATAGAGGGGCTGAAACAGAGGGCGAGAAACAGAGGGGCTGAAACAGAGGGCGAGAAACAGAGGGGCTGAAACAGAGGGCGAGAAACAGAGGGGCTGAAACAGAGGGCGAGAAACAGAGGGGCTGAAACAGAGGGGCTGAAACAGAGGGGCTGAATCAGAGGGGCTGATTCAGAGGGGCTGAAACAGAGGGGCTTAATCAGAGTGACTGAAACAGAGGGCGAGAAAGAGAGGGGCTGAAACAGAGGGCGAGAAACAGAGGGGCTGAAACAGAGGGCGAGAAACAGAGGGGCTGAAACAGAGGGCGAGAAACAGAGGGGCTGAAACAGAGGGGCTGAAACAGAGGGCGAGAAACAGAGAGGCTGAAACAGAGGGCGAGAAACAGAGCGGCTGAAACAGAGGGCAAGAAACAGAGGGGCTGAAACAGAGGGCGAGAAACAGAGGGGATGAAACAGAGGGGCTGAAACAGAGGGGCGGAAACAGAGGGGCTGAAACAGAGAGCGAGAAATAGAGGGGCTGAAACAGAGGGCCAGAAACAGAGGGCGAGAAACAGAGGGACTGAAACAGAGGGGCTGAAACAGAGGGGCTGGTACGGAGGGCGAGAAACAGAGCAGCTGAAACAGAGGGCGAGAAACAGAGTGGCTGAAACAGAGGGGCTGAAACAGTGGGGCTAAAATAGAGGGGCTGAAACAGAGGGCGAGAAATAGAGGGGCTGAAACAGAGGGCGAGAAACAGAGGGGCTGAAACAGAGGGCGAGAAACAGAGGGGCTGAAACAGAGGGCGAGAAACAGAGGGGCTGAAACAGAGGGGCTGAAACAGAGGGGCTGAAACAGAGGGCGAGAAACAGAGGGGCTGAAACAGAGGGCGAGAAACAGAGGAGCTGAAACAGAGGGCGAGAAACAAAGGGGCTGAATCAGAGGGGCTGAAACAGAGGGGCTGAAACAAAGCGGCTGAAACAGAGAGCGAGAAACAGAGGGGCTGAAACAGAGGGGCTGAAACAGAGGAGCTGAAACAAAGCGGCTGATACAGAGGGCGAGAAACAGAGGGGCTGAAACAGAGGGCGAGAAACAGAGGGGCTGAAACAGAGGGGCTGAAAGAGAGGGGCTGAAACAGAGGGGCTGAAACAGAGGGGCTGAAACAGAGGGGCTGAAACAGAGGGCGAGAAACAGAGAGGCTGAAACAGAGGGCGAGAAACAGAGGGGCTGAAACAGAGGGACTGAAACAGAGGGGCTGAAACAGAGGGGCTGAAACAGAGGCCGAGAAACAGAGAGGCTGAAACAGAAGGCGAGAAACAGAGTGGCTGAAACAGAGGGCAAGAAACAGAGGGGCTGAAACGGAGGGCGAGATACAGAGGGGCTGAAACAGAGGGGCTGAAACAGAGGGGCGGAAACAGAGGGGCTGAAACAGAGAGCGAGAAATAGAGGGGCTGAAACAGAGGGCCAGAAACAGAGGGGGAGAAACAGAGGGACTGAAACAGAGGGGCTGAAACAGAGGGCGAGAAACACAGCGGCTGAAACAGAGGGGGAGATACAGAGTGGCTGAAACAAAGGGGCTGAAACAGTGGGGCTATAATAGAGGGGCTGAAACAGAGGGCGAGAAAGAGAGGGGCTGAAACAGAGGGCGAGAAACAGAGGGGCTGAAACAGAGGGCGAGAAACAGAGGGGCTGAAACAGAGGGCGAGAAACAGAGGGGCTGAAACAGAGGGCGAGAAACAGAGGGGCTGAAACAGAGGGCGAGAAACAGAGGGGCTGAAACAGAGGGCGAGAAACAAAGGGGCTGAATCAGAGGGGCTGAAACAGAGGGCGAGAAACAGAGGGGCTGAAACAGAGAGCGAGAAACAGAGGGGCTGAAACAGAGAGGCTGAAACAGAGGGTGAGAAACAGAGGGGCTGAAACAGAGGGCGAGAAACAGAGGGGCTGAAACAGAGGGCGAGAAACAGAGGGGCTGAAACAGAGGGGCTGAAACAGAGGGGCTGAAACAGAGGGCGAGAAACAGAGGGGCTGAAACAGAGGGCGAGAAACAGAGGGGCTGAAACAGAGGGCGAGAAACAAAGGGGCTGAATCAGAGGGGCTGAAACAGAGGGCGAGAAACAGAGGGGCTGAAACAGAGAGCAAGAAACAGAGGGGCTGAAACAGAGGGGCTGAAACAGAGGGGCTGAAACAAAGCGGCTGATACAGAGGGCGAGAAACAGAGGGGCTGAAACAGAGGGCAAGAAACAGAGGGGCTGAAACAAAGGGCGAGAAACACAGGGGCTGAAACAGAGGGGCTGAAACAGAGGGGCTGAAACAGAGGGGCTGAAACAGAGGGCGAGAAACTGAGAGGCTGAAACAGAGGGCGAGATACAGAGGGGCTGAAACAGAGGGCGAGAAACAGAGGGGCTGAAACAGAGGGACTGAAACAGAGGGGCTGAAACAGAGGGGCTGAAACAGAGGGCGAGAAACAGAGGGGCTGAAACAGAGGGCGAGAAACAGAGGAGCCGAAACAGAGGGCGAGAAACAAAGGGGCTGAATCAGAGGGGCTGAAACAGAGGGGCTGAAACAAAGCGGCTGAAACAGAGAGCGAGAAACAGAGGGGCTGAAACAGAGGGGCTGAAACAGAGGAGCTGAAACAAAGCGGCTGATACAGAGGGCGAGAAACAGAGGGGCTGAAACAGAGGGCGAGAAACAGAGGGGCTGAAACAGAGGGGCTGAAAGAGAGGGGCTGAAACAGAGGGGCTGAAACAGAGGGGCTGAAACAGAGGGGCTGAAACAGAGGGCGAGAAACAGAGAGGCTGAAACAGAGGGCGAGAAACAGAGGGGCTGAAACAGAGGGACTGAAACAGAGGGGCTGAAACAGAGGGGCTGAAACAGAGGCCGAGAAACAGAGAGGCTGAAACAGAGGGCGAGAAACAGAGTGGCTGAAACAGAGGGCAAGAAACAGAGGGGCTGAAACGGAGGGCGAGATACAGAGGGGCTGAAACAGAGGGGCTGAAACAGAGGGGCGGAAACAGAGGGGCTGAAACAGAGAGCGAGAAATAGAGGGGCTGAAACAGAGGGCCAGAAACAGAGGGGGAGAAACAGAGGGACTGAAACAGAGGGGCTGAAACAGAGGGCGAGAAACACAGCGGCTGAAACAGAGGGGGAGATACAGAGTGGCTGAAACAAAGGGGCTGAAACAGTGGGGCTATAATAGAGGGGCTGAAACAGAGGGCGAGAAAGAGAGGGGCTGAAACAGAGGGCGAGAAACAGAGGGGCTGAAACAGAGGGCGAGAAACAGAGGGGCTGAAACAGAGGGCGAGAAACAGAGGGGCTGAAACAGAGGGCGAGAAACAGAGGGGCTGAAACAGAGGGCGAGAAACAGAGGGGCTGAAACAGAGGGCGAGAAACAAAGGGGCTGAATCAGAGGGGCTGAAACAGAGGGCGAGAAACAGAGGGGCTGAAACAGAGAGCGAGAAACAGAGGGGCTGAAACAGAGAGGCTGAAACAGAGGGTGAGAAACAGAGGGGCTGAAACAGAGGGCGAGAAACAGAGGGGCTGAAACAGAGGGCGAGAAACAGAGGGGCTGAAACAGAGGGGCTGAAACAGAGGGGCTGAAACAGAGGGCGAGAAACAGAGGGGCTGAAACAGAGGGCGAGAAACAGAGGGGCTGAAACAGAGGGCGAGAAACAAAGGGGCTGAATCAGAGGGGCTGAAACAGAGGGCGAGAAACAGAGGGGCTGAAACAGAGAGCAAGAAACAGAGGGGCTGAAACAGAGGGGCTGAAACAGAGGGGCTGAAACAAAGCGGCTGATACAGAGGGCGAGAAACAGAGGGGCTGAAACAGAGGGCAAGAAACAGAGGGGCTGAAACAAAGGGCGAGAAACACAGGGGCTGAAACAGAGGGGCTGAAACAGAGGGGCTGAAACAGAGGGGCTGAAACAGAGGGCGAGAAACTGAGAGGCTGAAACAGAGGGCGAAATACAGAGGGGCTGAAACAGAGGGCGAGAAACAGAGGGGCTGAAACAGAGGGACTGAAACAGAGGGGCTGAAACAGAGGGGCTGAAACAGAGGGCGAGAAACAGAGATGCTGAAACAGAGGGCGAGAAACAGAGTGGCTGAAACAGAGGGCAAGAAACAGAGGGGCTGAAACAGAGGACGAGATACAGAGGGGCTGAAACAGAGGGGCTGAAACAGAGGGGCGGAAACAGAGGGCCTGAAACAGAGAGCGAGAAATAGAGGGGCTGAAACAGAGGGCCAGAAACAGAGGACGAGAATCAGAGGGACTGAAACAAAGGGGCTGAAACAGTGGGGCTATAATAGAGGGGCTGAAACAGAGGGCGAGAAATAGAGGGGCTGAAACAGAGGGCGAGAAACAGAGGGGCTGAAACAGAGGGCGAGAAACAGAGGGGCTGAAACAGAGGGCGAGAAACAGAGGGGCTGAAACAGAGGGCGAGAAACAGAGGGGCTGAAACAGAGGGGCTGAAACAGAGGGGCTGAATCAGAGGGGCTGATTCAGAGGGGCTGAAACAGAGGGGCTTAATCAGAGGGACTGAAACAGAGGGCGAGAAAGAGAGGGGCTGAAACAGAGGGCGAGAAACAGAGGGGCCGAAACAGAGGGCGAGAAACAGAGGAGCTGAAACAGAGGGGCTGAAACAGAGAGCGCGAAACAGAGGGGCTGAAACAGATGGTGAGAAACAGAGGGACTGAAACAGAGGTCGAGAAACAGAGGGGCTGAAACAGAGGGCACGAAACAGAGCGGCTGAAACAGAGTGGCTGAAACAGAAGGGCTGAAACAGAGGGGCTGAAACAGAGGGCGAGAAACAGAGGGGCTGAATCAGAGGGGCTGAATCAGAAGGGCTGAAACAGAGGGGCTCAATCAGAGGGGCTGAAACAGAAGGCGAGAAACAGAGGGGCTGAAACAGAGGGCGAGAAACTGAGGGGCAGAAACAGAGGGGCTGAAACAGAGGGGCTGAAACAGAGGGGCTGAAACAGAGGGCGAGAAACACAGGGGCTGAAACAGAGGGGCTGAAACAGAGGGGCTGAAACAGAGGGCGAGAAACACAGGGCTGAAACAGAGGGCGAGAAACAGAGGGGCAGAAACTGAGGGCGAGAAACAGAGGGGCTGAAACAGAGGGGCTGAAACAGAGGGGCTGAATCAGAGGGGCTGAAACAGAGGGGCTGAAACAGAGGGGCTGAATCAGAGGGGCTGAAACAGAAGGCGAGAAACAGAGGGGCTGAAACAGAGGGCGAGAAACTGAGGGGCAGAAACAGAGGGGCTGAAACAGAGGGGCTGAAACAGAGGGGCTGAAACAGAAGGCGAGAAACACAGGGGCTGAAACACAGGGGCTGAAACAGAGGGGCTGAAACAGAGGGCGAGAAACACAGGGGCTGAAACAGAGGGCGAGAAATAGAGGGGCTGAAACAGAGGGCGAGAAACAGAGGGGCTGAAACAGAGGGCGAGAAACAGAGGGGCTGAAACAGAGGGCGAGAAACAGAGGGGCTGAAACAGAGGGGCTGAAACAGAGGGGCTGGAACAGAGGGCGAGAAACAGAGGGGCTGAAACAGAGGGCGAGAAACAGAGGAGCTGAAACAGAGGGCGAGAAACAAAGGGGCTGAATCAGAGGGGCTGAAACAGAGGGGCTGAAACAAAGCGGCTGAAACAGAGAGCGAGAAACAGAGGGGCTGAAACAGAGGGGCTGAAACAGAGGAGCTGAAACAAAGCAGCTGATACAGAGGGCGAGAAACAGAGGGGCTGAAACAGAGGGCGAGAAACAGAGGGGCTGAAACAGAGGGGCTGAAAGAGAGGGGCTGAAACAGAGGGGCTGAAACAGAGGGGCTGAAACAGAGGGGCTGAAACAGAGGGCGAGAAACAGAGAGGCTGAAACAGAGGGCGAGAAACAGAGGGGCTGAAACAGAGGGACTGAAACAGAGGGGCTGAAACAGAGGGGCTGAAACAGAGGCCGAGAAACAGAGAGGCTGAAACAGAGGGCGAGATACAGAGGGGCTGAAACAGAGGGGCTGAAACAGAGGGGCGGAAACAAAGGGGCTGAAACAGAGAGCGAGAAATAGAGGGGCTGAAACAGAGGGCCAGAAACAGAGGGGGAGAAACAGAGGGACTGAAACAGAGGGGCTGAAACAGAGGGGCTGATACAGAGGGCGAGAAACACAGCGGCTGAAACAGAGGGGGAGATACAGAGTGGCTGAAACAAAGGGGCTGAAACAGTGGGGCTATAATAGAGGGGCTGAAACAGAGGGCGAGAAAGAGAGGGGCTGAAACAGAGGGCGAGAAACAGAGGGGCTGAAACAGAGGGCGAGAAACAGAGGGGCTGAAACAGAGGGCGAGAAACAGAGGGGCTGAAACAGAGGGCGAGAAACAGAGGGGCTGAAACAGAGGGCGAGAAACAGAGGGGCTGAAACAGAGGGCGAGAAACAAAGGGGCTGAATCAGAGGGGCTGAAACAGAGGGCGAGAAACAGAGGGGCTGAAACAGAGAGCGAGAAACAGAGGGGCTGAAACAGAGAGGCTGAAACAGAGGGTGAGAAACAGAGGGGCTGAAACAGAGGGCGAGAAACAGAGGGGCTGAAACAGAGGGCGAGAAACAGAGGGGCTGAAACAGAGGGGCTGAAACAGAGGGGCTGAAACAGAGGGCGAGAAACAGAGGGGCTGAAACAGAGGGCGAGAAACAGAGGGGCTGAAACAGAGGGCGAGAAACAAAGGGGCTGAATCAGAGGGGCTGAAACAGAGGGCGAGAAACAGAGGGGCTGAAACAGAGAGCAAGAAACAGAGGGGCTGAAACAGAGGGGCTGAAACAGAGGGGCTGAAACAAAGCGGCTGATACAGAGGGCGAGAAACAGAGGGGCTGAAACAGAGGGCAAGAAACAGAGGGGCTGAAACAAAGGGCGAGAAACACAGGGGCTGAAACAGAGGGGCTGAAACAGAGGGGCTGAAACAGAGGGGCTGAAACAGAGGGCGAGAAACTGAGAGGCTGAAACAGAGGGCGAGATACAGAGGGGCTGAAACAGAGGGCGAGAAACAGAGGGGCTGAAACAGAGGGACTGAAACAGAGGGGCTGAAACAGAGGGGCTGAAACAGAGGGCGAGAAACAGAGATGCTGAAACAGAGGGCGAGAAACAGAGTGGCTGAAACAGAGGGCAAGAAACAGAGGGGCTGAAACAGAGGACGAGATACAGAGGGGCTGAAACAGAGGGGCTGAAACAGAGGGGCGGAAACAGAGGGCCTGAAACAGAGAGCGAGAAATAGAGGGGCTGAAACAGAGGGCCAGAAACAGAGGACGAGAATCAGAGGGACTGAAACAAAGGGGCTGAAACAGTGGGGCTATAATAGAGGGGCTGAAACAGAGGGCGAGAAATAGAGGGGCTGAAACAGAGGGCGAGAAACAGAGGGGCTGAAACAGAGGGCGAGAAACAGAGGGGCTGAAACAGAGGGCGAGAAACAGAGGGGCTGAAACAGAGGGGCTGAAACAGAGGGGCTGAATCAGAGGGGCTGATTCAGAGGGGCTGAAACAGAGGGGCTTAATCAGAGGGACTGAAACAGAGGGCGAGAAAGAGAGGGGCTGAAACAGAGGGCGAGAAACAGAGGGGCCGAAACAGCGGGCGAGAAACAGAGGAGCTGAAACAGAGGGGCTGAAACAGAGAGCGCGAAACAGAGGGGCTGAAACAGATGGTGAGAAACAGAGGGACTGAAACAGAGGTCGAGAAACAGAGGGGCTGAAACAGAGGGCACGAAACAGAGCGGCTGAAACAGAGTGGCTGAAACAGAAGGGCTGAAACAGAGGGGCTGAAACAGAGGGCGAGAAACAGAGGGGCTGAATCAGAGGGGCTGAATCAGAAGGGCTGAAACAGAGGGGCTCAATCAGAGGGGCTGAAACAGAAGGCGAGAAACAGAGGGGCTGAAACAGAGGGCGAGAAACTGAGGGGCAGAAACAGAGGGGCTGAAACAGAGGGGCTGAAACAGAGGGGCTGAAACAGAGGGCGAGAAACACAGGGGCTGAAACAGAGGGGCTGAAACAGAGGGGCTGAAACAGAGGGCGAGAAACACAGGGGCTGAAACAGAGGGCGAGAAACAGAGGGGCAGAAACTGAGGGCGAGAAACAGAGGGGCTGAAACAGAGGGGCTGAAACAGAGGGGCTGAATCAGAGGGGCTGAAACAGAGGGGCTGAAACAGAGGGGCTGAATCAGAGGGGCTGAAACAGAAGGCGAGAAACAGAGGGGCTGAAACAGAGGGCGAGAAACTGAGGGGCAGAAACAGAGGGGCTGAAACAGAGGGGCTGAAACAGAGGGGCTGAAACAGAAGGCGAGAAACACAGGGGCTGAAACACAGGGGCTGAAACAGAGGGGCTGAAACAGAGGGCGAGAAACACAGGGGCTGAAACAGAGGGCGAGAAACAGAGGGGCAGAAACTGTGGGCGAGAAACAGAGGGGCTGAAACAGAGGGGCTGAAACAGAGGGGCTGAATCAGAGGGGCTGAAACAGAGGGGCTGAAACAGAGGGCCAGAAACAAAGGGGCTGAAACAGCGGGCGAGAAACAGAGGGGCTGAAACAGAGGGGCTGAAACAGACGGGCTGAAACAGAGAGCCTGAAACAGAGGGCGAGAAACAGAGGGGCTGAAACAGAGGGCGAGAAACAGAGGGGCTGAAACAGTGGGCGAGAAACAGAGGGGCTGAAACAGAGGGGCTGAAACAGACGGGCTGAAACAGAGAGCCTGAAACAGAGGGCGAGAAACAGAGGGGCTGAAACAGAGGGCGAAAAACAGAGGGGCTGAAACAGAGGGCGTGAAACAGAGGGTGAGAAACAGAGGGCGAGAAACAGAGAGGATGAAACAGAGGGGCTGAAACAAAGCGGCTGAAATAGAGGGGCTGAAACAGAGGGGCTGAAACAGAGGGCGAGAAACAGAGGGGCTGAAACAGAGGGGCTGAAACAGAGGGGCTGAAACAGAGGGCGAGAAACAGAGAGGCTGAAACAGAGGGCGAGAAACAGAGGGGCTGAAACAGAGGGCAAGAAACAGAGGGGCTGAAACAGAGGGCAAGAAACAGAGGGGCTGAAACAGAGGGCAAGAAACAGAGGGGCTGAAACAGAGGGCCAGAAACAAAGGGGCTGAAACAGCGGGCGAGAAACAGAGGGGCTGAAACAGAGGGGCTGAAACAGACGGGCTGAAACAGAGAGCCTGAAACAGAGGGCGAGAAACAGAGGGGCTGAAACAGAGGGCGAGAAACAGAGGGGCTGAAACAGTGGGCGAGAAACAGAGGGGCTGAAACAGAGGGGCTGAAACAGACGGGCTGAAACAGAGAGCCTGAAACAGAGGGCGAGAAACAGAGGGGCTGAAACAGAGGGCGAAAAACAGAGGGGCTGAAACAGAGGGCGTGAAACAGAGGGTGAGAAACAGAGGGCGAGAAACAGAGAGGATGAAACAGAGGGGCTGAAACAAAGCGGCTGAAATAGAGGGGCTGAAACAGAGGGGCTGAAACAGAGGGCGAGAAACAGAGGGGCTGAAACAGAGGGGCTGAAACAGAGGGGCTGAAACAGAGGGCGAGAAACAGAGAGGCTGAAACAGAGGGCGAGAAACAGAGGGGCTGAAACAGAGGGCAAGAAACAGAGGGGCTGAAACAGAGGGCAAGAAACAGAGGGGCTGAAACAGAGGGCAAGAAACAGAGGGGCTGAAACAGAGGGGCTGAAACAGAGGGCGAGAAACAGAGGGGCTGAAACAGAGGGCGAGAAACAGAGGGGATGAAACAGAGGGGCTGAAACAGAGGGGCTGAAACAGAGGGGCTGAATCAGAGGGGCTGAAACAGAGGGGCTGAAACAGAGGGGCTGAATCAGAGGGGCTGAAACAGAAGGCGAGAAACAGAGGGGCTGAAACAGAGGGCGAGAAACTGAGGGGCAGAAACAGAGGGGCTGAAACAGAGGGGCTGAAACAGAGGGGCTGAAACAGAAGGCGAGAAACACAGGTGCTGAAACACAGGGGCTGAAACAGAGGGGCTGAAACAGAGGGCGAGAAACACAGGGGCTGAAACAGAGGGCGAGAAACAGAGGGGCAGAAACTGTGGGCGAGAAACAGAGGGGCTGAAACAGAGGGGCTGAAACAGAGGGGCTGAATCAGAGGGGCTGAAACAGAGGGGCTGAAACAGAGGGCCAGAAACAAAGGGGCTGAAACAGCGGGCGAGAAACAGAGGGGCTGAAACAGAGGGGCTGAAACAGACGGGCTGAAACAGAGAGCCTGAAACAGAGGGCGAGAAACAGAGGGGCTGAAACAGAGGGCGAGAAACAGAGGGGCTGAAACAGTGGGCGAGAAACAGAGGGGCTGAAACAGAGGGGCTGAAACAGACGGGCTGAAACAGAGAGCCTGAAACAGAGGGCGAGAAACAGAGGGGCTGAAACAGAGGGCGAAAAACAGAGGGGCTGAAACAGAGGGCGAGAAACAGAGGGTGAGAAACAGAGGGCGAGAAACAGAGAGGATGAAACAGAGGGGCTGAAACAAAGCGGCTGAAATAGAGGGGCTGAAACAGAGGGGCTGAAACAGAGGGCGAGAAACAGAGGGGCTGAAACAGAGGGGCTGAAACAGAGGGGCTGAAACAGAGGGCGAGAAACAGAGAGGCTGAAACAGAGGGCGAGAAACAGAGGGGCTGAAACAGAGGGCAAGAAACAGAGGGGCTGAAACAGAGGGCAAGAAACAGAGGGGCTGAAACAGAGGGCAAGAAACAGAGGGGCTGAAACAGAGGGGCTGAAACAGAGGGCGAGAAACAGAGGGGCTGAAACAGAGGGCGAGAAACAGAGGGGCTGAAACAGAGGGGCTGAAACAGAGAGGATGAAACAGAGGGGCTGAAACAAAGCGGCTGAAATAGAGGGGCTGAAACAGAGGGGCTGAAACAGAGGGCGAGAAACAGAGGGGCTGAAACAGAGGGCGAGAAACTGAGGGGCAGAAACAGAGGGGCTGAAACAGAGGGGCTGAAACAGAGGGGCTGAAACAGAAGGCGAGAAACACAGGGGCTGAAACACAGGGGCTGAAACAGAGGGGCTGAAACAGAGGGCGAGAAACACAGGGGCTGAAACAGAGGGCGAGAAACAGAGGGGCAGAAACTGTGGGCGAGAAACAGAGGGGCTGAAACAGAGGGGCTGAAACAGAGGGGCTGAATCAGAGGGGCTGAAACAGAGGGGCTGAAACAGAGGGCCAGAAACAAAGGGGCTGAAACAGCGGGCGAGAAACAGAGGGGCTGAAACAGAGGGGCTGAAACAGACGGGCTGAAACAGAGAGCCTGAAACAGAGGGCGAGAAACAGAGGGGCTGAAACAGAGGGCGAGAAACAGAGGGGCTGAAACAGTGGGCGAGAAACAGAGGGGCTGAAACAGAGGGCGAGAAACAGAGGGTGAGAAACAGAGGGGCTGAAACAAAGCGGCTGAAATAGAGGGGCTGAAACAGAGGGGCTGAAACAGAGGGCGAGAAACAGAGGGGCTGAAACAGAGGGGCTGAAACAGAGGGGCTGAAACAGAGGGCGAGAAACAGAGAGGCTGAAACAGAGGGCGAGAAACAGAGGGGCTGAAACAGAGGGCAAGAAACAGAGGGGCTGAAACAGAGGGCAAGAAACAGAGGGGCTGAAACAGAGGGCAAGAAACAGAGGGGCTGAAACAGAGGGGCTGAAACAGAGGGCGAGAAACAGTGGGGCTGAAACAGAGGGCGAGAAACAGAGGGGCTGAAACAGAGGGCGAGAAACAGAGGGCGAGAAACAGAGGGACTGAAACAGAGGGGCTGAAACAGAGGGGCTGAAACAGAGGGCGAGAAACAGAGGGGCTGAAACAGAGGGTGAAAAAACAGAGGGGCTGAAACAGAGGGGTTGAAACAGAGGGGCTGAAACAGAGGGCGAGAAACAGAGTGGCTGAAACAGAAGGGCTGAAACAGATTGGCTGAAACAGAGGGCGAGAAACAGAGGGGCTGATTCAGAGGGGTTGAATCAGAAGGGCTGAAATAGAGGGGCTGAATCAGAGGGGCTGAAACAGAAGGCGAAAAACAGTGGGGCTGAAACAGAGGGCTAGAAACTAAGGGGCAGAAACAGAAGGCAACAAACAGAGGGGCTGAAACAGAGGGGCTGAAACAGAGGGCGAGAAACAGAGAGCGCGAAACAGAGGGGCTGAAACAGATGGCGAGAAACAGAGGGACTGAAACAGAGGTCGAGAAACAGAGGGGCTGAAACAGAGGGGCAGAAACAGAGGGGCTGAAACAGAGGGGCTGAAACAGAGGGCGAGAAACAGAGGGGCTGAATCAGAGGGGCTGAATCAGAGGGGCTGAAACAGAGGGGCTGAAACAGAGGGCGAGAAACAAAGGGGCTGAAACAGCGGGCGAGAAACAGAGGGCGAGAAACAGAGGGGCTGAAACAGAGGGGCTGAAACAGACGGGCTGAAACAGAGAGCCTGAAACAGAGAGCGAGAAATAGAGGGGCTGAAACAGAGGGCGAAAAACAGAGGGGCTGAAACAGAGGGCGAGAAACAGAGGGTGAGAAACAGAGGGCGAGAAACAGAGAGGATGAAACAGAGGGGCTGAAACAAAGGGGCTGAAATAGAGGGGCTGAAAAAGAGGGGCTGAAACAGAGGGCGAGAAACAGAGGGGCTGAAACAGAGGGGCTGAAACAGAGGGGCTGAAACAGAGGGCGAGAAACAGAGAGGCTGAAACAGAGGGCGAGAAACAGAGGGGCTGAAACAGAGGGCAAGAAACAGAGGGGCTGAAACAGAGGGCGAGAAACAGAGGGGCTGAAACAGAGGGGCTGAAACAGAGGGGCTGAAACAGAGGAGCTGAAACAGAGGGCGAGAAACAGAGGGGCTGAAACAGAGGGCGAGAAACAGAGGGGCTGAAACAGAGGGCGAGAAACAGAGGGCGAGAAACAGAGGGCGAGAAACAGAGGGGCTGAAACAGAGGGGCTGAAACAGAGTGGCTGAAACAGAGGGCGAGAAACCGAGGCGCTGAAACAGAGGGCGAGAAACAGAGGGGCTGAAACAGAGGGCGAGAAACAGAGGGCGAAAAAACAGAGGGGCTGAAACAGAGGGGCTGAATCAGAGGGGCTGAAACAGAAGGCGAGAAACAGAGGGGCTGAAACAGAGGGCGAGAAACAGAGGGACTGAAACAGAGGGGCTGAAACAGAGGGTGAGAAACACAGGGGCTGAAACAGAGGGCGAGAAACAGAGGGGCTGAAACAGAGGGGCTGAAACAGAGGGGCTGAAACGGAGGGTGAGAAACATAGGGGCTGAAACAGAGGGCAAGAAACAGAGGGGCTGAAACAGAGTGGCTGAAACAGAGGGCGAGAAACAGAGGGGCTGAATCAGAGGGGCTGAATCAGAGGGGCTGAAACAGAGGGGCTGAAACAGAGGGCGAGAAACAGAGGGGCTGAAACAGAGGGGCGGAAACAGAAGGGCTGAAACAGAGAGCGAGAAATAGAGGGGCTGAAACAGAGGGCCAGAAACAGAGGGCGAGAAACAGAGGGACTGAAACAGAGGGGCTGAAACAGAGGGGCTGGTACAGAGGGCGAGAAACAGAGCAGCTGAAACAGAGGGTGAGAAACAGAGTGGCTGAAACAGAGGGGCTGAAACAGTGGGGCTAAAATAGAGGGGCTGAAACAGAGGGCGAGAAATAGAGGGGCTGAAACAGAGGGCGAGAAACAGAGGGGCTGAAACAGAGGGCGAGAAACAGAGGGGCTGAAACAGAGGGCGAGAAACAGAGGGGCTGAAACAGAGGGGCTGAAACAGAGGGGCTGAAACAGAGGGCGAGAAACAGAGGGGCTGAAACAGAGGGCGAGAAACAAAGGGGCTGAATCAGAGTGGCTGAAACAGAGGGCGAGAAACAAAGGGGCTGACACAGAGAGTGAGAAACAGAGGGTCTGAAACAGAGGGGCTGGAACAAAGCGGCTGATACAGAGGGCGAGAAACAGAGGGGCTGAAACAGAGGGCGAGAAACAGAGGGGCTGAAACAGAGGGCGAGAAACAGAGGGGCTGAAACAGAGTGTCTGAAACAGAGGGGCTGAAACAGAGGGGCTGAAACAGAGGGCGAGAAACAGAGAGGCTGAAACAGAGGGCGAGAAACAGAGGGGCTGAAACAGAGGGCGAGAAACAGAGGGGCTGAAACAGAGGGACTGAAACAGAGGGGCTGAAACAGAGGGGCTGAAACAGAGGGCGAGAAACAGAGAGGCTGAAACAGAGGGCGAGAAACAGAGTGGCTGAAACAGAGGGCAAGAAACCGAGGGGCTGAAACAGAGGGCGAGATACAGAGGGGCTGAAACAGAGGGGCTGAAACAGAGGGGCGGAAACAGAGGGGTTGAAACAGAGAGCGAGAAATAGAGGTTCTGAAACAGAGGGCCAGAAACAGAGGGCGACAAACAGAGGGACTGAAACAGAGGGGCTGAAACAGAGGGGCTGATACAGAGGGCGAGAAACAGAGCGGCTGAAACAGAGGGCGAGAAACAGAGGGGCTGAAACAAAGGGGCTGAAACAGTGGGGCTATAATAGAGGGGCTGAAACAGAGGGCGAGAAAGAGAGGGGCTGAAACAGAGGGCGAGAAACAGAGGGGCTGAAACAGAGGGCGAGAAACAGAGGGGCTGAAACAGAGGGGCTGAAACAGAGGGGCTGAAACAGAGGGCGAGAAACAGAGGGGCTGAAACAGAGGGCAAGAAACAGAGGGGCTCAAACAGAGGGCGAGAAACAAAGGGGCTGAATCAGAGGGGCTGAAACAGAGTGCGAGAAACAGAGGGGCTGAAACAGAGAGCAAGAAACAGAGGGGCTGAAACAGAGAGGCTGAAACAGAGGGTGAGAAACTGAGGGGCTGAAACAGAGGGCGAGAAACAGAGGGGCTGAAACAGAGGGGCTGAAACAGAGGGGCTGAATCAGAGGGGCTGATTCAGAGGGGCTGAAACAGAGGGGCTTAATCAGAGGGGCTGAAACAGAGGGCGTGAACAGAGGGGCTGAAACAGAGGGCGAGAAACAGAGGAGCTGAAACAGAGGGGCTGAAACAGAGGTCGAGAAACAGAGGGGCTGAAACAGAGCGGCTGAAACAGAGTGGCTGAAACAGAAGGGCTGAAACAGAGGGGCTGAAACAGAGGGCGAGAAACAGAGGGGCTGAACCAGAGGGGCTGAATCAGAGGGGCTGAAACAGAGGGGCTGAAACAGAGGGCGAAAAACAAAGGGGCTGAAACAGCGGGCGAGAAACAGAGGGCGAGAAACAGAGGGGCTGAAACAGAGGGGCTGAAACAGACGGGCTGAAACAGAGAGCCTGAAACAGAGGGCGAGAAACAGAAGGGCTGAAACAGAGGGCGAAAAACAGAGGGGCTGAAACAGAGGGCAAGAAACAGAGGGTGAGAAACAGAGGGCGAGAAACAGAGAGGATGAAACAGAGGGGCTGAAACAGAGGGCGAGAAACAGAGGGGCTGAAACAGAGGGCGAGAAACAGAGGGGCTGAAACAGAGGGCGAGAAACAAAGGGGCTGAATCAGAGGGGTTGAAACAGAGGGCGAGAAACAGAGGGGCTGACACAGAGAGTGAGAAACAGAGGGGCTGAAACAGAGGGGCTGAAACAGAGGGGCTGAAACATAGCGGCTGATACAGAGGGCGAGAAACAGAGGGGCTGAAACAGAGGGCGAGAAACAGAGGGGCTGAAACAGAGGGCGAGAAACAGAGGGCGAAAAAACAGAGGGGCTGAAACAGAGGCGCTGAAACAGAGGGGCTGAAACAGAGGGCGAGAAACAGAGGGGCTGAAACAGAGGGCGAGAAACAGAGTGGCTGAAACAGAGGGGCTGAAACAGAGGGCGAGAAATAGAGCGGCTGAAACAGAGGGCGAGAAACAGAGGGGCTGAAACAGAGGGGCTGAAACAGAGGGGCTGGAACAAAGTGGCTGATACAGAGGGCGAGAAACAGAGGGGCTGAAACAGAGGGCGAGAAACAGAGGGGCTGAAACAGAGGGCGAGAAACAGAGGGGCTGAAACAGAGTGGCTGAAACAGAGGGGCTGAAACAGAGGGGCTGAAACAGAGGGCGAGAAACAGAGAGGCTGAAACAGAGGGCGAGAAACAGAGGGGCTGAAACAGAGGGCGAGAAACAGAGGGGCTGAAACAGAGGGACTGAAACAGAGGGGCTGAAACAGAGGCGCTGAAACAGAGGGCGAGAAACAGAGAGGCTGAAACAGAGGGCGAGAAACAGAGTGGCTGAAACAGAGGGCAAGAAACAGAGGGGCTGAAACAGAGGGCGAGATACAGAGGGGCTGAAACAGAGGGGCTGAAACAGAGGGGCGGAAACAGAGGGGCTGAAACAGAGGGCGATAAACAGAGGGCGAGATACAGAGGGGCTGAAACAGAGGGGCTGAAACAGAGGGGCGGAAATAGAGGGGCTGAAACAGAGGGCCAGAAACAGAGGGCGACAAACAGAGGCACTGAAACAGAGGGGCTGAAACAGAGGGGCTGATACAGAGGGCGAGAAACAGAGCGGCTGAAACAGAGGGCGAGAAACAGAGGGGCTGAAACAAAGGGGCTGAAACAGTGGGGCTATAATAGAGGGGCTGAAACAGAGGGCGAGAAATAGAGGGGCTGAAACAGAGGGCGAGAAACAGAGGGGCTGAAACAGAGGGCGAGAAACAGAGGGGCTGAAACAGAGGGCGAGAAACAGAGGGGCTGAAACAGAGGGGCTGAAACAGAGGGGCTGAAACAGAGGGCGAGAAACAGAGGGTCTGAAACAGAGGGCGATAAACAGAGGGGCTGAAACAGAGTGCGAGAAACAAAGGGGCTGAATCAGAGGGGCTGAAACAGAGGGCGAGAAACAGAGGGGCTGAAACAGAGAGCGAGAAACAGAGGGGCTGAAACAGAGAGGCTGAAACAGAGGGTGAGAAACTGAGGGGCTGAAACAGAGGGCGAGAAACAGAGGGGCTGAAACAGAGCGGCTGAAACAGTGGGGCTGAATCAGAGGGGCTGATTCAGAGGGGCTGAAACAGAGGGGCTTAATCAGAGGGGCTGAAACAGAGGGCGTGAACAGAGGGGCTGAAACAGAGGGCGAGAAACAGAGGAGCTGAAACAGAGGGGCTGAAACAGAGGTCGAGAAACAGAGGGGCTGAAACAGAGCGGCTGAAACAGAGTGGCTGAAACAGAAGGGCTGAAACAGAGGGGCTGAAACAGAGGGCGAGAAACAGAGGGGCTGAATCAGAGGGGCTGAATCAGAGGGGCTGAAACAGAGGGGCTGAAACAGAGGGCGAAAAACAAAGGGGCTGAAACAGCGGGCGAGAAACAGAGGGCGAGAAACAGAGGGGCTGAAACAGAGGGGCTGAAACAGAATGGCTGAAACAGAGAGCCTGAAACAGAGGGCGAGAAACAGAGGGGCTGAAACAGAGGGCGAAAAACAGAGGGGCTGAAACAGAGGGCGAGAAACAGAGGGCGAGAAACAGAGGGGCTGACACAGAGAGTGAGAAACAGAGGGGCTGAAACAGAGGGGCTGAAACAGAGGGGCTGAAACATAGCGGCTGATACAGAGGGCGAGAAACAGAGGGGCTGAAACAGAGGGCGAGAAACAGAGGGGCTGAAACAGAGGGCGAGAAACAGAGGGCGAAAAAACAGAGGGGCTGAAACAGAGGCGCTGAAACAGAGGGGCTGAAACAGAGGGCGAGAAACAGAGGGGCTGAAACAGAGGGCGAGAAACAGAGTGGCTGAAACAGAGGGGCTGAAACAGAGGGCGAGAAATAGAGCGGCTGAAACAGAGGGCGAGAAACAGAGGGGCTGAAACAGAGGGGCTGAAACAGAGGGGCTGGAACAAAGTGGCTGATACAGAGGGCGAGAAACAGAGGGGCTGAAACAGAGGGCGAGAAACAGAGGGGCTGAAACAGAGGGCGAGAAACAGAGGGGCTGAAACAGAGTGGCTGAAACAGAGGGGCTGAAACAGAGGGGCTGAAACAGAGGGCGAGAAACAGAGAGGCTGAAACAGAGGGCGAGAAACAGAGGGGCTGAAACAGAGGGCGAGAAACAGAGGGGCTGAAACAGAGGGACTGAAACAGAGGGGCTGAAACAGAGGCGCTGAAACAGAGGGCGAGAAACAGAGAGGCTGAAACAGAGGGCGAGAAACAGAGTGGCTGAAACAGAGGGCAAGAAACAGAGGGGCTGAAACAGAGGGCGAGATACAGAGGGGCTGAAACAGAGGGGCTGAAACAGAGGGGCGGAAACAGAGGGGCTGAAACAGAGGGCGATAAACAGAGGGCGAGATACAGAGGGGCTGAAACAGAGGGGCTGAAACAGAGGGGCGGAAATAGAGGGGCTGAAACAGAGGGCCAGAAACAGAGGGCGACAAACAGAGGCACTGAAACAGAGGGGCTGAAACAGAGGGGCTGATACAGAGGGCGAGAAACAGAGCGGCTGAAACAGAGGGCGAGAAACAGAGGGGCTGAAACAAAGGGGCTGAAACAGTGGGGCTATAATAGAGGGGCTGAAACAGAGGGCGAGAAATAGAGGGGCTGAAACAGAGGGCGAGAAACAGAGGGGCTGAAACAGAGGGCGAGAAACAGAGGGGCTGAAACAGAGGGCGAGAAACAGAGGGGCTGAAACAGAGGGGCTGAAACAGAGGGGCTGAAACAGAGGGCGAGAAACAGAGGGTCTGAAACAGAGGGCGATAAACAGAGGGGCTGAAACAGAGTGCGAGAAACAAAGGGGCTGAATCAGAGGGGCTAAAACAGAGGGCGAGAAACAGAGGGGCTGAAACAGAGAGCGAGAAACAGAGGGGCTGAAACAGAGAGGCTGAAACAGAGGGTGAGAAACTGAGGGGCTGAAACAGAGGGCGAGAAACAGAGGGGCTGAAACAGAGCGGCTGAAACAGTGGGGCTGAATCAGAGGGGCTGATTCAGAGGGGCTGAAACAGAGGGGCTTAATCAGAGGGGCTGAAACAGAGGGCGTGAACAGAGGGGCTGAAACAGAGGGCGAGAAACAGAGGAGCTGAAACAGAGGGGCTGAAACAGAGGTCGAGAAACAGAGGGGCTGAAACAGAGCGGCTGAAACAGAGTGGCTGAAACAGAAGGGCTGAAACAGAGGGGCTGAAACAGAGGGCGAGAAACAGAGGGGCTGAATCAGAGGGGCTGAATCAGAGGGGCTGAAACAGAGGGGCTGAAACAGAGGGCGAAAAACAAAGGGGCTGAAACAGCGGGCGAGAAACAGAGGGCGAGAAACAGAGGGGCTGAAACAGAGGGGCTGAAACAGACGGGCTGAAACAGAGAGCCTGAAACAGAGGGCGAGAAACAGAGGGGCTGAAACAGAGGGCGAAAAACAGAGGGGCTGAAACAGAGGGCGAGAAACAGAGGGTGAGAAACAGAGGGCGAGAAACAGAGAGGATGAAACAGAGGGGCTGAAACAAAGGGGCTGAAATAGAGGGGCTGAAAAAGAGGGGCTGAAACAGAGGGCGAGAAACAGAGGGGCTGAAACAGAGGGGCTGAAACAGAGGGGCTGAAACAGAGGGCGAGAAACAGAGAGGCTGAAACAGAGGGCGAGAAACAGAGGGGCTGAAACAGAGGGCAAGAAACAGAGGGGCTGAAACAGAGGGCGAGAAACAGAGGGGCTGAAACAGAGGGGCTGAAACAGAGGGGCTGAAACAGAGGGGCTGACGAGAGGGCGAGAAACAGACGGGCTGAAACAGAGGGCGAGAAACAGAGGGGCTGAAACAGAGGGCGAGAAACAGAGGGCGAGAAACCGAGGGACTGAAACAGAGGGGCTGAAACAGAGGGGCTGAAACAGAGGGCGAGAAACCGAGGGGCTGAAACAGAGGGCGAGAAACAGAGGGGCTGAAACAGAGGGCGAGAAACAGAGGGCGAAAAAACAGAGGGGCTGAAACAGAGGGGCTGAAACAGAGGGGCTGAAACAGAGGGCGAGAAACAGAGGGGCTGAAACAGAGGGCGAGAAACCGAGGGGCTGAAACAGAGGGCGTAAAACAGAGGGGCTGAATCAGAGGTGCTGAAACAGAGGGCGAGAAACAGAGGGGCTGAAACAGAGAGCGAGAAACAGAGGGGCTGAAACAGAGGGGATGAAACAGAGGGTGAGAAACAGAGGGGCTGAAACAGAGGGCGAGAAACAGAGGGGCTGAAACAGAGGGCGAGAAAGAGAGGGGCTTAATCAGAGGGGCTGAAACAGAGAGCGAGAAACAGAGGGGCTGAAACAGAGTGCGAGAAACAGAGGGGCAGAAACAGAGGGCGAGAAACAGAGGAGCTGAAACAGAGGGGCTGAAACAGAGAGCGCGAAACAGAGGGGCTGAAACAGATGGCGAGAAACAGAGGGACTGAAACAGAGGTCGAGAAACATAGGGGCTTAAACAGAGTGTCTGAAACAGAAGGGCTGAAACAGAGGGGCTGAAACAGAGGGCGAGAAACAGAGGGGCTGAATCAGAGGGGCTGAATCAGAAGGGCTGAAATAGAGGGGCTGAATCAGAGGGGCTGAAACAGAAGGCGAAAAACAGCGGGGCTGATACAGAGGGCGAGAAACTAAGGGGCAGAAACAGAAGGCAACAAACAGAGGGGCTGAAACAGAGGGGCTGAAACAGAGGGCGTGAAACAGAGGGGCTGAAACAGAGGGCGAGAAACAGAGGGGCTGAAACAGAGGGGCTGAAACAGAGGGGCTGAAACAGAGGGCGAGAAACAGAGGGGCAGAAACTGAGGGCGAGAAACAGAGGGGCTGAAACAGAGGGGCTGAAACAGAGGGGCTGAATCAGAGTGGCTGAAACAGAGGGGCTGAAACAGACGGCAAGAAACAAAGGGGCTGAAACAGCGAGCGAGAAACAGAGGGCGAGAAACAGAGGGGCTGAAACAGAAGGCGAGAAACAGAGGGGCTGAAACAGAGGGGCTGAAACAGAGGGGCTGAAACAGAGGGCGAGAAACAGAGAGGCTGAAACAGAGGGCGAGAAAGAGAGGGGCTGAAACAGAGGGCAAGAAACAGAGGGGCTGAAACAGAGGGCGAGAAACAGAGGGGCTGAAACAGAGGGGCTGAAACGGAGGGCGAGAAACAGAGGGGCTGAAACAGAGGGCGAGAAACAGAGGGGCTGAAACAGAGGGCGAGAAACAGAGGGCGAGAAACAGAGGGGCTGAAACAGAGGGTGAGAAACAGAGGGACTGAAACAGAGGGGCTGAAACAGAGGGTGAGAAACAGAGGGGCCGAAACAGAGGGCGAGAAACAGAGGAGCTGAAACAGAGGGGCTGAAACAGAGAGCGCGAAACAGAGGGGCTGAAACAGATGGTGAGAAACAGAGGGACTGAAACAGAGGTCGAGAAACAGCGGGGCTGAAACAGAGGGCAAGAAACAGAGCGGCTGAAACAGAGTGGCTGAAACAGAAGGGCTGAAACAGAGGGGCTGAAACAGAGGGCGAGAAACAGAGGGGCTGAATCAGAGGGGCTGAATCAGAAGGGCTGAAACAGAGGGGCTGAATCAGAGGGGCTGAAACAGAAGGCGAGAAACAGAGGGGCTGAAACAGAGGGCGAGAAACTGAGGGGCAGAAACAGAGGGCGAGAAACAGAGGGGCTGAAACAGAGGGGCTGAAACAGAGGGTGAGAAACACAGGGGCTGAAACAGAGGGCGAGAAACAGAGGGGCTGAAACAGAGGGGCTGAAACAGAGGGGCTGAAACGGAGGGCGAGAAACATAGGGGCTGAAACAGAGGGCAAGAAACAGAGCGGCTGAAACAGAGTGGCTGAAACAGAGGGCGAGAAACAGAGGGGCTGAATCAGAGGGGCTGAATCAGAGGGGCTGAAACAGAGGGGCTGAAACAGAGGGCGAGAAACAGAGGGGCTGAAACAGAGGGGCGGAAACAGAAGGGCTGAAACAGAGAGCGAGAAATAGAGGGGCTGAAACAGAGGGCCAGAAACAGAGGGCGAGAAACAGAGGGACTGAAACAGAGGGGCTGAAACAGAGGGGCTGGTACAGAGGGCGAGAAAGAGAGCAGCTGAAATAGAGGGCGAGAAACAGAGTGGCTGAAACAGAGGGGCTGAAACAGTGGGGCTAAAATAGAGGGGCTGAAACAGAGGGCGAGAAATAGAGGGGCTGAAACAGAGGGCGAGAAACAGAGGGGCTGAAACAGAGGGCGAGAAACAGAGGGGCTGAAACAGAGGGCGAGAAACAGAGTGGCTGAAAGAGAGGGGCTGAAACAGAGGGGCTGAAACAGAGGGCGAGAAACAGAGGGGCTGAAACAGAGGGCGAGAAACAGAGGGGCTGAAACAGAGGGCGAGAAACAAAGGGGCTGAATCAGAGGGGCTGAAACAGAGGGCGAGAAACAGAGGGGCTGACACAGAGAGTGAGAAACAGAGGGGCTGAAACAGAGGGGCTGAAACAGAGGGGCTGGAACAAAGCGGCTGATACAGAGGGCGAGAAACAGAGGGGCTGAAACAGAGGGCGAGAAACAGAGGGGCTGAAACAGAGGGGCTGAAACAGAGGTCGAGAAACAGAGAGGCTGAAACAGAGGGCGAGAAACAGAGGGGCTGAAACAGAGGGCGAGAAACAGAGGGGCTGAAACAGAGGGACTGAAACAGAGGGGCTGAAACAGAGGGGCTGAAACAGAGGGCGAGAAACAGAGAGGCTGAAACAGAGGGCGAGAAACAGAGTGGCTGAAACAGAGGGCAAGAAACAGAGGGGCTGAAACAGAGGGCGAGATACAGAGGGGCTGAAACAGAGGGGCTGAAACAGAGGGGCGGAAACAGAGGGGCTGAAACAGAGAGCGAGAAATAGAGGGGCTGAAACAGAGGGCCAGAAACAGAGGGCGACAAACAGAGGGACTGAAACAGAGGGGCTGAAACAGAGGGGCTGATACAGAGGGCGAGAAACAGAGCGGCTGAAACAGAGGGCGAGAAACAGAGGGGCTGAAACAAAGGGGCTGAAACAGTGGGGCTATAATAGAGGGGCTGAAACAGAGGGCGAGAAACTGAGGGGCTGAAACAGAGGGCGAGAAACAGAGGGGCTGAAACAGAGGGCGAGAAACAGAGGGGCTGAAACAGAGGGCGAGAAACAGAGGGGCTGAAACAGAGGGGCTGAAACAGAGGGGCTGAAACAGAGGTTGAGAAACAGAGGGTCTGAAACAGAGGGCGAGAAACAGAGGGGCTGAAACAGAGGGCGAGAAACAGAGGGGCTGAAACAGAGGGCGAGAAACAGAGGGGCTGAAACAGAGGGGCTGAAACAGAGGGGCTGAAACAGAGGTTGAGAAACAGAGGGTCTGAAACAGAGGGCGAGAAACAGAGGGGCTGAAACAGAGGGCGAGAAACAGAGGGGCTGAAACAGAGAGCGAGAAACAGAGGGGCTGAAACAGAGAGGCTGAAACAGAGGGTGAGAAACTGAGGGGCTGAAACACAGGGCGAGAAACAGAGGGGCTGAAACAGAGGGGCTGAAACAGAGGGGCTGAATCAGAGGGGCTGATTCAGAGGGGCTGAAACAGAGGGGCTTAATCAGAGGGGCTGAAACAGAGGGCGTGAACAGAGGGGCTGAAACAGAGGGCGAGAAACAGAGGAGCTGAAACAGAGGGGCTGAAACAGAGGTCGAGAAACAGAGGGGCTGAAACAGAGCGGCTGAAACAGAGTGGCTGAAACAGAAGGGCTGAAACAGAGGGGCTGAAACAGAGGGCGAGAAACAGAGGGGCTGAATCAGAGGGGCTGAATCAGAGGGGCTGAAACAGAGGGGCTGAAACAGAGGGCGAAAAACAAAGGGGCTGAAACAGCGGGCGAGAAACAGAGGGCGAGAAACAGAGGGGTTGAAACAGAGGGCTGAAACAGACGGGCTGAAACAGAGAGCCTGAAACAGAGGGCGAGAAACAGAGGGGCTGAAACAGAGGGCGAAAAACAGAGGGGCTGAAACAGAGGGCGAGAAACGGAGGGTGAGAAACAGAGGGCGAGAAACAGAGAGGATGAAACAGAGGGGCTGAAACAAAGGGGCTGAAATAGAGGGGCTGAAAAAGAGGGGCTGAAACAGAGGGCGAGAAACAGAGGGGCTGAAACAGAGGGGCTGAAACAGAGCGGCTGAAACAGAGGGTGAGAAACAGAGAGGCTGAAACAGAGGGCGAGAAACAGAGGGGCTGAAACAGAGGGCAAGAAACAGAGGGGCTGAAACAGAGGGCGAGAAACAGAGGGGCTGAAACAGAGGGGCTGAAACAGAGGGGCTGAAACAGAGGGGCTGACGAGAGGGCGAGAAACAGACGGGCTGAAACAGAGGGCGAGAAACAGAGGGGCTGAAACAGAGGGCGAGAAACAGAGGGCGGGAAACCGAGGGACTGAAACAGAGGGGCTGAAACAGAGGGGCTGAAACAGAGTGGCTGAAACAGAGGGGCTGACGAGAGGGCGAGAAACAGACGGGCTGAAACAGAGGGTGAGAAACCGAGGGGCTGAAACAGAGGGCGAGAAACAGAGGGGCTGAATCAGAGGTGCTGAAACAGAGGGCGAGAAACAGAGGGGCTGACACAGAGAGCGAGAAACAGGGGGGCTGAAACAGAGGGGATGAAACAGAGGGTGAGAAACAGAGGGGCTGAAACAGAGGGTGAGAAACAGAGGGGCTGAAACAGAGGGCGAGAAAGAGAGGGGCTTAATCAGAGGGGCTGAAACAGAGGGCGAGAAACAGAGGGGCAGAAACAGAGGGCGAGAAACAGAGGAGCTGAAACAGAGGGGCTGAAACAGAGAGCGCGAAACAGAGGGGCTGAAACAGATGGCGAGAAACAGAGGGACTGAAACAGAGGTCGAGAAACAGAGGGGCTGAAACAGAGTGTCTGAAACAGAAGGGCTGAAACAGAGGGGCTGAAACAGTGGGCGAGAAACAGAGGGGCTGAATCAGAGGGGCTGAATCAGAAGGGCTGAAATAGAGGGGCTGAATCAGAGTGGCTGAAACAGAAGGCGAAAAACAGCGGGGCTGATACAGAGGGCGAGAAACTAAGGGGCAGAAACAGAAGGCAACAAACAGAGGGGCTGAAACAGAGGGGCTGAAACAGAGGGCGTGAAACAGAGGGGCTGAAACAGAGGGCGAGAAACAGAGGGGCTGAAACAGAGGGGCTGAAACAGAGGGGCTGAAACAGAGGGGCTGAAACAGAGGGCGAGAAACAGAGGGGCAGAAACTGAGGGCGAGAAACAGAGGGGCTGAAACAGAGGGGCTGAACAGAGGGGCTGAATCAGAGTGGCTGAAACAGAGGGGCTGAAACAGACGGCAAGAAACAAAGGGGCTGAAACAGCGAGCGAGAAACAGAGGGGCTGAAACAGAGGGGCTGAAACAGAGGGGCTGAAACAGAGGGCGAGAAACAGAGAGGCTGAAACAGAGGGCGAGAAAGAGAGGGGCTGAAACAGAGGACAAGAAACAGAGGGGCTGAAACAGAGGGCGAGATACAGAGGGGCTGAAACAGAGGGGCTGAAACAGAGGGGCTGAAACAGAGGGCGAGAAACAGAGGGGCTGAAACAGAGGGCGAGAAACAGAGGGGCTGAAACAGAGGGCGAGAAACAGAGGGCGAGAAACAGAGGGGCTGAAAGAGAGGGTGAGAAACAGAGGGACTGAAACAGCGGGGCTGAAACAGAGGGTGAGAAACAGAGGGGCAGAAACAGAGGGCGAGAAACAGAGGAGCTGAAACAGAGGGGCTGAAACAGAGAGGGCGAAACAGAGGGGCTGAAACAGATGGTGAGAAACAGAGGGACTGAAACAGAGGTCGAGAAACAGCGGGGCTGAAACAGAGGGCAAGAAACAGAGCGGCTGAAACAGAGTGGCTGAAACAGAAGGGCTGAAACAGAGGGGCTGAAACAGAGGGCGAGAAACAGAGGGGCTGAATCAGAGGGGCTGAATCAGAAGGGCTGAAACAGTGGGGCTGAATCATAGGGGCTGAAACAGAAGGCGAGAACCAGAGGGGCTGAAACAGAGGGCGAGAAACTGAGGGGCAGAAACAGAGGGCGAGAAACAGAGGGGCTGAAACAGAGGGGCTGAAACAGAGGGTGAGAAACACAGGGGCTGAAACAGAGGGCGAGAAACAGAGGGGCTGAAACAGAGGGGCTGAAACAGAGGGGCTGAAACGGAGGGCGAGAAACATAGGGGCTGAAACAGAGGGCAAGAAACAGAGGGGCTGAAACAGAGTGGCTGAAACAGAGGGCGAGAAACAGAGGGGCTGAATCAGAGGGGCTGAAACAGAGGGGCTGAAACAGAGGGCGAGAAACAGAGGGGCTGAAACAGAGGGCGAGAAACAGAGGGGCTGAAACAGAGGGCGAGAAACAAAGGGGCTGAATCAGAGGGGCTGAAACAGAGGGCGAGAAACAGAGGGGCTGACACAGAGAGTGAGAAACAGAGGGGCTGAAACAGAGGGGCTGAAACAGAGGGGCTGGAACAAAGCGGCTGATACAGAGGGCGAGAAACAGAGGGGCTGAAACAGAGGGCGAGAAACAGAGGGGCTGAAACAGAGGGCGAGAAACAGAGGGCGAGAAACCGAGGGACTGAAACAGAGGGGCTGAAACAGAGGGGCTGAAACAGAGTGGCTGAAACAGAGGGCGAGAAACCGAGGGGCTGAAACAGAGGGCGAGAAACAGAGGGGCTGAAACAGAGGGCGAGAAACAGAGGGCGAAAAAACAGAGGGGCTGAAACAGAGGGGCTGAAACAGAGGGGCTGAAACAGAGGGCGAGAAACAGAGGGGCTGAAACAGAGGGCGAGAAACCGAGGGGCTGAAACAGAGGGCGAGAAACAGAGGGGCTGAATCAGAGGTGCTGAAACAGAGGGCGAGAAACAGAGGGGCTGAAACAGAGAGCGAGAAACAGAGGGGCTGAAACAGAGGGGATGAAACAGAGGGTGAGAAACAGAGGGGGTGAAACAGAGGGCGAGAAACAGAGGGGCTGAAACAGAGGGCGAGAAAGAGAGGGGCTTAATCAGAGGGGCTGAAACAGAGGGCGAGAAACAGAGGGGCTGAAACAGAGGGCGAGAAACAGAGGGGCAGAAACAGAGGGCGAGAAACAGAGGAGCTGAAACAGAGGGGCTGAAACAGAGAGCGCGAAACAGAGGGGCTGAAACAGATGGCGAGAAACAGAGGGACTGAAACAGAGGTCGAGAAACAGAGGGGCTGAAACAGAGTGTCTGAAACAGAAGGGCTGAAACAGAGGGGCTGAAACAGAGGGCGAGAAACAGAGGGGCTGAATCAGAGGGGCTGAATCAGAAGGGCTGAAATAGAGGGGCTGAATCAGAGTGGCTGAAACAGAAGGCGAAAAACAGTGGGGCTGAAACAGAGGGCGAGAAACTAAGGGGCAGAAACAGAAGGCAACAAACAGAGGGGCTGAAACAGAGGGGCTGAAACAGAGGGCGTGAAACAGAGGGGCTGAAACAGAGGGCGAGAAACAGAGGGGCTGAAACAGAGGGGCTGAAACAGAGGGGCTGAAACAGAGGGGCTGAAACAGAGGGCGAGAAACAGAGGGGCAGAAACTGAGGGCGAGAAACAGAGGGGCTGAAACAGAGGGGCTGAAACAGAGGGGCTGAATCAGAGGGGCTGAAACAGAGGGGCTGAAACAGACGGCAAGAAACAAAGGGGCTGAAACAGCGAGCGAGAAACAGAGGGCGAGAAACAGAGGGGCTGAAACAGAGGGCGAGAAACAAAGGGGCTGAATCAGAGGGGCTGAAACAGAGGGCGAGAAACAGAGGGGCTGACACAGAGAGTGAGAAACAGAAGGGCTGAAACAGAGGGGCTGAAACAGAGGGGCTGAAACAAAGCGGCTGATACAGAGGGCGAGAAACAGAGGGGCTGAAACAGAGGGCGAGAAACAGAGGGGCTGAAACAGAGGGCGAGAAACAGAGGGGCTGAAACAGAGTGGCTGAAACAGAGGGGCTGAAACAGAGGGGCTGAAACAGAGGGCGAGAAACAGAGAGGCTGAAACAGATGGCGAGAAACAGAGGGGCTGAAACAGAGGGCGAGAAACAGAGGGGCTGAAACTGAGGGACTGAAACAGAGGGGCTGAAACAGAGGGGCTGAAACAGAGGGCGAGAAACAGAGAGGCTGAAACAGAGGGCGAGAAACAGAGTGGCTGAAACAGAGGGCAAGAAACAGAGGGGCTGAAACAGAGGGCGAGATACAGAGGGGCTGAAACAGAGGGGCTGAAACAGAGGGGCGGAAACAGAGGGGCTGAAACAGAGAGCGAGAAATAGAGGGGCTGAAACAGAGGTCCAGAAACAGAGGGCGACAAACAGAGGGACTGAAACAGAGGGGCTGAAACAGAGGGGCTGATACAGAGGGCGAGAAACAGAGCGGCTGAAACAGAGGGCGAGAAACAGAGGGGCTGAAACAAAGGGGCTGAAACAGTGGGGCTATAATAGAGGGGCTGAAACAGAGGGCGAGAAATAGAGGGGCTGAAACAGAGGGCGAGAAACAGAGGGGCTGAAACAGAGGGCGAGAAACAGAGGGGCTGAAACAGAGGGCGAGAAACAGAGGGGCTGAAACAGAGGGGCTGAAACAGAGGGCGAGAAACAGAGGGGCTGAAACAGAGGGCGAGAAACAGAGGGGCTGAAACAGAGGGCGAGAAACAAAGGGGCTGAATCAGAGGGGCTGAAACAGAGGGCGAGAAACAGAGGGGCTGAAACAGAGAGCGAGAAAAAGAGGGGCTGAAACAGAGAGGCTGAAACAGAGGGTGAGAATCTGAGGGGCTGAAACAGAGGGCGAGAAACAGAGGGGCTGAAACAGAGGGGCTGAAACAGAGGGGCTGAATCAGAGGGGCTGATTCAGAGGGGCTGAAACAGAGGGGCTTAATCAGAGGGGCTGAAACAGAGGGCGTGAACAGAGGGGCTGAAACAGAGGGCGAGAAACAGAGGAGCTGAAACAGAGGGGCTGAAACAGAGGTCGAGAAACAGAGGGGCTGAAACAGAGCGGCTGAAACAGAGTGGCTGAAACAGAAGGGCTGAAACAGAGGGGCTGAAACAGAGGGCGAGAAACAGAGGGGCTGAATCAGAGGGGCTGAATCAGAGGGGCTGAAACAGAGGGGCTGAAACAGAGGGCGAAAAACAAAGCGGCTGAAACAGAGGGCGAGAAACTGAGGGGCAGAAACAGAGGGGCTGAAACAGAGGGGCTGAAACAGAGGGGCTGAAACAGAAGGCGAGAAACACAGGGGCTGAAACACAGGGGCTGAAACAGAGGGGCTGAAACAGAGGGCGAGAAACACAGGGGCTGAAACAGAGGGCGAGAAACAGAGGGGCAGAAACTGTGGGCGAGAAACAGAGGGGCTGAAACAGAGGGGCTGAAACAGAGGGGCTGAATCAGAGGGGCTGAAACAGAGGGGCTGAAACAGAGGGCCAGAAACAAAGGGGCTGAAACAGCGGGCGAGAAACAGAGGGGCTGAAACAGACGGGCTGAAACAGAGAGCCTGAAACAGAGGGCGAGAAACAGAGGGGCTGAAACAGAGGGCGAGAAACAGAGGGGCTGAAACAGTGGGCGAGAAACAGAGGGGCTGAAACAGAGGGGCTGAAACAGACGGGCTGAAACAGAGAGCCTGAAACAGAGGGCGAGAAACAGAGGGGCTGAAACAGAGGGCGAAAAACAGAGGGGCTGAAACAGAGGGCGTGAAACAGAGGGTGAGAAACAGAGGGCGAGAAACAGAGAGGATGAAACAGAGGGGCTGAAACAAAGCGGCTGAAATAGAGGGGCTGAAACAGAGGGGCTGAAACAGAGGGCGAGAAACAGAGGGGCTGAAACAGAGGGGCTGAAACAGAGGGGCTGAAACAGAGGGCGAGAAACAGAGAGGCTGAAACAGAGGGCGAGAAACAGAGGGGCTGAAACAGAGGGCAAGAAACAGAGGGGCTGAAACAGAGGGCAAGAAACAGAGGGGCTGAAACAGAGGGCAAGAAACAGAGGGGCTGAAACAGAGGGGCTGAAACAGAGGGCGAGAAACAGAGGGGCTGAAACAGAGGGCGAGAAACAGAGGGGCTGAAACAGAGGGGCTGAAACAGAGGGGCTGAAACAGAGGGGCTGAATCAGAGGGGCTGAAACAGAGGGGCTGAAACAGAGGGGCTGAATCAGAGGGGCTGAAACAGAAGGCGAGAAACAGAGGGGCTGAAACAGAGGGCGAGAAACTGAGGGGCAGAAACAGAGGGGCTGAAACAGAGGGGCTGAAACAGAGGGGCTGAAACAGAAGGCGAGAAACACAGGTGCTGAAACACAGGGGCTGAAACAGAGGGGCTGAAACAGAGGGCGAGAAACACAGGGGCTGAAACAGAGGGCGAGAAACAGAGGGGCAGAAACTGTGGGCGAGAAACAGAGGGGCTGAAACAGAGGGGCTGAAACAGAGGGGCTGAATCAGAGGGGCTGAAACAGAGGGGCTGAAACAGAGGGCCAGAAACAAAGGGGCTGAAACAGCGGGCGAGAAACAGAGGGGCTGAAACAGAGGGGCTGAAACAGACGGGCTGAAACAGAGAGCCTGAAACAGAGGGCGAGAAACAGAGGGGCTGAAACAGAGGGCGAGAAACAGAGGGGCTGAAACAGTGGGCGAGAAACAGAGGGGCTGAAACAGAGGGGCTGAAACAGACGGGCTGAAACAGAGAGCCTGAAACAGAGGGCGAGAAACAGAGGGGCTGAAACAGAGGGCGAAAAACAGAGGGGCTGAAACAGAGGGCGAGAAACAGAGGGTGAGAAACAGAGGGCGAGAAACAGAGAGGATGAAACAGAGGGGCTGAAACAAAGCGGCTGAAATAGAGGGGCTGAAACAGAGGGGCTGAAACAGAGGGCGAGAAACAGAGGGGCTGAAACAGAGGGGCTGAAACAGAGGGGCTGAAACAGAGGGCGAGAAACAGAGAGGCTGAAACAGAGGGCGAGAAACAGAGGGGCTGAAACAGAGGGCAAGAAACAGAGGGGCTGAAACAGAGGGCAAGAAACAGAGGGGCTGAAACAGAGGGCAAGAAACAGAGGGGCTGAAACAGAGGGGCTGAAACAGAGGGCGAGAAACAGAGGGGCTGAAACAGAGGGCGAGAAACAGAGGGGCTGAAACAGAGGGGCTGAAACAGAGGGGCTGAATCACAGGGGCTGAAACAGAGGGGCTGAAACAGAGGGGCTGAATCAGAGGGGCTGAAACAGAAGGCGAGAAACAGAGGGGCTGAAACAGAGGGCGAGAAACTGAGGGGCAGAAACAGAGGGGCTGAAACAGAGGGGCTGAAACAGAGGGGCTGAAACAGAAGGCGAGAAACACAGGGGCTGAAACACAGGGGCTGAAACAGAGGGGCTGAAACAGAGGGCGAGAAACACAGGGGCTGAAACAGAGGGCGAGAAACAGAGGGGCAGAAACTGTGGGCGAGAAACAGAGGGGCTGAAACAGAGGGGCTGAAACAGAGGGGCTGAATCAGAGGGGCTGAAACAGAGGGGCTGAAACAGAGGGCCAGAAACAAAGGGGCTGAAACAGCGGGCGAGAAACAGAGGGGCTGAAACAGAGGGGCTGAAACAGACGGGCTGAAACAGAGAGCCTGAAACAGAGGGCGAGAAACAGAGGGGCTGAAACAGAGGGCGAGAAACAGAGGGGCTGAAACAGTGGGCGAGAAACAGAGGGGCTGAAACAGAGGGGCTGAAACAGACGGGCTGAAACAGAGAGCCTGAAACAGAGGGCGAGAAACAGAGGGGCTGAAACAGAGGGCGAAAAACAGAGGGGCTGAAACAGAGGGCGAGAAACAGAGGGTGAGAAACAGAGGGCGAGAAACAGAGAGGATGAAACAGAGGGGCTGAAACAAAGCGGCTGAAATAGAGGGGCTGAAACAGAGGGGCTGAAACAGAGGGCGAGAAACAGAGGGGCTGAAACAGAGGGGCTGAAACAGAGGGGCTGAAACAGAGGGCGAGAAACAGAGAGGCTGAAACAGAGGGCGAGAAACAGAGGGGCTGAAACAGAGGGCAAGAAACAGAGGGGCTGAAACAGAGGGCAAGAAACAGAGGGGCTGAAACAGAGGGCAAGAAACAGAGGGGCTGAAACAGAGGGGCTGAAACAGAGGGCGAGAAACAGTGGGGCTGAAACAGAGGGCGAGAAACAGAGGGGCTGAAACAGAGGGCGAGAAACAGAGGGCGAGAAACAGAGGGACTGAAACAGAGGGGCTGAAACAGAGGGCGAGAAACAGAGGGGCTGAAACAGAGGGCGAAAAAACAGAGGGGCTGAAACAGAGGGGTTGAAACAGAGGGGCTGAAACAGAGGGCGAGAAACAGAGTGGCTGAAACAGAAGGGCTGAAACAGATTGGCTGAAACAGAGGGCGAGAAACAGAGGGGCTGATTCAGAGGGGTTGAATCAGAAGGGCTGAAATAGAGGGGCTGAATCAGAGGGGCTGAAACAGAAGGCGAAAAACAGTGGGGCTGAAACAGAGGGGCTGAAACAGAGGGCGAGAAACAGAGAGCGCGAAACAGAGGGGCTGAAACAGATGGCGAGAAACAGAGGGACTGAAACAGAGGTCGAGAAACAGAGGGGCTGAAACAGAGGGGCAGAAACAGAGGGGCTGAAACAGAGGGGCTGAAACAGAGGGCGAGAAACAGAGGGGCTGAATCAGAGGGGCTGAATCAGAGGGGCTGAAACAGAGGGGCTGAAACAGAGGGCGAGAAACAAAGGGGCTGAAACAGCGGGCGAGAAACAGAGGGCGAGAAACAGAGGGGCTGAAACAGAGGGGCTGAAACAGACGGGCTGAAACAGAGAGCCTGAAACAGAGAGCGAGAAATAGAGGGGCTGAAACAGAGGGCGAAAAACAGAGGGGCTGAAACAGAGGGCGAGAAACAGAGGGTGAGAAACAGAGGGCGAGAAACAGAGAGGATGAAACAGAGGGGCTGAAACAAAGGGGCTGAAATAGAGGGGCTGAAAAAGAGGGGCTGAAACAGAGGGCGAGAAACAGAGGGGCTGAAACAGAGGGGCTGAAACAGAGGGGCTGAAACAGAGGGCGAGAAACAGAGAGGCTGAAACAGAGGGCGAGAAACAGAGGGGCTGAAACAGAGGGCAAGAAACAGAGGGGCTGAAACAGAGGGCGAGAAACAGAGGGGCTGAAACAGAGGGGCTGAAACAGAGGGGCTGAAACAGAGGAGCTGAAACAGAGGGCGAGAAACAGAGGGGCTGAAACAGAGGGCGAGAAACAGAGGGGCTGAAACAGAGGGCGAGAAACAGAGGGCGAGAAACAGAGGGCGAGAAACAGAGGGGCTGAAACAGAGGGGCTGAAACAGAGTGGCTGAAACAGAGGGCGAGAAACCGAGGCGCTGAAACAGAGGGCGAGAAACAGAGGGGCTGAAACAGAGGGCGAGAAACAGAGGGCGAAAAAACTGAGGGGCTGAAACAGAGGGGCTGAATCAGAGGGGCTGAAACAGAAGGCGAGAAACAGAGGGGCTGAAACAGAGGGCGAGAAACTGAGGGGCAGAAACAGAGGGCGAGAAACAGAGGGACTGAAACAGAGGGGCTGAAACAGAGGGTGAGAAACACAGGGGCTGAAACAGAGGGCGAGAAACAGAGGGGCTGAAACAGAGGGGCTGAAACAGAGGGGCTGAAACGGAGGGTGAGAAACATAGGGGCTGAAACAGAGGGCAAGAAACAGAGGGGCTGAAACAGAGTGGCTGAAACAGAGGGCGAGAAACAGAGGGGCTGAATCAGAGGGGCTGAATCAGAGGGGCTGAAACAGAGGAGCTGAAACAGAGGGCGAGAAACAGAGGGGCTGAAACAGAGGGGCGGAAACAGAAGGGCTGAAACAGAGAGCGAGAAATAGAGGGGCTGAAACAGAGGGCCAGAAACAGAGGGCGAGAAACAGAGGGACTGAAACAGAGGGGCTGAAACAGAGGGGCTGGTACAGAGGGCGAGAAACAGAGCAGCTGAAACAGAGGGCGAGAAACAGAGTGGCTGAAATAGAGGGGCTGAAACAGTGGGGCTAAAATAGAGGGGCTGAAACAGAGGGCGAGAAATAGAGGGGCTGAAACAGAGGGCGAGAAACAGAGGGGCTGAAACAGAGGGCGAGAAACAGAGGGGCTGAAACAGAGGGCGAGAAACAGAGGGGCTGAAACAGAGGGGCTGAAACAGAGGGGCTGAAACAGAGGGCGAGAAACAGAGGGGCTGAAACAGAGGGCGAGAAACAAAGGGGCTGAATCAGAGTGGCTGAAACAGAGGGCGAGAAACAAAGGGGCTGACACAGAGAGTGAGAAACAGAGGGTCTGAAACAGAGGGGCTGGAACAAAGCGGCTGATACAGAGGGCGAGAAACAGAGGGGCTGAAACAGAGGGCGAGAAACAGAGGGGCTGAAACAGAGGGCGAGAAACAGAGGGGCTGAAACAGAGTGGCTGAAACAGAGGGGCTGAAACAGAGGGGCTGAAACAGAGGGCGAGAAACAGAGAGGCTGAAACAGAGGGCGAGAAACAGAGGGGCTGAAACAGAGGGCGAGAAACAGAGGGGCTGAAACAGAGGGACTGAAACAGAGGGGCTGAAACAGAGGGGCTGAAACAGAGGGCGAGAAACAGAGAGGCTGAAACAGAGGGCGAGAAACAGAGTGGCTGAAACAGAGGGCAAGAAACAGAGGGGCTGAAACAGAGGGCGAGATACAGAGGGGCTGAAACAGAGGGGCTGAAACAGAGGGGCGGAAACAGAGGGGTTGAAACAGAGAGCGAGAAATAGAGGTTCTGAAACAGAGGGCCAGAAACAGAGGGCGACAAACAGAGGGACTGAAACAGAGGGGCTGAAACAGAGGGGCTGATACAGAGGGCGAGAAACAGAGCGGCTGAAACAGAGGGCGAGAAACAGAGGGGCTGAAACAAAGGGGCTGAAACAGTGGGGCTATAATAGAGGGGCTGAAACAGAGGGCGAGAAAGAGAGGGGCTGAAATAGAGGGCGAGAAACAGAGGGGCTGAAACAGAGGGCGAGAAACAGAGGGGCTGAAACAGAGGGGCTGAAACAGAGGGGCTGAAACAGAGGGCGAGAAACAGAGGGGCTGAAACAGAGGGCAAGAAACAGAGGGGCTGAAACAGAGGGCGAGAAACAAGGGGGCTGAATCAGAGGGGCTGAAACAGAGTGCGAGAAACAGAGGGGCTGAAACAGAGAGCAAGAAACAGAGGGGCTGAAACAGAGAGGCTGAAACAGAGGGTGGGAAACTGAGGGGCTGAAACAGAGGGCGAGAAACAGAGGGGCTGAAACAGAGGGGCTGAAACAGAGGGGCTGAATCAGAGGGGCTGATTCAGAGGGGCTGAAACAGAGGGGCTTAATCAGAGGGGCTGAAACAGAGGGCGTGAACAGAGGGGCTGAAACAGAGGGCGAGAAACAGAGGAGCTGAAACAGAGGGGCTGAAACAGAGTGGCTGAAACAGAGGGGCTGAAACAGAGGGGCTGAAACAGAGTGGCTGAAACAGAGGGGCTGAAACAGAGGGGCTGAAACAGAGGGCGAGAAACAGAGAGGCTGAAACAGAGGGCGAGAAACAGAGGGGCTGAAACAGAGGGCGAGAAACAGAGGGGCTGAAACAGAGGGACTGAAACAGAGGGGCTGAAACAGAGGCGCTGAAACAGAGGGCGAGAAACAGAGAGGCTGAAACAGAGGGCGAGAAACAGAGTGGCTGAAACAGAGGGCAAGAAACAGAGGGGCTGAAACAGAGGGCGAGATACAGAGGGGCTGAAACAGAGGGGCTGAAACAGAGGGGCGGAAACAGAGGGGCTGAAACAGAGGGCGATAAACAGAGGGCGAGATACAGAGGGGCTGAAACAGAGGGGCTGAAACAGAGGGGCGGAAATAGAGGGGCTGAAACAGAGGGCCAGAAACAGAGGGCGACAAACAGAGGCACTGAAACAGAGGGGCTGAAACAGAGGGGCTGATACAGAGGGCGAGAAACAGAGCGGCTGAAACAGAGGGCGAGAAACAGAGGGGCTGAAACAAAGGGGCTGAAACAGTGGGGCTATAATAGAGGGGCTGAAACAGAGGGCGAGAAATAGAGGGGCTGAAACAGAGGGCGAGAAACAGAGGGGCTGAAACAGAGGGCGAGAAACAGAGGGGCTGAAACAGAGGGCGAGAAACAGAGGGGCTGAAACAGAGGGGCTGAAACAGAGGGGCTGAAACAGAGGGCGAGAAACAGAGGGTCTGAAACAGAGGGCGATAAACAGAGGGGCTGAAACAGAGTGCGAGAAACAAAGGGGCTGAATCAGAGGGGCTGAAACAGAGGGCGAGAAACAGAGGGGCTGAAACAGAGAGCGAGAAACAGAGGGGCTGAAACAGAGAGGCTGAAACAGAGGGTGAGAAACTGAGGGGCTGAAACAGAGGGCGAGAAACAGAGGGGCTGAAACAGAGCGGCTGAAACAGTGGGGCTGAATCAGAGGGGCTGATTCAGAGGGGCTGAAACAGAGGGCGTGAACAGAGGGGCTGAAACAGAGGGCGAGAAACAGAGGAGCTGAAACAGAGGGGCTGAAACAGAGGTCGAGAAACAGAGGGGCTGAAACAGAGCGGCTGAAACAGAGTGGCTGAAACAGAAGGGCTGAAACAGAGGGGCTGAAACAGAGGGCGAGAAACAGAGGGGCTGAATCAGAGGGGCTGAATCAGAGGGGCTGAAACAGAGGGGCTGAAACAGAGGGCGAAAAACAAAGGGGCTGAAACAGCGGGCGAGAAACAGAGGGCGAGAAACAGAGGGGCTGAAACAGAGGGGCTGAAACAGACGGGCTGAAACAGAGAGCCTGAAACAGAGGGCGAGAAACAGAGGGGCTGAAACAGAGGGCGAAAAACAGAGGGGCTGAAAAACAGGGCGAGAAACAGAGGGGCTGAAACAGAGGGCGAGAAACAGAGGGGCTGAAACAGAGGGCAAGAAACAGAGGGGCTGAAACAGAGGGCGAGAAACAGAGGGGCTGAAACAGAGGGGCTGAAACAGAGGGGCTGAAACAGACGGCAAGAAACAAAGGGGCTGAAACAGCGAGCGAGAAACAGAGGGCGAGAAACAGAGGGGCTGAAACAGAAGGCGAGAAACAGAGGGGCTGAAACAGAGGGGCTGAAACAGAGGGGCTGAAACAGAGGGCGAGAAACAGAGAGGCTGAAACAGAGGGCGAGAAAGAGAGGGGCTGAAACAGAGGGCAAGAAACAGAGGGGCTGAAACAGAGGGCGAGAAACAGAGGGGCTGAAACAGAGGGGCTGAAACGGAGGGCGAGAAACAGAGGGGCTGAAACAGAGGGCGAGAAACAGAGGGGCTGAAACAGAGGGCGAGAAACAGAGGGCGAGAAACAGAGGGGCTGAAACAGAGGGTGAGAAACAGAGGGACTGAAACAGAGGGGCTGAAACAGAGGGTGAGAAACAGAGGGGC
This sequence comes from Chiloscyllium punctatum, assembly GCF_047496795.1. Classification (NCBI taxonomy): domain Eukaryota; kingdom Metazoa; phylum Chordata; class Chondrichthyes; order Orectolobiformes; family Hemiscylliidae; genus Chiloscyllium; species Chiloscyllium punctatum. The sequence goes on along the minus strand of NW_027309807.1, from coordinate 985,845 downwards.
CGAAACAGAGGGCGAGAAACAGAGGAGCTGAAACAGAGGGGCTGAAACAGAGAGCGCGAAACAGAGGGGCTGAAACAGATGGTGAGAAACAGAGGGACTGAAACAGAGGTCGAGAAACAGCGGGGCTGAAACAGAGGGCAAGAAACAGAGCGGCTGAAACAGAGTGGCTGAAACAGAAGGGCTGAAACAGAGGGGCTGAAACAGAGGGCGAGAAACAGAGGGGCTGAATCAGAGGGGCTGAATCAGAAGGGCTGAAACAGAGGGGCTGAATCAGAGGGGCTGAAACAGAAGGCGAGAAACAGAGGGGCTGAAACAGAGGGCGAGAAACTGAGGGGCAGAAACAGAGGGCGAGAAACAGAGGGGCTGAAACAGAGGGGCTGAAACAGAGGGTGAGAAACACAGGGGCTGAAACAGAGGGCGAGAAACAGAGGGGCTGAAACAGAGGGGCTGAAACAGAGGGGCTGAAACGGAGGGCGAGAAACATAGGGGCTGAAACAGAGGGCAAGAAACAGAGCTGCTGAAACAGAGTGGCTGAAACAGAGGGCGAGAAACAGAGGGGCTGAATCAGAGGGGCTGAATCAGAGGGGCTGAAACAGAGGGGCTGAAACAGAGGGCGAGAAACAGAGGGGCTGAAACAGAGGGGCGGAAACAGAAGGGCTGAAACAGAGAGCGAGAAATAGAGGGGCTGAAACAGAGGGCCAGAAACAGAGGGCGAGAAACAGAGGGACTGAAACAGAGGGGCTGAAACAGAGGGGCTGGTACAGAGGGCGAGAAAGAGAGCAGCTGAAATAGAGGGCGAGAAACAGAGTGGCTGAAACAGAGGGGCTGAAACAGTGGGGCTAAAATAGAGGGGCTGAAACAGAGGGCGAGAAATAGAGGGGCTGAAACAGAGGGCGAGAAACAGAGGGGCTGAAACAGAGGGCGAGAAACAGAGGGGCTGAAACAGAGGGCGAGAAACAGAGTGGCTGAAACAGAGGGGCTGAAACAGAGGGGCTGAAACAGAGGGCGAGAAACAGAGGGGCTGAAACAGAGGGCGAGAAACAGAGGGGCTGAAACAGAGGGCGAGAAACAAAGGGGCTGAATCAGAGGGGCTGAAACAGAGGGCGAGAAACAGAGGGGCTGACACAGAGAGTGAGAAACAGAGGGGCTGAAACAGAGGGGCTGAAACAGAGGGGCTGGAACAAAGCGGCTGATACAGAGGGCGAGAAACAGAGGGGCTGAAACAGAGGGCGAGAAACAGAGGGGCTGAAACAGAGGGCGAGAAACAGAGGGGCTGAAACAGAGTGGCTGAAACAGAGGGGCTGAAACAGAGGGGCTGAAACAGAGGTCGAGAAACAGAGAGGCTGAAACAGAGGGCGAGAAACAGAGGGGCTGAAACAGAGGGCGAGAAACAGAGGGGCTGAAACAGAGGGACTGAAACAGAGGGGCTGAAACAGAGGGGCTGAAACAGAGGGCGAGAAACAGAGAGGCTGAAACAGAGGGCGAGAAACAGAGTGGCTGAAACAGAGGGCAAGAAACAGAGGGGCTGAAACAGAGGGCGAGATACAGAGGGGCTGAAACAGAGGGGCTGAAACAGAGGGGCGGAAACAGAGGGGCTGAAACAGAGAGCGAGAAATAGAGGGGCTGAAACAGAGGGCCAGAAACAGAGGGCGACAAACAGAGGGACTGAAACAGAGGGGCTGAAACAGAGGGGCTGATACAGAGGGCGAGAAACAGAGCGGCTGAAACAGAGGGCGAGAAACAGAGGGGCTGAAACAAAGGGGCTGAAACAGTGGGGCTATAATAGAGGGGCTGAAACAGAGGGCGAGAAACTGAGGGGCTGAAACAGAGGGCGAGAAACAGAGGGGCTGAAACAGAGGGCGAGAAACAGAGGGGCTGAAACAGAGGGAGAGAAACAGAGGGGCTGAAACAGAGGGGCTGAAACAGAGGGGCTGAAACAGAGGTTGAGAAACAGAGGGTCTGAAACAGAGGGCGAGAAACAGAGGGGCTGAAACAGAGGGCGAGAAACAGAGGGGCTGAAACAGAGGGCGAGAAACAGAGGGGCTGAAACAGAGGGGCTGAAACAGAGGGGCTGAAACAGAGGTTGAGAAACAGAGGGTCTGAAACAGAGGGCGAGAAACAGAGGGGCTGAAACAGAGGGCGAGAAACAAAGGGGCTGAATCAGAGGGGCTGAAACAGAGGGCGAGAAACAGAGGGGCTGAAACAGAGAGCGAGAAACAGAGGGGCTGAAACAGAGAGGCTGAAACAGAGGGTGAGAAACTGAGGGGCTGAAACACAGGGCGAGAAACAGAGGGGCTGAAACAGAGGGGCTGAAACAGAGGGGCTGAATCAGAGGGGCTGATTCAGAGGGGCTGAAACAGAGGGGCTTAATCAGAGGGGCTGAAACAGAGGGCGTGAACAGAGGGGCTGAAACAGAGGGCGAGAAACAGAGGAGCTGAAACAGAGGGGCTGAAACAGAGGTCGAGAAACAGAGGGGCTGAAACAGAGCGGCTGAAACAGAGTGGCTGAAACAGAAGGGCTGAAACAGAGGGGCTGAAACAGAGGGCGAGAAACAGAGGGGCTGAATCAGAGGGGCTGAATCAGAGGGGCTGAAACAGAGGGGCTGAAACAGAGGGCGAAAAACAAAGGGGCTGAAACAGCGGGCGAGAAACAGAGGGCGAGAAACAGAGGGGTTGAAACAGAGGGCTGAAACAGACGGGCTGAAACAGAGAGCCTGAAACAGAGGGCGAGAAACAGAGGGGCTGAAACAGAGGGCGAAAAACAGAGGGGCTGAAACAGAGGGCGAGAAACGGAGGGTGAGAAACAGAGGGCGAGAAACAGAGAGGATGAAACAGAGGGGCTGAAACAAAGGGGCTGAAATAGAGGGGCTGAAAAAGAGGGGCTGAAACAGAGGGCGAGAAACAGAGGGGCTGAAACAGAGGGGCTGAAACAGAGCGGCTGAAACAGAGGGTGAGAAACAGAGAGGCTGAAACAGAGGGCGAGAAACAGAGGGGCTGAAACAGAGGGCAAGAAACAGAGGGGCTGAAACAGAGGGCGAGAAACAGAGGGGCTGAAACAGAGGGGCTGAAACAGAGGGGCTGAAACAGAGGGGCTGACGAGAGGGCGAGAAACAGACGGGCTGAAACAGAGGGCGAGAAACAGAGGGGCTGAAACAGAGGGCGAGAAACAGAGGGCGGGAAACCGAGGGACTGAAACAGAGGGGCTGAAACAGAGGGGCTGAAACAGAGTGGCTGAAACAGAGGGCGAGAAACCGAGGGGCTGAAACAGAGGGCGAGAAACAGAGGGGCTGAAACAGAGGGCGAGAAACAGAGGGCGAAAAAACAGAGGGGCTGAAACAGAGGGGCTGAAACAGAGGGGCTGAAACAGAGGGGCTGACGAGAGGGCGAGAAACAGACGGGCTGAAACAGAGGGCGAGAAACAGAGGGGCTGAAACAGAGGGCGAGAAACAGAGGGCGGGAAACCGAGGGACTGAAACAGAGGGGCTGAAACAGAGGGGCTGAAACAGAGTGGCTGAAACAGAGGGCGAGAAACCGAGGGGCTGAAACAGAGGGCGAGAAACAGAGGGGCTGAAACAGAGGGCGAGAAACAGAGGGCGAAAAAACAGAGGGGCTGAAACAGAGGGGCTGAAACAGAGGGGCTGAAACAGAGGGCGAGAAACAGAGGGGCTGAAACAGAGGGCGAGAAACCGAGGGGCTGAAACAGAGGGCGAGAAACAGAGGGGCTGAATCAGAGGTGCTGAAACAGAGGGCGAGAAACAGAGGGGCTGACACAGAGAGCGAGAAACAGGGGGGCTGAAACAGAGGGGATGAAACAGAGGGTGAGAAACAGAGGGGCTGAAACAGAGGGTGAGAAACAGAGGGGCTGAAACAGAGGGCGAGAAAGAGAGGGGCTTAATCAGAGGGGCTGAAACAGAGGGCGAGAAACAGAGGGGCAGAAACAGAGGGCGAGAAACAGAGGAGCTGAAACAGAGGGGCTGAAACAGAGAGCGCGAAACAGAGGGGCTGAAACAGATGGCGAGAAACAGAGGGACTGAAACAGAGGTCGAGAAACAGAGGGGCTGAAACAGAGTGTCTGAAACAGAAGGGCTGAACCAGAGGGGCTGAAACAGTGGGCGAGAAACAGAGGGGCTGAATCAGAGGGGCTGAATCAGAAGGGCTGAAATAGAGGGGCTGAATCAGAGTGGCTGAAACAGAAGGCGAAAAACAGCGGGGCTGATACAGAGGGCGAGAAACTAAGGGGCAGAAACAGAAGGCAACAAACAGAGGGGCTGAAACAGAGGGGCTGAAACAGAGGGCGTGAAACAGAGGGGCTGAAACAGAGGGCGAGAAACAGAGGGGCTGAAACAGAGGGGCTGAAACAGAGGGGCTGAAACAGAGGGGCTGAAACAGAGGGCGAGAAACAGAGGGGCAGAAACTGAGGGCGAGAAACAGAGGGGCTGAAACAGAGGGGCTGAACAGAGGGGCTGAATCAGAGTGGCTGAAACAGAGGGGCTGAAACAGACGGCAAGAAACAAAGGGGCTGAAACAGCGAGCGAGAAACAGAGGGGCTGAAACAGAGGGGCTGAAACAGAGGGGCTGAAACAGAGGGCGAGAAACAGAGAGGCTGAAACAGAGGGCGAGAAAGAGAGGGGCTGAAACAGAGGACAAGAAACAGAGGGGCTGAAACAGAGGGCGAGATACAGAGGGGCTGAAACAGAGGGGCTGAAACAGAGGGGCTGAAACAGAGGGCGAGAAACAGAGGGGCTGAAACAGAGGGCGAGAAACAGAGGGGCTGAAACAGAGGGCGAGAAACAGAGGGCGAGAAACAGAGGGGCTGAAAGAGAGGGTGAGAAACAGAGGGACTGAAACAGCGGGGCTGAAACAGAGGGTGAGAAACAGAGGGGCAGAAACAGAGGGCGAGAAACAGAGGAGCTGAAACAGAGGGGCTGAAACAGAGAGGGCGAAACAGAGGGGCTGAAACAGATGGTGAGAAACAGAGGGACTGAAACAGAGGTCGAGAAACAGCGGGGCTGAAACAGAGGGCAAGAAACAGAGCGGCTGAAACAGAGTGGCTGAAACAGAAGGGCTGAAACAGAGGGGCTGAAACAGAGGGCGAGAAACAGAGGGGCTGAATCAGAGGGGCTGAATCAGAAGGGCTGAAACAGTGGGGCTGAATCATAGGGGCTGAAACAGAAGGCGAGAACCAGAGGGGCTGAAACAGAGGGCGAGAAACTGAGGGGCAGAAACAGAGGGCGAGAAACAGAGGGGCTGAAACAGAGGGGCTGAAACAGAGGGTGAGAAACACAGGGGCTGAAACAGAGGGCGAGAAACAGAGGGGCTGAAACAGAGGGGCTGAAACAGAGGGGCTGAAACGGAGGGCGAGAAACATAGGGGCTGAAACAGAGGGCAAGAAACAGAGGGGCTGAAACAGAGTGGCTGAAACAGAGGGCGAGAAACAGAGGGGCTGAAACAGAGGGCGAGAAACAGAGGGGCTGAAACAGAGGGCGAGAAACAAAGGGGCTGAATCAGAGGGGCTGAAACAGAGGGCGAGAAACAGAGGGGCTGACACAGAGAGTGAGAAACAGAGGGGCTGAAACAGAGGGGCTGAAACAGAGGGGCTGGAACAAAGCGGCTGATACAGAGGGCGAGAAACAGAGGGGCTGAAACAGAGGGCGAGAAACAGAGGGGCTGAAACAGAGGGCGAGAAACAGAGGGCGAGAAACCGAGGGACTGAAACAGAGGGGCTGAAACAGAGGGGCTGAAACAGAGTGGCTGAAACAGAGGGCGAGAAACCGAGGGGCTGAAACAGAGGGCGAGAAACAGAGGGGCTGAAACAGAGGGCGAGAAACAGAGGGCGAAAAAACAGAGGGGCTGAAACAGAGGGGCTGAAACAGAGGGGCTGAAACAGAGGGCGAGAAACAGAGGGGCTGAAACAGAGGGCGAGAAACCGAGGGGCTGAAACAGAGGGCGAGAAACAGAGGGGCTGAATCAGAGGTGCTGAAACAGAGGGCGAGAAACAGAGGGGCTGAAACAGAGAGCGAGAAACAGAGGGGCTGAAACAGAGGGGATGAAACAGAGGGTGAGAAACAGAGGGGCTGAAACAGAGGGCGAGAAACAGAGGGGCTGAAACAGAGGGCGAGAAAGAGAGGGGCTTAATCAGAGGGGCTGAAACAGAGGGCGAGAAACAGAGGGGCTGAAACAGAGGGCGAGAAACAGAGGGGCAGAAACAGAGGGCGAGAAACAGAGGAGCTGAAACAGAGGGGCTGAAACAGAGAGCGCGAAACAGAGGGGCTGAAACAGATGGCGAGAAACAGAGGGACTGAAACAGAGGTCGAGAAACAGAGGGGCTGAAACAGAGTGTCTGAAACAGAAGGGCTGAAACAGAGGGGCTGAAACAGAGGGCGAGAAACAGAGGGGCTGAATCAGAGGGGCTGAATCAGAAGGGCTGAAATAGAGGGGCTGAATCAGAGTGGCTGAAACAGAAGGCGAAAAACAGTGGGGCTGAAACAGAGGGCGAGAAACTAAGGGGCAGAAACAGAAGGCAACAAACAGAGGGGCTGAAACAGAGGGGCTGAAACAGAGGGCGTGAAACAGAGGGGCTGAAACAGAGGGCGAGAAACAGAGGGGCTGAAACAGAGGGGCTGAAACAGAGGGGCTGAAACAGAGGGGCTGAAACAGAGGGCGAGAAACAGAGGGGCAGAAACTGAGGGCGAGAAACAGAGGGGCTGAAACAGAGGGGCTGAAACAGAGGGGCTGAATCAGAGGGGCTGAAACAGAGGGGCTGAAACAGACGGCAAGAAACAAAGGGGCTGAAACAGCGAGCGAGAAACAGAGGGCGAGAAACAGAGGGGCTGAAACAGAGGGCGAGAAACAAAGGGGCTGAATCAGAGGGGCTGAAACAGAGGGCGAGAAACAGAGGGGCTGACACAGAGAGTGAGAAACAGAAGGGCTGAAACAGAGGGGCTGAAACAGAGGGGCTGAAACAAAGCGGCTGATACAGAGGGCGAGAAACAGAGGGGCTGAAACAGAGGGCGAGAAACAGAGGGGCTGAAACAGAGGGCGAGAAACAGAGGGGCTGAAACAGAGTGGCTGAAACAGAGGGGCTGAAACAGAGGGGCTGAAACAGAGGGCGAGAAACAGAGAGGCTGAAACAGATGGCGAGAAACAGAGGGGCTGAAACAGAGGGCGAGAAACAGAGGGGCTGAAACTGAGGGACTGAAACAGAGGGGCTGAAACAGAGGGGCTGAAACAGAGGGCGAGAAACAGAGAGGCTGAAACAGAGGGCGAGAAACAGAGTGGCTGAAACAGAGGGCAAGAAACAGAGGGGCTGAAACAGAGGGCGAGATACAGAGGGGCTGAAACAGAGGGGCTGAAACAGAGGGGCAGAAACAGAGGGGCTGAAACAGAGAGCGAGAAATAGAGGGGCTGAAACAGAGGTCCAGAAACAGAGGGCGACAAACAGAGGGACTGAAACAGAGGGGCTGAAACAGAGGGGCTGATACAGAGGGCGAGAAACAGAGCGGCTGAAACAGAGGGCGAGAAACAGAGGGGCTGAAACAAAGGGGCTGAAACAGTGGGGCTATAATAGAGGGGCTGAAACAGAGGGCGAGAAATAGAGGGGCTGAAACAGAGGGCGAGAAACAGAGGGGCTGAAACAGAGGGCGAGAAACAGAGGGGCTGAAACAGAGGGCGAGAAACAGAGGGGCTGAAACAGAGGGGCTGAAACAGAGGGCGAGAAACAGAGGGGCTGAAACAGAGGGCGAGAAACAGAGGGGCTGAAACAGAGGGCGAGAAACAAAGGGGCTGAATCAGAGGGGCTGAAACAGAGGGCGAGAAACAGAGGGGCTGAAACAGAGAGCGAGAAAAAGAGGGGCTGAAACAGAGAGGCTGAAACAGAGGGTGAGAATCTGAGGGGCTGAAACAGAGGGCGAGAAACAGAGGGGCTGAAACAGAGGGGCTGAAACAGAGGGGCTGAATCAGAGGGGCTGATTCAGAGGGGCTGAAACAGAGGGGCTTAATCAGAGGGGCTGAAACAGAGGGCGTGAACAGAGGGGCTGAAACAGAGGGCGAGAAACAGAGGAGCTGAAACAGAGGGGCTGAAACAGAGGTCGAGAAACAGAGGGGCTGAAACAGAGCGGCTGAAACAGAGTGGCTGAAACAGAAGGGCTGAAACAGAGGGGCTGAAACAGAGGGCGAGAAACAGAGGGGCTGAATCAGAGGGGCTGAATCAGAGGGGCTGAAACAGAGGGGCTGAAACAGAGGGCGAAAAACAAAGCGGCTGAAACAGTGGGCGAGAAACAGAGGGCGAGAAACAGAGGGGCTGAAACAGAGGGGCTGAAACAGACGGGCTGAAACAGAGAGCCTGAAACAGAGGGCGAGAAACAGAGGGGCTGAAACAGAGGGCGAAAAACAGAGGGGCTGAAACAGAGGGCGAGAAACAGAGGGTGAGAAACAGAGGGCGAGAAACAGAGAGGATGAAACAGAGGGGCTGAAACAAAGGGATGAAATAGAGGGGCTGAAAAAGAGGGGCTGAAACAGAGGGCGAGAAACAGAGGGGCTGAAACAGAGGGGCTGAAAAAGAGGGCGAGAAACATAGAGGCTAAAACAGAGGGCGTGAAACAGAGGGGCTGAAACAGAGGTCAAGAAACAGAGGGGCTGAAACAAAGGGCGAGAAACAGAGGGGCTGAAACAGAGGGGCTGAAACAGAGGGTTTGAAACAGAGGGGCTGACGAGAGGGCGAGAAACAGAGGGGCTGAAACAGAGGGCGAGAAACAGAGGGGCTGAAACAGAGGGCGAGAAACAGAGGGCGAGAAACAGAGGGACTGAAACAGAGGGGCTGAAACAGAGGGGCTGAAACAGAGTGGCTGAAACAGAGGGCGAGAAACCGAGGGGATGAAACAGAGGGCGAGAAACAGAGGGGCTGAAACAGAGGGCGAGAAACAGAGGGCGAAAAAACAGAGGGGCTGAAACAGAGGGGCTGAAACAGAGAAGTTGAAACAGAGGGCGAGAAACAGAGTGGCTGAAACAGAGGGCGAGAAACCGAGGGGCTGAAACAGAGGGCGAGAAACAGAGGGGCTGAAACAGAGCGGCTTAAACAGAGGGCGAGAAACAGAGAGGCTGAAACAGAGGGCGAGAAACAGAGGGGCTGAAACAGAGGGCAAGAAACAGAGGGGCTGAAACAGAGGGCGAGAAACAAAGGGGCTGAAACAGAGGGGCTGAAACAGAGGGGCTGAAACAGAGGGGCTGACGAGAGGGCGAGAAACAGTGGGGCTGAAACAGAGGGCGAGAAACAGAGGGGCTGAAACAGAGGGTGAGAAACAGAGGGGCTGAAACAGAGGGCGAGAAATAGAGGGGCTGAAACAGAGGGCGAGAAACAGAGGGGCTGAAACAGAGGGCGAGAAACCGAGGGGCTGAAACAGAGGGCGAGAAACAGAGGGGCTGAAACAGAGGGCGAGAAACAGAGGGCGAAAAAACAGAGGGGCTGAAACAGTGGGGCTGAAACAGAGGGGCTGAAACAGAGGGCGAGAAACAGAGTGTCTGAAACAGAGGGCGAGAAACCGAGGGGCTGAAACAGAGGGCGAGAAACAGAGGGTCTGAATCAGAGGTGCTGAAACAGAGGGCGAGAAACAGAGGGGCTGAAACAGAGAGCGAGAAACAGAGGGGCTGAAACAGAGGGGATGAAACAGAGGGTGAGAAACAGAGGGGCTGAAACAGAGGGCGAGAAACAGAGGGGCTGAAACAGAGGGCGAGAAAGAGAGGGGCTTAATCAGAGGGGCTGAAACAGAGGGCGAGAAACAGAGGGGCTGAAACAGAGGGCGAGAAACAGATGGGCAGAAACAGAGGGCGAGAAACAGAGGAGCTGAAACAGAGGGGCTGAAACAGAGAGCGCGAAACAGAGGGGCTGAAACAGATGGCGAGAAACAGAGGGACTGAAACAGAGGTCGAGAAACAGAGGGGCTGAAACAGAGTGTCTGAAACAGAAGGGCTGAAACAGAGGGGCTGAAACAGAGGGCGAGAAACAGAGGGGCTGAATCAGAGGGGCTGAATCAGAAGGGCTGAAATAGAGGGGCTGAATCAGAGGGGCTGAAACAGAAGGCGAAAAACTCTGGGGCTGAAACAGAGGGCGAGAAACTAAGGGGCAGAAACAGAAGGCAAAAAACAGAGGGGCTGAAACAGAGGGGCTGAAACAGAGGGCGTGAAACAGAGGGGCTGAAACAGAGGGCGAGAAACAGAGGGGCTGAAACAGAGGAGCTGAAACAGAGGGGCTGAAACAGAGGGGCTGAAACAGAGGGCGAGAAACAGAGGGGCAGAAACTGAGGGCGAGAAACAGAGGGGCTGAAACAGAGGGGCTGAAACAGAGGGGCTGAATCAGAGGGGCTGAAACAGAGGGGCTGAAACAGACGGCAAGAAACAAAGGGGCTGAAACAGCGAGCGAGAAACAGAGGGCGAGAAACAGAGGGGCTGAAACAGAGGGGCTGAAACCGACGGGCTGAAACAGAGAGCCTACAAACAGAGGGCGAGAAACAGAGGGGCTGAAACAGAGGGCGAAAAACAGAGGGGCTGAAACAGAGGGCGAGAAACAGAGTGGATGAAACAGAGGGGCTGAAACAAAGGGGCTGAAATAGAGGGGCTGAAACAGAGGGGCTGAATCAGTGGGGCTAAAACAGATTGGCTGAATCAGAGGGGCTGAAACAGAGGGCGAGAAACAGAGGGGCTGAAACAGAGGGCGAGAAACAGAGGGGCTGAAACGGAGGGGCTGAAACAGAGGGGCTGAAACAGAGGGCGAGAAACAGAGAGGCTGAAACAGAGGGCGAGAAACAGAGGGGCTGAAACAGAGGGCAAGAAACAGAGGGGCTGAAACAGAGTGGCTGAAACAGAGGGGCTGAAACAGAGGGGCTGAAACAGAGGGCGAGAAACAGAGAGGCTGAAACAGAGGGCGAGAAACAGAGGGGCTGAAACAGAGGGCGAGAAACAGAGGGGCTGAAACTGAGGGACTGAAACAGAGGGGCTGAAACAGAGGGGCTGAAACAGAGGGCGAGAAACAGAGAGGCTGAAACAGAGGGCGAGAAACAGAGGGGCTGAAACAGAGGGCAAGAAACAGAGGGGCTGAAACAGAGGGCGAGATACAGAGGGGCTGAAACAGAGGGGCTGAAACAGAGGGGCGGAGACAGAGGGGCTGAAACAGAGAGCGAGAAATAGAGGGGCTGAAACAGAGGTCCAGAAACAGAGGGCGACAAACAGAGGGACTGAAACAGAGGGGCTGAAACAGAGGGGCTGATACAGAGGGCGAGAAACAGAGCGGCTGAAACAGAGGGCGAGAAACAGAGGGGCTGAAACAAAGGGGCTGAAACAGTGGGGCGATAATAGAGGGGCTGAAACAGAGGGCGAGAAATAGAGGGGCTGAAACAGAGGGCGAGAAACAGAGGGGCTGAAACAGAGGGCGAGAAACAGAGGGGCTGAAACAGAGGGCGAGAAACAGAGGGGCTGAAACAGAGGGGCTGAAACAGAGGGCGAGAAACAGAGGGGCTGAAACAGAGGGCGAGAAACAGAGGGGCTGAAACAGAGGGCGAGAAACAAAGGGGCTGAATCAGAGGGGCTGAAACAGAGGGCGAGAAACAGAGGGGCTGAAACAGAGAGCGAGAAAAAGAGGGGCTGAAACAGAGAGGCTGAAACAGAGGGTGAGAATCTGAGGGGCTGAAACAGAGGGCGAGAAACAGAGGGGCTGAAACAGAGAGGCTGAAACAGAGGGGCTGAAACAGAGGGCGAGAAACAAAGGGGCTGAATCAGAGGGGCTGAAACAGAGGGCGAGAAACAGAGGGGCTGAAACAGAGAGCGAGAAAAAGAGGGGCTGAAACAGAGAGGCTGAAACAGAGGGTGAGAATCTGAGGGGCTGAAACAGAGGGCGAGAAACAGAGGGGCTGAAACAGAGGGGCTGAAACAGAGGGGCTGAATCAGAGGGGCTGATTCAGAGGGGCTGAAACAGAGGGGCTTAATCAGAGGGGCTGAAACAGAGGGCGTGAACAGAGGGGCTGAAACAGAGGGCGAGAAACAGAGGAGCTGAAACAGAGGGGCTGAAACAGAGGTCGAGAAACAGAGGGGCTGAAACAGAGCGGCTGAAACAGAGTGGCTGAAACAGAAGGGCTGAAACAGAGGGGCTGAAACAGAGGGCGAGAAACAGAGGGGCTGAATCAGAGGGGCTGAATCAGAGGGGCTGAAACAGAGGGGCTGAAACAGAGGGCGAAAAACAAAGGGGCTGAAACAGTGGGCGAGAAACAGAGGGCGAGAAACAGAGGGGCTGAAACAGAGGGGCTGAAACAGACGGGCTGAAACAGAGAGCCTGAAACAGAGGGCGAGAAACAGAGGGGCTGAAACAGAGGGCGAAAAACAGAGGGGCTGAAACAGAGGGCGAGAAACAGAGGGTGAGAAACAGAGGGCGAGAAACAGAGAGGATGAAACAGAGGGGCTGAAACAAAGGGATGAAATAGAGGGGCTGAAAAAGAGGGGCTGAAACAGAGGGCGAGAAACAGAGGGGCTGAAACAGAGGGGCTGAAAAAGAGGGCGAGAAACATAGAGGCTAAAACAGAGGGCGAGAAACAGAGGGGCTGAAACAGAGGGCAAGAAACAGAGGGGCTGAAACAAAGGGCGAGAAACAGAGGGGCTGAAACAGAGGGGCTGAAACAGAGGGTTTGAAACAGAGGGGCTGACGAGAGGGCGAGAAACAGAGGGGCTGAAACAGAGGGCGAGAAACAGAGGGGCTGAAACAGAGGGCGAGAAACAGAGGGCGAGAAACAGAGGGACTGAAACAGAGGGGCTGAAACAGAGGGGCTGAAACAGAGTGGCTGAAACAGAGGGCGAGAAACCGAGGGGATGAAACAGAGGGCGAGAAACAGAGGGGCTGAAACAGAGGGCGAGAAACAGAGGGCGAAAAAACAGAGGGGCTGAAACAGAGGGGCTGAAACAGAGAAGTTGAAACAGAGGGCGAGAAACAGAGTGGCTGAAACAGAGGGCGAGAAACCGAGGGGCTGAAACAGAGGGCGAGAAACAGAGGGGCTGAAACAGAGCGGCTTAAACAGAGGGCGAGAAACAGAGAGGCTGAAACAGAGGGCGAGAAACAGAGGGGCTGAAACAGAGGGCAAGAAACAGAGGGGCTGAAACAGAGGGCGAGAAACAAAGGGGCTGAAACAGAGGGGCTGAAACAGAGGGGCTGAAACAGAGGGGCTGACGAGAGGGCGAGAAACAGTGGGGCTGAAACAGAGGGCGAGAAACAGAGGGGCTGAAACAGAGGGCGAGAAATAGAGGGGCTGAAACAGAGGGCGAGAAACAGAGGGGCTGAAACAGAGGGCGAGAAACCGAGGGGCTGAAACAGAGGGCGAGAAACAGAGGGGCTGAAACAGAGGGCGAGAAACAGAGGGCGAAAAAACAGAGGGGCTGAAACAGTGGGGCTGAAACAGAGGGGCTGAAACAGAGGGCGAGAAACAGAGTGGCTGAAACAGAGGGCGAGAAACCGAGGGGCTGAAACAGAGGGCGAGAAACAGAGGGTCTGAATCAGAGGTGCTGAAACAGAGGGCGAGAAACAGAGGGGCTGAAACAGAGAGCGAGAAACAGAGGGGCTGAAACAGAGGGGATGAAACAGAGGGTGAGAAACAGAGGGGCTGAAACAGAGGGCGAGAAACAGAGGGGCTGAAACAGAGGGCGAGAAAGAGAGGGGCTTAATCAGAGGGGCTGAAACAGAGGGCGAGAAACAGAGGGGCTGAAACAGAGGGCAAGAAACAGATGGGCAGAAACAGAGGGCGAGAAACAGAGGAGCTGAAACAGAGGGGCTGAAACAGAGAGCGCGAAACAGAGGGGCTGAAACAGATGGCGAGAAACAGAGGGACTGAAACAGAGGTCGAGAAACAGAGGGGCTGAAACAGAGTGTCTGAAACAGAAGGGCTGAAACAGAGGGGCTGAAACAGAGGGCGAGAAACAGAGGGGCTGAATCAGAGGGGCTGAATCAGAAGGGCTGAAATAGAGGGGCTGAATCAGAGGGGCTGAAACAGAAGGCGAAAAACTCTGGGGCTGAAACAGAGGGCGAGAAACTAAGGGGCAGAAACAGAAGGCAAAAAACAGAGGGGCTGAAACAGAGGGGCTGAAACAGAGGGCGTGAAACAGAGGGGCTGAAACAGAGGGCGAGAAACAGAGGGGCTGAAACAGAGGGGCTGAAACAGAGGGGCTGAAACAGAGGGCGAGAAACAGAGGGGCAGAAACTGAGGGCGAGAAACAGAGGGGCTGAAACAGAGGGGCTGAAACAGAGGGGCTGAATCAGAGAGGCTGAAACAGAGGGGCTGAAACAGACGGCAAGAAACAAAGGGGCTGAAACAGCGAGCGAGAAACAGAGGGCGAGAAACAGAGGGGCTGAAACAGAGGGGCTGAAACCGACGGGCTGAAACAGAGAGCCTACAAACAGAGGGCGAGAAACAGAGGGGCTGAAACAGAGGGCGAAAAACAGAGGGGCTGAAACAGAGGGCGAGAAACAGAGTGGATGAAACAGAGGGGCTGAAACAAAGGGGCTGAAATAGAGGGGCTGAAACAGAGGGGCTGAATCAGAGGGGCTAAAACAGATTGGCTGAATCAGAGGGGCTGAAACAGAGGGCGAGAAACAGAGGGGCTGAAACAGAGGGCGAGAAACAGAGGGGCTGAAACGGAGGGGCTGAAACAGAGGGGCTGAAACAGAGGGCGAGAAACAGAGAGGCTGAAACAGAGGGCGAGAAACAGAGGGGCTGAAACAGAGGGCAAGAAACAGAGGGGCTGAAACAGAGGGCGAGAAACAGAGGGGCTGAAACAGAGGGGCTGAAACAGAGGGCGAGAAACAGAGGGGCTGAAACAGAGGGCGAGAAACAGAGGGGCTGAAACAGAGGGCGAGAAACAGAGGGGCTGAAACGGAGGGGCTGAAACAGAGGGGCTGAAACAGAGGGCGAGAAACAGAGAGGCTGAAACAGAGGGCGAGAAACAGAGGGGCTGAAACAGAGGGCAAGAAACAGAGGGGCTGAAACAGAGGGCGAGAAACAGAGGGGCTGAAACAGAGGGGCTGAAACAGAGGGCGAGAAACAGAGGGGCTGAAACAGAGGGCGAGAAACAGAGGGGCTGAAACAGAGGGCGAGAAACAGAGGGCGAGAAACAGAGGGACTGAAACAGTGGGGCTGAAACAGAGGGGCTGAAACAGAGGGCGAGAAACAGAGGGGCTGAAACAGAGGGCGAGAAACAGAGGGGCTGAAACAGAGGGCGAGAAACAGAGGGCCTGAAACAGAGGGGCTGTAACAGTGGGGCTGAAACAGAGGGGCTGAAACAGAGGGCGAGAAATAGAGGGGCTGAAACACAGGGCGAGAATCAGAGGGGCAGAAACAGAGGGCGAGAAACAGAGGGGCTTAAACAGAGGGGCTGAAACAGAGGGGCTGAAACAGAGGGGCTGAAACAGAGGGCGAGAAACAGAGGGGCTGAAACAGAGGGCGAGAAACAGAGGGGCTGAAACAGAGGGCGAGAAACAGATGGGCTGAATCAGAGGGGCTGAAACAGAGGGCGAGAAACAGAGGGGCCGAAATAGAGGGCGAGAAACAGTGGGGCTGAAACAGAGGGGCTGAAACAGAGGGTGAGAAACAGAGGGGCTGAAACAGAGGGCGAGAAACAGAGGGGCTGAAACAGAGGGTCTGAAACAGCGGGGCTGAATCAGAGGGGCTGATTCAGAGGGGCTGAAACAGTGTGGCTGAATCAGAGGTGCTGAAACAGAGGGCGAGAAACAGCGGGGCAGAAACAGAGGGCGAGAAACAGAGGGGCTGAAACAGAAGGGCTGAAACAGAGAGCGCGAAACAGAGGGGCTGAAACAGAGGGCGAGAAACAGAGGG
The DNA here is from genome assembly GCF_047496795.1 of Chiloscyllium punctatum. NCBI lineage: Eukaryota > Metazoa > Chordata > Chondrichthyes > Orectolobiformes > Hemiscylliidae > Chiloscyllium > Chiloscyllium punctatum. The sequence goes on along the minus strand of NW_027309807.1, from coordinate 969,989 downwards.
GCTGAAACAGAGGGCGAGAAACAGAGGGGCTGAAACAGAGGGCAAGAAACAGAGGGTCTGAAACAGAGTGGCTGAAACAGAAGGGCTGAAACAGAGGGGCTGAAACAGAGGGCGAGAAACAGAGGTGCTGAATCAGAGGGGCTGAATCAGAGGGGCTGAAACAGACGGGCTGAAACAGAGTGCTGGAAACAGAGGGGCTGAAACAGAGGGCGAGAAACAGAGGGCGAGAAACAGAGGGTCTGAAACAGAGTGGCTGAAACAGAAGGGCTGAAACAGAGGGGCTGAAACAGAGGGCGAGAAACAGAGGGGCTGAATCAGAGGGGCTGAATCAGAGGGGCTGAAACAGACGGGCTGAAACAGTGTGCTAGAAACAGAGGGGCTGAAACAGAAGGCGAGAAACAGAGGTCGAGAAACAGAGGGGCTGAAACAGAGGGGCTGATACAGAGGGGCAGAAACAAAGCGGCTGATATAGAGGGTGAGAAACAGAGGGGCTGAAACAGAGGGCGAGAAACAGAGGGGCTGAAACAGAGGGGCTGAAACAGAGGGCGAGAAACGGAGAGGCTGAAACAGAGGGCGAGAAACAGAGGGGCTGAAACAGAGGGGCTGAAACAGAGAGCGCGAAACAGAGGGTCTGAAACAGAGGGCGAGAAACAGAGGGGCTGAAACAGAGGGGCTTAATCAGAGGGGCTGAAACAGAGGGCCAGAAACAGAGGGGCTGAAACAGAGAACGAGAAACAGTGGGGCAGAAACAGAGGGCGAGAAACAGAGGGGCTGAAACAGAGTGGCTGAAACAGAGGGCGTGAAACAGAGGGGCTGAATCAGAGGGGCTGAATCAGAGGGACTGAAACAGAGGGGCTGAAACAGAGGGCGAGAAACAAAGGGGCTGAAACAGCGGGCGAGAAACAGAGGGGCTGAAACAGAGGGGCTGAAACAGAGTGGCTGAAATAGACGGGCTGAAACAGAGAGCCTGAAACAGAGGGCGAGAAACAGAGGTGCTGAAACAGAGGGCGAAAATCAGAAGGGCTGAAACAGAGGGCGAGAAACAGAGGGTGAGAAACAGAGGGCGAGAAACAGAGGGGATGAAACAGAGGGGCTGAAACAGAGGGGCTGAAATAGAGGGGCTGAAACAGATGGGCTGAATCAGAGGGGCTGAAACAGAGGGGCTGAAACAGAGGGCAAGAAACAGAGAGGCTGAAACAGAGGGCGAGAAACAGAGGGGCTGAAACAGAGGGCAAGAAACAGAGGGGCTGAAACAGAGGGCGAGAAACAGAGGGGCTGAAAAAGAGGGGCTGAAACAGAGGGGCTGAAACAGTGGGCGAGAAACAGAGAGGCTGAAACAGAGGGCGAGAAACAGAGGGGCTGAAACAGAGGGCAAGAAACAGAGGGTCTGAAACAGAGGGCGAGAAACAGAGGGGCTGAAACAGAGGGCCTGAAACAGAGGGGTTGAAACAGAGGGGCTGAAACAGAGGGCGAGAAACAGAGGGCCTGAAACAGAGGGCGAGAAACAGAGTGGCTGAAACAGAGGGCGAGAAACAGAGGGCGAGAAACAGAGGCACTGAAACAGAGGGGCTGAAACAGAGGGGCTGAAACAGAGGGCGAGAAACAGAGGGGCTGAAACAGAGGGGCTGAAACAAAGCGGCTGATATAGAGGGTGAGAAACAGAGGGGCTGAAACAGAGGGCGAGAAACAGAGGGGCTGAAACAGAGGGGCTGAAACCGAGAGGCTGAAACAGAGGGCGAGAAACCGAGAGGCTGAAACAGAGGGCGAGAAACAGAGGGGCTGAAACAGAGGGGCTGAAACAGAGAGCGCGAAACAGAGGGTCTGAAACAGAGGGCGAGAAACAGAGGGGCTGAAACAGAGGGGCTTAAACAGTGTGCTAGAAACAGAGGGGCTGAAACAGAGGGCGAGAAACAGAGGGCGAGAAACAGAGGGGCTGAAACAGAGGGGCTGATACAGAGGGGCTGAAACAAAGCGGCTGATATAGAGGGTGAGAAACAGAGGGGCTGAAACAGAGGGCGAGAAACAGAGGGGCTGAAACAGAGGGGCTTAAACAGTGTGCTAGAAACAGAGGGGCTGAAACAGAGGGCGAGAAACAGAGGGCGAGAAACAGAGGGGCTGAAACAGAGGGGCTGATACAGAGGGGCTGAAACAAAGCGGCTGATATAGAGGGTGAGAAACAGAGGGGCTGAAACAGAGGGCGAGAAACAGAGGGGCTGAAACAGAGGGGCTGAAACAGAGGGCGAGAAACGGAGAGGCTGAAACAGAGGGCGAGAAACAGAGGGGCTGAAACAGAGGGGCTGAAACAGAGAGCGCGAAACAGAGGGTCTGAAACAGAGGGCGAGAAACAGAGGGGCTGAAACAGAGGGGCTTAATCAGAGGGGCTGAAACAGAGGGCAAGAAACAGAGGGGCTGAAACAGAGGGCGAGAAACAGAGGGGCTGAAAAAGAGGGGCTGAAACAGAGGGGCTGAAACAGTGGGCGAGAAACAGAGAGGCTGAAACAGAGGGCGAGAAACAGAGGGGCTGAAACAGAGGGCAAGAAACAGAGGGTCTGAAACAGAGGGCGAGAAACAGAGGGGCTGAAACAGAGGGCCTGAAACAGAGGGGTTGAAACAGAGGGGCTGAAACAGAGGGCGAGAAACAGAGGGCCTGAAACAGAGGGCGAGAAACAGAGTGGCTGAAACAGAGGGCGAGAAACAGAGGGCGAGAAACAGAGGGACTGAAACAGAGGGGCTGAAACAGAGGGGCTGAAACAGAGGGCGAGAAACAGAGGGGCTGAAACAGAGGGGCTGAAACAAAGCGGCTGATATAGAGGGTGAGAAACAGAGGGGCTGAAACAGAGGGCGAGAAACAGAGGGGCTGAAACAGAGGGCGAGAAACCGAGAGGCTGAAACAGAGGGCGAGAAACGGAGAGGCTGAAACAGAGGGCGAGAAACAGAGGGGCTGAAACAGAGGGGCTGAAACAGAGAGCGCGAAACAGAGGATCTGAAACAGAGGGCGAGAAACAGAGGGGCTGAAACAGAGGGGCTGAACGAGAGGGGCTGAAACAGAAGGCCAGAAACAGAGGGGCTGAAACAGAGGGGGAGAAACAGAGGGGCTGAAACAGTGGGGCTGAAACAGTGGGGCTGAAACAGAGGGCGATAAATAGAGGGGCTGAAACAGAGGGCGAGAAACAGAGGGGCTGAAACAGAGGGCGAGAAACAGAGGGGCTGAAACAGAGGGGCTGAAACAGAGGGGCTGAAACAGAGGGCGAGAAACAGAGGGGCTGAAACAGAGGGGCTGAAACAGAGGGGCTGAAACAGTGGGCGAGAAACAGAGAGGCTGAAACAGAGGGCGAGAAACAGAGGGGCTGAAACAGAGGGCAAGAAACAGAGGGTCTGAAACAGAGGGCGAGAAACAGAGGGGCTGAAACAGAGGGGCTGAAACAGAGGGGCTGAAACAGAGGGGCTGAAACAGAGGGTGAGAAACAGAGGGCCTGAAACAGAGGGCGAGAAACAGAGTGGCTGAAACAGAGGGCGATAAACAGAGGGCGAGAAACAGAGGGACTGAAACAGAGGGGCTGAAACAGAGGGTGAGAAACAGAGGGCGAGAAACATAGGGGCTGAAACAGAGGGGCTGAAACAAAGTGGCTGATATAGAGGGTGAGAAACAGAGGGGCTGAAACAGAGGGCGAGAAACAGAGGGGCTGAAACAGAGGGGCTGAAACAGAGGGGCTGAAACAGAGGGCGAGAAACGGAGAGGCTGAAACAGAGGGCGAGAAACAGAGGGGCTGAAACAGAGGGGCTGAAACAGAGAGCGCGAAACAGAGGGTCTGAAACAGAGGGCGAGAAACAGAGGGGCTGAAACAGAGGGGCTGAATCAGAGGGGCTGAAACAGAGGGCCAGAAACAGAGGGGCTGAAACAGAGGGGGAGAAACAGAGGGGCTGAAACAGAGGGCGAGAAACAGAGGGCGAGAAACAGAGGTGCTGAAACAGTGGGGCTAAAACAGAGGGGCTGAAACAGAGGGCGAGAAATAGAGGGGCTGAAACAGAGGGCGAGAAACAGAGGGGCTGAAACAGAGGGGCTGAAACAGAGGGGCTGAAACTGAGGGGCTGAAACAGAGGGCAAGAAACAGAGGGGCTGAAACAGGGTGAGAAACAGAGGGGCTGAAACAGAGGGCGAGAAATAGAGGGGCTGAAACAGAGGGGCTGAAACAGAGGGGCTGAATCAGAGGGGCTGATTCAGAGGGGCTGAAACAGCGGGGCTGAATCAGAGGGGCGGAAACAGAGGGCGAGAAACAGAGGGGCAGAAACAGAGGGCGAGAAACAGAGGGGCTGAAACAGAGCGGCTGAAAGAGAGAGCGCGAAACAGAGGGGCTGAAACAGAAGGCGAGAAACAGAGGGGCTGAAACAGAGGGTGAGAAACAGAGGGGCTGAAACAGAGGGCGAGAAACAGAAGGGCTGAAACAGAGGGGCTGAAACAGAGGGGCTGAATCAGAGGGGCTGATTCAGAGGGGCTGAAACAGTGGGGCTGAATCAGGGGGGCGGAAACAGAGGGCGAGAAACAGAGGGGCAGAAACAGAGGGCGAGAAACAGAGGGGCTGAAACAGAGGGGCTGAAACAGAGAGCGCGAAACAGAGCGGCTGAAACAGAGGACGAGAAATAGAGGGGCTGAAACAGAGGGCGAGAAACAGAAGGGCTGAAACAGAGGGCGAGAAACAGACGGGCAGAAACAGAGGGCGAGAAACATAGGGGCTGAAACAGAGGGGCTGAAACAGAGGGCGAGAAACAGACGGCGAGAAACAGAGGGGCTGAAACAGAGGGCGAGAAACAGAGGGGCTGAAACAGAGGGCGAGAAACAGAGGGGCTGAATCAGAGGGGCAGAAACAGAGGGCGAGAAACAGACGGCGAGAAACAGAGGGGCTGAAACAGAGGGCGAGAAACAGAGGGGCTGAAACAGAGGGCGAGAAACAGAGGGGCTGAATCAGAGGGGCAGAAACAGAGGGCGAGAAACAGAGGGGCTGAAACAGAGGGTGAGAAACAGAGGGACTGAAACAGAGGGGCTGAAACAGAGGTTGAGAATCAGAGGGGCTGAAACAGAGGGCGAGAAACATAGGGGCTGAAACAGAGGGGCTGAAACAGAGGGCGAGAAACAGACGGCGAGAAACAGAGGGGCTGAAACAGAGGGCGAGAAACAGAGGGGCTGAAACAGAGGGCGAGAAACAGAGGGGCTGAATCAGAGGGGCAGAAACAGAGGGCGAGAAACAGAGGGGCTGAAACAGAGGGTGAGAAACAGAGGGACTGAAACAGAGGGGCTGAAACAGAGGTTGAGAATCAGAGGGGCTGAAACAGAGGGCGAGAAACAGAGGGGCTGAAACCGAGGGACTGAAGCAGAGGGGCTGAATCAGAGGGGCTGATTTAGAGGGGCTGAAACAGAGGGGCTGAATCAGAGGGGCGAAAACAGAGGGCGAGAAACAGAGGGGCTGAAACAGAGGGCGAGAAACAGAGGGGCTGAAACTGAGGGGCTGAAACAGAGAGCGCAAAACAGAGGGGCTGAAACAGAGGGCGAGAAACAGAGGGGCTGAAACAGAGGGCGAGAAACAGAGGGGCTGAATCAGAGGGGCTGAAACAGAGGGGCTGATACAGAGGGCGAGAAACAGAGCGGCTGAAACAGAGGGCGAGAAACAGAGGGGCTGAAACAAAGGGGCTGAAACAGTGGGGCTAAAACAGAGGGGCTGAAACAGAGCGCAAGAAATAGAGAGGCTGAAACAGAGGGCGAGAAACAGAGGGGCTGAAACAGAGGGGCTGAAACAGAGGGCGAGAAACAGAGGGGCTGAAACAGAGGGGCTGAAACAGAGGGGCTGAAACAGAGGGGCTGAATCAGAGGGGCTGATGCAGAGGGGCTGAAACAGAGGGGCTGAATCAGAGGGGCGGAAACAGAGGGCGAGAAACAGAGGGGCAGAAACAGAGGGCGAGAAACAAAGGGGCTGAAACAGAGTGCGAGAAACAGAGGGTCTGAAACAGAGGGCGAGAAACAGAGGGGTTGAAACAGAGGGCGAGAAACAGACGGGCAGAAACAGAGCGCGAGAAACAGAGGGGCTGAAACAGAGGGGCGGAAACAGAGAGCGTGAAACAGAGGGACTGAAACAGAGGGCGAGAAACAGAGGGGCTGAAACAGAGGGCGAGAAACAGAGGGGCGGAAACAGAGGGCGAGAAACAGAGGGGCTGAAACAGAGGGCAAGAAACAGAGGGGCTGAAACAGAGTGGCTGAAACAGTGGGCGAGAAACAGAGGGGCTGAATCAGAGGGGCTGAATCAGAGGCGCTGAAACAGAGGGGCAGAAACAGAGGGAGAGAAACAGAGGGGCTGAAACAGAGGGCGAGAAACAGAGGGCGCGAAAAAAAGGGGCTGAAAAAGGGGGCTGAAACAGAGGGGCTGAAACAGAGGGCGAGAAACAGAGGGGCGGAAACAGAGGGCGAGAAACAGAGGGGCGGAAACAGAGGGCGAGAAACAGAGGGGCTGAAACAGAGTGGCTGAAACAGTGGGCGAGAAACAGAGGGGCTGAATCAGAGGGGCTGAATCAGAGGCGCTGAAACAGAGGGGCAGAAACAGAGGGAGAGAAACAGAGGGGCTGAAACAGAGGGCGAGAAACAGAGGGCGCGAAAAAAAGGGGCTGAAAAAGGGGGCTGAAACAGAGGGGCTGAAACAAAACGGCTGATACAGAGGGCGAGAAACAGAGGGGCTGAAACAGAGGGCGAGAAACAGAGGGGCTGAAACAGAGGGGCTTAAACAGAGGGGCTGAAACAGAGGGGCTGAAACAGAGGGCGAGAAACAGAGAGGCTAAAACAGAGGGCGAGAAACAGAGGGGCTGAAACAGAGGGCGAGAAACAGAGGGGCTGAAACAGAGGGCGAGAAACAGAGGGGCTGAAACAGAGGGGCTGAAACAGAGGTGCTGAAACAGAGGGGCTGAAACAGAGGGCGAGAAACAGAGAGGCTGAAACAGAGGGCGAGAAACAGAGTGGCTGAAACAGAGGGCACGAAACAGAGGGGCTGAAACATTTGCGAGAAACAGAGGGGCTGAAAAAGAGGGGCTGAAAACGAGAGCGAGAAACAGAGGGGCTGAAACAGAGGGCCAGAAACAGAGGGCGAGAAACAGAGGGACTGAAACAGAGGGGCTGAAACAGAGGGGCTGAAACAGAGGGGCTGAAACAGAGGGGCTGTAACAGTGGGGCTGAAACAGAGGGGCTGAAACAGAGGGCGAGAAATAGAGGGTCTGAAACACAGGGCGAGAAACAGAGGGGCTGAAACAGAGGGCGAGAAACAGAGGGGCTGAAAAAGAGGGCGAGAAACAGAGGGGCTGAAACAGAGGGCGAGAAACAGATGGGCTGAATCAGAGGGGCTGAAACAGAGGGGGTGAAACAGAGGGGCTGAAATAGAGGGCGAGAAACAGTGGGGCTGACACAGAGGGGCTGAAACAGAGGGGCTGAAAGAGAGGGGCTGAAACAGAGGGCGAGAAACAGAGAGGCTGAAACAGAGGGCGAGAAACAGAGGGGCTGAAACAGAGGGGCTTAAACAGAGGGGCTGAAACAGAGGGGCTGAAACAGAGGGCGAGAAACAGAGAGGCTGAAACAGAGGGCGAGAAACAGAGGGGCTGATACAGAGGGCGAGAAACAGAAGGGCTGAAACAGAGGGCGAGAAACAGCCGGGCAGAAACAGAGGGCGAGAAACATAGGGGCTGAAACAGAGGGGCTGAAACAGAGGGCGAGAAACAGACGGCGAGAAACAGAGGGGCTGAAACAGAGGGCGAGAAACAGAGGGGCTGAAACAGAGGTCGAGAAACAGAGGGGCTGAATCAGAGGGGCAGAAACAGAGGGCGAGAAACAGAGGGGCTGAAACAGAGGGTGAGAAACAGAGGGACTGAAACAGAGGGGCTGAAACAGAGGGTGAGAAACAGAGGGGCTGAAACAGAGGGCGAGAAACAGAGGGGCTGAAACCGAGGGGCTGAAGCAGAGGGGCTGAATCAGAGGGGCTGATTTAGAGGGGCTGAAACAGAGGGGCTGGATCAGAGGGGCGAAAACAGAGGGCGAGAAACAGAGGGGCTGAAACAGAGGGCGAGAAACAGAGGGGCTGAAACTGAGGGGCTGAAACAGAGAGCGCAAAACAGAGGGGCTGAAACAGAGGGCGAGAAACAGAGGGGCTGAAACAGAGGGCGAGAAACAGAGGGGCTGAAACAGAGGGGCTGAAACAGAGGGGCTGATACAGAGGGCGAGAAACAGAGCGGCTGAAACAGAGGGCGAGAAACAGAGGGGCTGAACCAAAGGGGCTGAAACAGTGGGGCTAAAACAGAGGGGCTGAAACAGAGCGCAAGAAATAGAGAGGCTGAAACAGAGGGCGAGAAACATAGGGGCTGAAACAGAGGGGCTGAAACAGAGGAGCTGAAACAGAGGGGCTGAAACAGAGGGGCTGAATCAGAGGGGCTGATGCAGAGGGGCTGAAACAGAGGGGCTGAATCAGAGGGGCGGAAACAGAGGGCGAGAAACAGAGGGGCAGAAACAGAGGGCGAGAAACAAAGGGGCTGAAACAGAGTGCGAGAAACAGAGGGTCTGAAACCGAGGGCGAGAAACAGAGGGGTTGAAACAGAGGGCGAGAAACAGACGGGCAGAAACAGAGCGCGAGAAACAGAGGGGCTGAAACAGAGGGGCGGAAACAGAGAGCGTGAAACAGAGGGACTGAAACAGAGGGCGAGAAACAGAGGGGCTGAAACAGAGGGCGAGAAACAGAGGGGCGGAAACAGAGGGCGAGAAACAGAGGGGCTGAAAAAGAGGGCAAGAAACAGAGGGGCTGAAACAGAGTGGCTGAAACAGTGGGCGAGAAACAGAGGGGCTGAATCAGAGGGGCAGAAACAGAGGGAGAGAAACAGAGGGGCTGAAACAGAGGGCGAGAAACAGAGGGCGCGAAAAAAAGGGGCTGAAAAAGAGGGGCTGAAACAGAGGGGCTGAAACAAAACGGCTGATACAGAGGGCGAGAAACAGCGGGGCTGAAACAGAGGGCGAGAAACAGAGGGGCTGAAACAGAGGGGCTTAAACAGAGGGGCTGAAACAGAGGGGCTGAAACAGAGGGCGAGAAACAGAGAGGCTAAAACAGAGGGCGAGAAACAGAGGGGCTGAAACAGAGGGCGAGAAACAGAGGGGCTGAAACAGAGGGCGAGAAACAGAGGGGCTGAAACAGAGGGGCTGAAACAGAGGTGCTGAAACAGAGGGGCTGAAACAGAGGGCGAGAAACAGAGAGGCTGAAACAGAGTGCGAGAAACAGAGTGGCTGAAACAGAGGGCACGAAACAGAGGGGCTGAAACATTTGCGAGAAACAGAGGGGCTGAAAAAGAGGGGCTGAAAACGAGAGCGAGAAACAGAGGGGCTGAAACAGAGGGCCAGAAACAGAGGGCGAAAAACAGAGGGACTGAAACAGAGGGGCTGAAACAGAGGGGCTGAAACAGAGGGGCTGAAACAGAGGGGTTGTAACAGTGGGGCTGAAACAGAGGGGCTGAAACAGAGGGCGAGAAATAGAGGGTCTGAAACACAGGGCGAGAAACAGAGGGGCTGATACAGAGGGCGAGAAACAGAGGGGTTGAAAAAGAGGGCGAGAAACAGAGGGGCTGAAACAGAGGGCGAGAAACAGATGGGCTGAATCAGAGGGGCTGAAACAGAGGGGGTGAAACAGAGGGGCTGAAATAGAGGGCGAGAAACAGTGGGGCTGACACAGAGGGGCTGAAACAGAGGGGCTGAAACAGAGGGGCTGAAACAGAGGGCGAGAAACAGAGAGGCTGAAACAGAGGGCGAGAAACAGAGGGGCTGAAACAGAGGGGCTTAAACAGAGGGGCTGAAACAGAGGGGCTGAAACAGAGGGCGAGAAACAGAGAGGCTGAAACAGAGGGCGAGAAACAGAGGGGCTGAAACAGAGGGCGAGAAACAGAGGGGCTGAAACAGAGGGCGAGAAACAGAGGGGCTGAAACAGAGGGGCTGAAACAGAGGTGCTGAAACAGAGGGGCTGAAACAGAGGGCGAGAAACAGAGAGGCTGAAACAGAGGGCGAGAAACAGAGTGGCTGAAACAGAGGGCACGAAACAGAGGGGCTGAAACATTGGCGAGAAACAGAGGGGCTGAAACAGAGGGGCTGAAACAGAGGGGCTGAAAACGAGAGCGAGAAACAGAGGGGCTGAAACAGAGGGCCAGAAACAGAGGGCGAGAAACAGAGGGACTGAAACAGAGGGGCTGAAACAGAGGGGCTGAAACAGAGGGGCTGAAACAGAGGGGCTGTAACAGTGGGGCTGAAACAGAGGGGCTGAAACAGAGGGCGAGAAATAGAGGGTCTGAAACACAGGGCGAGAAACAGAGGGGCTGAAACAGAGTTGCTGAAACAGAGTGGCTGAAACAGAGGGCGAGAAACAGAGGGGCTGAAAAAGAGGGCGAGAAACAGAGGGCGTGAAACAGAGGGGCTGAAATAGAGGGCGAGAAACAGTGGGGCTGAAACAGAGGGGCTGAAACAGAGGGTGAGAAACAGAGGGGCTGAAACAGAGGGCGAGAAACAGAGGGGCTGAAACAGAGGGGCTGAAACAGAGGGGCTGAATCAGAGGGGCTGATTCAGAGGGGCTGAAACAGTGCGGCTGAATCAGAGGGGCTGAAACAGAGGGCGAGAAACAGAGCGGCAGAAACAGAGGGCGAGAAACAGAGGGGCTGAAACAGAAGGGCTGAAACAGAGAGCGCGAAACAGAGGGGCTGAAACAGAGGGCGAGAAACAGAGGGGCTGAAACAGAGGGCGAGAAACAGAGGGGCTGAAACAGAGGGCAAGAAACAGAGGGTCTGAAACAGCGTGGCTGAAACAGAAGGGCTGAAACAGAGGGGCAGAAACAGAGGGCGAGAAACAGAGGGGCTGAATCAGAGGGGCTGAATCAGAGGGGCTGAAACAGACGGGCTGAAACAGAGTGCTAGAAACAGAGGGGCTGAAACAGAGGGCGAGAAACAGAGGGCGAAAAACAGAGGGTCTGAAACAGAGTGGCTGAAACAGAAGGGCTGAAACAGAGGGGCTGAAACAGAGGGCGAGAAACAGAGGGGCTGCTTCAGAGGGGCTGAATCAGAGGGGCTGAAACAGACGGGCTGAAACAGAGTGCTAGAAACAGAGGGGCTGAAACAGAGGGCGAAAAACAGAGGGCGAGAAACGGAGGGGCTGAAACAGAGGGGCTGAAACAGAGGGGCTGAAACAAAGCGGCTGATATCGAGGGTGAGAAACAGAGGGGCTGAAACAGAGGGGGAGAAACAGAGGAGCTGAAACAGAGGGGCTGAAACAGAGGGCGAGAAACAGAGGGGCTGAAACAGAGGGGCTGAACCTGAGGGCGAGAAACAGAGGGGCTTAAACAGAGGGCGAGAAACAGAGTGGCTGAAACAGAGAGCGAGAAACAGAGGGGCTGATTCAGAGAGGCTGAATCAGAGGGACTGAAACAGAGGGGCTGAAACAGAGGACGAGAAACAAAGGGGCTGAAACAGCGGGCGAGAAACAGAGGGGCTGAAACAGAGGGGCTGAAACAGAGTGGCTGAAACAGACGGGCTGAAACAGAGGGCCTGAATCAGAGGGCGAGAAACAGAGGTGCTGAAACAGAGGGCGAAAATCAGAGAGGCTGAAACAGAGGGCGAGAAACAGAGGGTGAGAAACAGAGGGCGAGAAACAGAGGGGATGACACAGAGGGGCTGAAATATAGGGGCTGAATCAGAGGGGCTGAAACAGAGGGCGAGAAACAGAGAGGCTGAAACAGAGGGCGAGAAACAGAGGGGCTGAAACAGAGGGCAAGAAACAGAGGGGCTGAAACAGAGGGCGAGAAACAGAGGGGCTGAAACAGAGGGGCTGAAACAGTGGGGCTGAAACAGTGGGCGAGAAACAGAGAGGCTGAAACAGAGGGCGAGAAACAGAGGGGCTGAAACAGAGGGCAAGAAACAGAGGGGCTGAAACAGAGGGCGAGAAACAGAGGGGCTGAAACAGAGGGGCTGAAACAGAGGGGCTGAAACAGAGGGGCTGAAACAGAGGGTGAGAAACAGAGGGGCTGAAACATAGGGCGAGAAACAGAGGGGCTGAAACAGAGGGCGAGAAACAGAGGGCGAGAAACAGAGGTACTGAAACAGAGGGGCTGAAACAGAGGGGCTGAATCAGAGGGCGAGAAACAGAGGGGCTGAAACAGAGGGCGAGAAACAGAGGGGCTGAAACAGAGGGCGAGAAACAGAGGGGCTGAAACAGAGGGGCTGTAACAGTGGGGCTGAAACAGAGGGGCTGAAACAGAGGGCGAGAAATAGAGGGTCTGAAACACAGGGCGAGAAACAGAGGGGCTGAAACAGAGTTGCTGAAACAGAGTGGCTGAAACAGAGGGCGAGAAACAGAGGGGCTGAAAAAGAGGGCGAGAAACAGAGGGCGTGAAACAGAGGGGCTGAAATAGAGGGCGAGAAACAGTGGGGCTGAAACAGAGGGGCTGAAACAGAGGGTGAGAAACAGAGGGGCTGAAACAGAGGGCGAGAAACAGAGGGGCTGAAACAGAGGGGCTGAAACAGAGGGGCTGAATCAGAGGGGCTGATTCAGAGGGGCTGAAACAGTGCGGCTGAATCAGAGGGGCTGAAACAGAGGGCGAGAAACAGAGCGGCAGAAACAGAGGGCGAGAAACAGAGGGGCTGAAACAGAAGGGCTGAAACAGAGAGCGCGAAACAGAGGGGCTGAAACAGAGGGCGAGAAACAGAGGGGCTGAAACAGAGGGCGAGAAACAGAGGGGCTGAAACAGAGGGCAAGAAACAGAGGGTCTGAAACAGCGTGGCTGAAACAGAAGGGCTGAAACAGAGGGGCAGAAACAGAGGGCGAGAAACAGAGGGGCTGAATCAGAGGGGCTGAATCAGAGGGGCTGAAACAGACGGGCTGAAACAGAGTGCTAGAAACAGAGGGGCTGAAACAGAGGGCGAGAAACAGAGGGCGAAAAACAGAGGGTCTGAAACAGAGTGGCTGAAACAGAAGGGCTGAAACAGAGGGGCTGAAACAGAGGGCGAGAAACAGAGGGGCTGCTTCAGAGGGGCTGAATCAGAGGGGCTGAAACAGACGGGCTGAAACAGAGTGCTAGAAACAGAGGGGCTGAAACAGAGGGCGAAAAACAGAGGGCGAGAAACGGAGGGGCTGAAACAGAGGGGCTGAAACAGAGGGGCTGAAACAAAGCGGCTGATATCGAGGGTGAGAAACAGAGGGGCTGAAACAGAGGGGGAGAAACAGAGGAGCTGAAACAGAGGGGCTGAAACAGAGGGCGAGAAACAGAGGGGCTGAAACAGAGGGGCTGAACCTGAGGGCGAGAAACAGAGGGGCTTAAACAGAGGGCGAGAAACAGAGTGGCTGAAACAGAGAGCGAGAAACAGAGGGGCTGATTCAGAGAGGCTGAATCAGAGGGACTGAAACAGAGGGGCTGAAACAGAGGACGAGAAACAAAGGGGCTGAAACAGCGGGCGAGAAACAGAGGGGCTGAAACAGAGGGGCTGAAACAGAGTGGCTGAAACAGACGGGCTGAAACAGAGGGCCTGAATCAGAGGGCGAGAAACAGAGGTGCTGAAACAGAGGGCGAAAATCAGAGAGGCTGAAACAGAGGGCGAGAAACAGAGGGTGAGAAACAGAGGGCGAGAAACAGAGGGGATGACACAGAGGGGCTGAAATATAGGGGCTGAATCAGAGGGGCTGAAACAGAGGGCGAGAAACAGAGAGGCTGAAACAGAGGGCGAGAAACAGAGGGGCTGAAACAGAGGGCAAGAAACAGAGGGGCTGAAACAGAGGGCGAGAAACAGAGGGGCTGAAACAGAGGGGCTGAAACAGTGGGGCTGAAACAGTGGGCGAGAAACAGAGAGGCTGAAACAGAGGGCGAGAAACAGAGGGGCTGAAACAGAGGGCAAGAAACAGAGGGGCTGAAACAGAGGGCGAGAAACAGAGGGGCTGAAACAGAGGGGCTGAAACAGAGGGGCTGAAACAGAGGGGCTGAAACAGAGGGCGAGAAACAGAGGGGCTGAAACATAGGGCGAGAAACAGAGGGGCTGAAACAGAGGGCGAGAAACAGAGGGCGAGAAACAGAGGTACTGAAACAGAGGGGCTGAAACAGAGGGGCTGAATCAGAGGGCGAGAAACAGAGGGGCTGAAACAGAGGGCGAGAAACAGAGGGGCTGAAACAGAGGGCGAGAAACAGAGGGGCTGAAAGAGAGGGCGAGAAATAGAGGGGCTGAAACAGAGGGCGAGAAACAGAGGGGCTGAAACAGAGGGCGAGAAACAGAGTGGCTGAAACAGAGGGGCTGAAACAGAGGGGCTGAAACAGAGGGCAAGAAACAGAGAGGCTGAAAAAGAGGGCGAGAAACAGAGGGGCTGAAACAGAGGGGCTGAAACAGAGAGTGAGAAACAGAGAGGCTGGAACAGAGGGCGAGAAACAGAGGGGCTGAAACAGAGGGGCTGAAACAGTGGGGCTGAATCAGAGGGGCTGATTCAGAGGGGCTGAAACAGAGGGGCTGAATCAGAGGGGCGGAAACAGTGGGCGAGAAACAGAGGGGCAGAAACAGAGGGCGAGAAACAGAGGGGCTGAAACAGAGGGTCTGAAACAGAGAGCGCGAAACAGAGGGTCTGAAACAGAAGGCGAGAAACAGAGGGGCTGAAACAGAGGGGTTGAAACAGAGGGTGAGAAACAGAGGGGCTGAAACAGAGGGCGAGAAACAGAGGGGCTTAAACAGAGGGGCTGAAACAGAGGGGCTGAATCAGAGGGGCTGATTCAGAGGGGCTGAAACAGAGGGGCTGAATCAGGGGGGCGGAAACAGAGGGCGAGAAACAGAGGGGCAGAAACAGAGGGGCTGAAACAGAGGGGCTGAAACAGAGAGCGCGAAGCAGAGGGACTGAAACAGAGGGCGAGAAACAGAGGGCGAGAAACAGAGGGGCTGAAACAGAGGGTGAGAAACAGAGGGACTGAAACAGAGGGGCTGAAACAGAGGGTGAGAAACAGAGGGGCTGAAACAGAGGGCGAGAAACAGAGGGGCTGAAACAGAGGGGCTGAAACAGAGGGGCTGAATCAGAGGGGCTGATTTAGAGGGGCTGAAATAGAGGGGCTGAATCAGAGGGGCAAAAACAAAGGGCGAGAAACAGAGGGGCTGAAACAGAGGGCGAGAAACAGAGGGGCTGAAACTGAGGGGCTGAAACAGAGAGCGCGAAACAGAGGGGCTGAAACAGAGGGCGAGAATCAGAGGGGCTGAAACAGAGGGCGAGAAACAGAGGGTCTGAAACAGAGGGCGAGAAACAGACGGGCAGAAACAGAGGTCGAGAAACAGAGGGGCTGAAACAGAGGGGCTGAAACAGAGAGCGCGAAACAGAGGGACTGAAACAGATGGCGAGAAACAGAGGGGCTGAAACAGAGGGCGAGAAACAGAGGGGCTGAAACAGAGGGCGAGAAACATAGGGGCTGAAACAGAGGGCAAGAAACAGAGTGGCTGAAACAGAGGGGCTGAAACAGAGGGCGAGAAACAGAGGGCGAGAAACAGAGAGGCTGAAAGAGAGGGCGAGAAACAGAGGGGCTGAAACAGAGGGCGAGAAACAGAGGGGCTGAATCAGAGGGGCTGAATCAGAGGGGCTGAAACAGAGGGGCTGAAACAGAGGGCGAGAAACAGAGGGGCTGAAACAGAGGGCGAGAAACAGAGGGCGAGAAACAGAGGGGCTGAAAAAGAGGGGCTGAAACAGAGGGGCTGAAACAAAGCAGCTGATACAGAGGGCGAGAAACAGAGGGGCTGAAACAGAGGGCGAGAAACAGAGGGGCTGAAACAGAGGGGCTGAAAGAGAGGGCGAGAAACAGAGGGGCTGAAAGAGAGGGCGAGAAACAGAGGGGCTGAAACAGAGGGCGAGAAACAGAGCGGCTGAAACAGAGGGGCTGAAACAGAGGGGCTGAAACAGAGGGGCTGAAACAGAGGGCGAGAAACAGAGAGGCTGAAACAGAGGGCGAGAAACAGAGTGGCTGAAACAGAGGGCAAGAAACAGAGGGGCTGAAACATTGGTGAGAAACAGAGGGGCTGAAACAGAGGGGCTGAAACAGAGGGGCTGAAACAGAGGGGCTGAAAACGAGAGCGAGAAACAGAGGGGCTGAAACAGAGGGCCAGAAACAGAGGGCGAGAAACAGAGGGACTGAAACAGAGGGGCTGAAACAGAGGGGCTGAAACAGAGGGGCTGTAACAGTGTTTCTGAAACAGAGGGGCTGAAACAGCGGGCGAGAAATAGAGGGGCTGAAACACAGGGCGAGAAACAGAGGGGCTGAAACAGAGGTCGAGAGACAGAGGGGCTGAAACAGAAGGGCTCAAACAGAGTGGCTGAAACAGAGGGCGAGAAACAGAGAGGCTGAAACAGAGGGCGAGAAACAGAGAGGCTGAAACAGAGGGCGAGAAACAGAGGGGCTGAAACAGAGGGCGAGAAACAGAGAGGCTGAAACAGAGGGCGAGAAACAGAGGGCTGAAACAGAGGGCGAGAAACAGAGGGGCTGAAACAGAGAGCGAGAAACAGAGGGGCTGAAACAGAGGGGCTGAAACAGAGGGGCTGAAACAGAGGGCGAGAAACAGAGAGGCTGAAACAGAGGGCGAGAAACAGAGTGGCTGAAACAGAGGGCAAGAAACAGAGGGGCTGAAACATTGGCGAGAAACAGAGGGGCTGAAACAGAGGGGCTGAAACAGAGGGGCTGAAAACGAGTGCGAGAAACAGAGGGGCTGAAACAGAGGGCCAGAAACAGAGGGCGAGAAACAGAGGGACTGAAACAGAGGGGCTGAAACTGAGGGGCTGAAACAGAGGGTCTGAAACAGAGGGGCTGTAACAGTGGGGCTGAAACAGAGGGGCTGAAACAGAGGGCGAGAAATAGAGGGGCTGAAACACAGGGCGAGAAACAGAGGGGCTGAAACACAGGTCGAGAAATAGAGGGGCCGAAACTGAGTGGCTGAAACAGAGTGGCTGAAACAGAGCGCGAGAAACAGAGGGGCTGAAAAAGAGGGCGAGAAACAGAGGGGCTGAAACAGAGGGCGAGAAACAGATGGGCTGAATCAGAGGGGCTGAAACAGAGGGCGTGAAACAGAGGGGCTGAAATCGAGGGCGAGAAACAGTGGGGCTGAAACAGAGGGGCTGAAACAGAGGGTGAGAAACAGAGGGGCTGAAACAGAGGACGAGAAACAGAGGGGCTGAAACAGAGGGGCTGAAACAGAGGGGCTGAATCAGAGGGACTGATTCAGAAGGGCTGAAACAGTGCGGCTGAATCAGAGGGGCTGAAACAGAGGGCGAGAAACAGAGGGGCAGAAACAGAGGGCGAGAAACAGAGGGGCTGAAACTGAAGGGGTGAAACAGAGAGCGAGAAACAGAGGGGCTGAAACAGAGGGCGAGAAACAGAGGGGCTGAAACAGAGGGCGAGAAACAGAGGGGCTGAAACAGAGGGCAAGAAACAGAGGGTCTGAAACAGAGTGGCTGAAACAGAAGGGCTGAAACAGAGGGGCTGAAACAGAGGGCGAGAAACAGAGGGGCTGAATCAGAGGGGCTGAATCAGAGGGGCTGAAACAGACGGGCTGATTCAGAGTGCTAGAAACAGAGGGGCTGAATCAGAGGGCGAGAAACAGAGGGCGAGAAATAGAGGGTTTGAAACAGAGTGGCTGAAACAGAAGGGCTGAAACAGAGGGGCTGAAACAGAGTGCGAGAAACAGAGGGGCTGAATCAGAGGGGCTGAATCAGAGGGGCTGAAACAGACGGGCTGAAACAGAGTGCGAGAAACAGAGGGGCTGAAACAGAGGGGCTGAAACAGAGGGTGAGAAAGAGAGGGGCTGAAACAGAGAGCGATAAACAGAGGGGCTGAAACAGAGGGGCTGAAACAGAGAGCGCGAAACAGAGGGGCTGAAACAGAGGGAGAGAAACAGAGGGGCTGAAACAGAGGGAGAGAAACAGAGGTGCTGAAACAGAGGGCGAGAAACAGACGGGCAGAAACAGAGGGCGAGAAACAGAGGGGCTGAAACAGAGGGGCTGAAACAGAGAGCGCGAAACAGAGGGACTGAAACAGATGGCGAGAAACAGAGGGGCTGAAACAGAGGGCGAGAAACAGAGGGGCTGAAACAGAGGGCGAGAAACATAGGGGCTGAAACAGAGGGCAAGAAACAGAGGGGCTGAAACAGAGGGGCTGAAACAGAGGGCGAGAAACAGAGGGGCTGAATCTGAGGGGCTGAATCAGAGGGGCTGAAACAGAGGGGCTGAAACAGAGGGCGAGAAACAGAGGGGCTGAAACAGAGGGCGAGAAACAGAGGGCGAGAAACAGAGGGGCTGAAAAAGAGGGGCTGAAACAGAGGGGCTGAAACAAAGCAGCTGATACAGAGGGCGAGAAACAGAGGGGCTGAAACAGAAGGCGAGAAACAGAGGGGCTGAAACAGAGGGGCTGAAACAGAGGGGCTGAAACAGAGGGCGAGAAACAGAGAGGCTGAAAGAGAGGGCGAGAAACAGAGGGGCTGAAACAGAGGGCGAGAAACAGAGGGGCTGAAACAGAGGGCGAGAAACAGAGGGGCTGAAACAGAGGGGCTGAAACAGAGGGGTTGAAAGAGAGGGGCTGAAACAGAGGGCGAGAAACAGAGAGGCTGAAATAGAGGGGCTTAAACAGAGGGGCTGAAACAGAGGGGCTGAAACAGAGGGCGAGAAACAGAGAGGCTGAAACAGAGGGCGAGAAACAGAGGGGCTGAAACAGAGGGCGAGAAACAGAGGGGCTGAAACTGAGGGCGATAAACAGAGGGGCTGAAACAGAGGGGCTGAAACAGAGGGGCTGAAACAGAGGGGCTGAAACAGAGGGCGAGAAACAGAGAGGCTGAAACAGAGGGCGAGAAACAGAGTGGCTGAAACAGAGGGCAAGAAACAGAGGGGCTGAAACATTGGCGAGAAACAGAGGGGGTGAAACAGAGGGGCTGAAACAGAGGGGCTGAAACAGAGGGGCTGAAAACGAGAGCGAGAAACAGAGGGGCTGAAACAGAGGGCCAGAAACAGAGGGCGAGAAACAGAGGGACTGAAACAGAGGGGAAGAAACAGAGGGGCTGAAACAGAGGGGCTGAAACAGAGGGGCTGTAACAGTGGGGCTGAAACAGAGGGGCTGAAACAGAGGGCGAGAAATAGAGGGGCTGAAACACAGGGCGAGAAACAGAGGGGCTGAAACAGAGGTCGAGAAA
Source organism: Chiloscyllium punctatum (assembly GCF_047496795.1). Classification (NCBI taxonomy): domain Eukaryota; kingdom Metazoa; phylum Chordata; class Chondrichthyes; order Orectolobiformes; family Hemiscylliidae; genus Chiloscyllium; species Chiloscyllium punctatum. The sequence goes on along the minus strand of NW_027309807.1, from coordinate 950,771 downwards.
CAGAGGGGCTGAAACAGAGTGGCTGAAACAGAGTGGCTGAAACAGAGGGCGAGAAACAGAGAGGCTGAAACAGAGGGCGAGAAACAGAGAGGCTGAAACAGAGGGCGAGAAACAGAGGGGCTGAAACAGAGGGCGAGAAACAGAGAGGCTGAAAGAGAGGGCGAGAAACAGAGGGCTGAAACAGAGGGCGAGAAACAGAGGGGCTGAAACAGAGGGCGAGAAACAGAGGGGCTGAAACAGAGGGGCTGAAACAGAGGGGCTGAAACAGAGGGCGAGAAACAGAGAGGCTGAAACAGAGGGTGAGAAATAGAGTGGCTGAAACAGAGGGCAAGAAACAGAGGGGCTGAAACAGAGGGCGAGAAACAGAGGGGCTGAAACAGAGGGGCTGAAACAGAGGGGCTGAAACAGAGTGGCTGAAACAGAGGGCGAGAAACAGAGAGGCTGAAACAGAGGGCGAGAAACAGAGAGGCTGAAACAGAGGGCGAGAAACAGAGGGGCTGAAACAGAGGGCGAGAAACAGAGGGCTGAAACACAGGGCGAGAAACAGAGGGGCTGAAACAGAGGTCGAGAAACAGAGGGGCTGAAACAGAGTGGCTGAAACAGAGTGGCTGAAACAGAGGGCGAGAAACAGAGAGGCTGAAACAGAGGGCGAGAAACAGAGAGGCTGAAACAGAGGGCGAGAAACAGAGGGGCTGAAACAGAGGGGCTGAAACAGAGGGGCTGAAACAGAGGGGCTGAAACAGAGGGGCTGAAAACGAGAGCGAGAAACAGAGGGGCTGAAACAGAGGGCCAGAAACAGAGGGCGAGAAACAGAGGGACTGAAACAGAGGGGCTGAAACAGAGGGGCTGAAACAGAGGGGCTGAAACAGAGGGGCTGTAACAGTGGGGCTAAAACAGAGGGGCTGAAACAGAGGGCAAGAAATAGAGGGGCTGAAACACAGGGGGAGAAACAGAGGGGCTGAAACAGAGGTCGAGAAACAGAGTTTGCCGAAACAGAGTGGCTGAAACAGAGTGGCTGAAACAGAGGGCGAGAAACAGAGGGGCTGAAAAAGAGGGTGAGAAACAGAGGGGCTGAAACAGAGGGCGAGAAACAGATGGGCTGAATCAGATGGGCTGAAACAGAGGGCGTGAAACAGAGGGGCTGAAATAGAGGGCGAGAAACAGTGGGGCTGAAAGAGAGGGGCTGAAACAGAGGGTGAGAAAGAGAGGGGCTGAAACAGAGGGCGAGAAACAGAGGGGCTGAAACAGAGGGGCTGAAACAGAGGGGCTGAATCAGAGGGGCTGATTCA